>NW_006921606.1:14060596-14070258 GCF_000298275.1 Orycteropus afer afer
AATCAGTGGAAGACAGAATTAGGGAGATTGAAGACAAACATCTGAATACTTCTTTGGAAAGGGATCAATCAGAAAAAAGATCAAAAGAAAATGAAGAAAGCCTAAGGATCATGTGGGATACCATCAAAAGGAATAACCTACATGTGATCAGAATTCCAGAACAGGAAAAGACAAATAAAACCACAGAGCAAATTGTTGAAGATTTGTTGGAAGACAATTTTCCTGGTATGATGAAAAATGAGAATATATCCATTCAAAAAGTCCAATGAACCCCAAACAGGATAGACCCCAAAAGAAAATCTCCAAGACATATCATCATCAAACTCACCAATACCAAAGACAAACAGAATACTGAAAGCAGCATGGAAAAAATGAAAAGTTGCCTACAAGGGGCAACCAGTAAGACTAAGCTTGGATTTCTTGCCAGAAACCATGCAGATGAGAAGACAATGGGATGGCATATATAAAACCCTGAAAGAAAAACTTTCCAACCAAGAATTATATACTCAGCAAAACTGCCCCTCAAATATGATGGTGAAATTAGGACATTTCCAGATAATCAGAAATTAAGGGAATTTGTTAAAACCACCAACCTTAGAAGAGATGCTAAAGGGAGTCCTTTCACAGAGAACCAACAACAGCAAACAATAACTGACCGTTAACACACATGATGATATAACCCAGAAGCCAACCCAGTTACTGACATATCCAAAGTAAATAAGCCTACAAGATTGTAAACAGGGAACCAGAGACATCATTTGACAAATGAGGACAACTACAAGCCACAAAGAGGGAAAAACTGTGTAGTTACAGCTCTGGTAGCATAGTGGCTAAAGGCACTTGACTGCTAACCAGAAGGCTGGAGGTTCAAACCCATCAGCCATTCCTCGGAAGGAAGATGGGGCAATCTACTTCCATAGTGATACTGCCTCGGAAACCCAAGGAGGGGTTGCTTTGAGTTGCATCCAGCTCGACGGCACATAACAACAGAACTTCTAAATGGCAGGGAAATCATTTCTTGGAAACATTCAGCAATATCTTATAAGGCATCTGCCTTAGTCCATGTCCCAGACAATGTCCCAGGTGCTGCCCCAGGTGATATCTCAGATCATGATTATGCAGGCACAACTAGCTTGGTCTCATCAGCTGGGGTAAGAGGGCTGGTTCTGTTGGCAGGAGTGATTCAATGGAATTTGGGGGCTCAACAAGCCCAGGTTCTTTATTATCTGTCCATATGTCCCTATCCCAATTTTCAGAATCCCACTTCTTCCTAGTCAATGCTTTCACTTTAACTTCAGACACTGTTAGAAGTTGGCAATTCAATTGGTATTGTAATTCAACCAATCTTATGATAAGACTCTGGATTCAGGTTTTGGCAATGTCAGCTCTATTACTATAAGAAATAAAGCTTTCTTTTAGGGCACAAGTGGAAACATTAAGGTCTTTTATATATTGTTTAAGGTGTGATTCCAAAGGTCATCTCATTCTTTAACCACTTTGTATGGTATAAGTAGGACAAATCAATCAGCTTCATTATACTTCTCATGCTGATAAAATTGTAGAAAAATATCACATATACAATCACCCAGAGCCTCACTTCTTACCAATACTTGATCTCTTAGTAGTACTATTTTGTGTATTAATATTGTAACTTCATGCCATGGATTAGCAGCATACTCTTTACTAATGTAGGTAGTCATCAGTGCCTTTATGACTAATCAGTCTTGAGACCCAATTTATAAAACTCAACCTTATGATTTTGTTTCTCTAGAACCACTCTTGGTACCAAGTATGTTAAGTTGGGTTCTCTAGAGAAGCAAAAAAATCTGACATTTAGAAAGAAACAGAGAGACATTTATCTCAAGGAAATGGGTCATGCAGTTGTAGAGGTTGGTATTTTCCAAGTCCCTGGGTCAGATGTCAAGCTGGAGGCTTCTCTTTGCTCAAGTAGCTGCAGGGCTGATGAACCAAGATTGATAGGCAATACATCAGTCTGCTGGCTTTGGAGCCTGATGAATCCAAGATAAGCAGGTAAAATGGAAGAGTCTTGGCTCACAGGCTGTGAAGGTAATAGTTCTGAGATTGACAGGTAATACAGCAGGCTACTGGTTCAAGTCTAGATGATGATGAGCAGGACCTCAAACAAAAAGCCAGAAGTCTTTGCCAGGACATCCAGATATTAGAAGCAAGCTATATCCATGAGGAAACTCCCTTTCACCCAATTGTCTGCTCACAGCAGATTTCATCAAGGAGGTGATTACATTACATCAGATCTCATCATGAGGAATATCTCCATCACAATTACTAAATCACTGAGAAACATGGCCTAGCCAAGTTGACACACAACCTTAACTATCACAGGTATGTTAATATACAATGATATGAGATGCCAATATCCAAGTGAAAATAAACAGTGGATAGTTGAGTATAAAAGTTCATATTTCAGAGGAAATTTTCAATTAGAGATATGTTTTTGGGAATTATAAAAATATTTATGGATTTGCTGAGATCAACCAGAGCTAGTCTAGGCAGAGAAGAGGTTTGAGCACTGAGTCTTAAGACTTGCCAAGTTTTAGAGGTTGAGAAGGAGCTAGTAGATAGCATAGGAAGTCAAATGAAAAGAGAATTTCAAGGAGGGAAAGATCCTATTTTTTTGTTAAGTTAGGTCAAGCAAGTTGAAGACTGAGACTCATTTTGGATTAACAGTGTGGAAGCTATTGGTAACCTTGAAAATAGTTGGTGTAGTGGATAATAGAAAGCTTAGAGTGTTCAAGAAGGAATGAGAAGAATTGTAGACAGTGAGCATAGACCACTCACTCTTTCTGGGTATTTCAAGTGAAAAGGAATAGAGAAACTGGATTAAAAAGTCAAAGGGAGATGAGATCAAGAGAAGGACAATTTCTATTTACATATCAAATAAGGAGTCCTCAGAGTTCTGAAAGAATTAACTTTATTAGGTTGCTTTCTTACCTGTTGCTATGTCATTAGTTTAACACTTGCCTATATGCTTTGTTATAGCCAGTGTTTTTCATAGCTCCCTGTCCATGTCTTTACACAGTTCTCTTTTCATGCCTTATGGGCTTCTTCTTCTAAATGTGTTAGAGAACAAATCATGAGCAAAGAAATGCTATCTTCCATACTGAGGAAGCTCAGCATGGTGTACAAAGAGAGGAAAGATTTTTGTAAAGTAGATGACCAGGACTTTCTTCTGAGGGAACTCCGGGTGAACTGGAATCTCCAACTTTTTCATTATTAGCTGGGAGACTCTGGAATCACAAACTATCTACTATCAAATACTGTCTATCTCGCTCACTGGACTCATGCCCTTTGATCATGATTCTCCTTCTGAACCTCTGTTGTTTTATCTATGAGATGGAAATAGTATTCCTACCTTCTAAGACTGCTGTCCTGAGGAACAAAGAAAATACTATATGCAAATCATTTAACATAGTAAGTGATGTATGAAATGTTGTCCACAAATTATATGATTTAGCATATTTAGATAAATAATATTAATATTTTATTAATAGGTGAAAATGTCTGGTAAGACATTAAAGGGTTCCCAAATTCTGCTTGTATGTCTCATGGCAAAATTGTCAATCAAAAAATTTGATCTTTATACAAAACTACAAACAAGATCATCTACAAATTCCCCTCTAATCCTAAAGCTTAATGATTCTATGAGTCTTATCATATCACTTCTATCATTTTGTGGAGTGGTGAAAGAAAATCAAGTCAAAATTACAGAGACTAGAGTTTGTCAAGGAGCTCTGGTAGCATAGTGGCTAAAGCACTTGACTGCTAACCAGAAGGCTGGCGATTCAAACCCATCAGCCACTCCTCGGAAGGAAGGTTGGGCAATCCTATTTCCGTAGTGATACTGCCTTGGAAACCCAAGGAGGGGTCGCTATGAGTCGGGGCTGACTCGACAGCACATAACAACAACAACAGAGTTCATCAGAGATTTTTCAGTTTCATAGCTAAGAAATTGCTTATTCATGATAGCTTCTAATTGAGAACTTGAATAATCACTTTATTAAGGACATGAGGACAGAATCAAATGAAAGCAGATAGGCATACACAAAGCCCAGGACTCAACTTTAGAGACACCAAAAATGTCAATAACCTTCTGACCATTATTTAAGTTTCCTTGGCTTTAGATTCCACATCTATGAAATGAGCAGTGCCTTGAGGGGTAGGGGAAGGGTCCCTTCCACCCACTCTATTTCAACCACAGACTAATTGTCTTGGAGTCAATGCCAACTCATGGTGCTCTCATGGATGACACAGTAGGAACTGTGCTCCATTGAATTTTCAATGGCTGGTTTTCCGGAAGTAGATTTCCAGGTCTGTCTTCTGAAGTACATCTAAGTATACTTTAACCTCCAATCTCTTAGTTAGCAGTCAAGTGCATTAACCATTTGCCCCACTCAGGGACTTCTTCAACCAGAGAAGCATTGTTGTATTAGGTTTCATATATTGGTCTTCCATGTAAGATTTTGAGGAGAGAGTTTTGTCATGAAAATAAAGTTGAAAATCTACTGGGCTCAATGACTACTAAGTGCGTTCTCCAGCTGGAAACTTTTGAGTCAATCAGTTAAGCACGTAGGACATGGGTAAATAGAACAAAAAAGAATATATATATATATATATATATATATATATATATATATATATATATATAAAGCAACATACATAAATGACTGTGAGAGTCTGACTCATATTCACAAGTAGAAGCAATAGTTAAAATTTCTCCTGGGAGCTGCCTCATTATGGAGGAGGGATAAAAAATGTAGGGGGAAAGTTTGACAAGTAGGAGAGAAGAAAATTTCAAAGCTAATGCAATCAAGACCAGCCATAATTTGGAAGGTCGAGAAGGAGGGAAAACTGCACCCTGGGGGCTTTCCAGTAATCTCTGTCTTCTAAGAGATCTGATGGTGTAATGCCTAAGGCATTTGACTGCTAACCAGAAGGCTGGCTGTTCAAACCCACCAGCAACTCCTTGGAAGGAAGACTGGGCAATCTACTTCCCTAGAGATATCACCTCAGAAAACCCAAGGAGGGGTCTCTATGAATCAGAATTGACTCCACGACAGTGAGTTTGGTTTTGGTTTAGGTAGAGACTGGAATTTGCCTTTCCAATGGAAAGAGTTGCTTTAGTAAGACCTTTTAATTGTAATATTTTTTTTGGGGGGAGTTTTAGTGCTTCGATATGAGATGTTAAGCATTTGGGTTAGTAATGGTAATTGGAGGGTTTGGTAAAACTGTTCAGCAGAATCCCAGAGGATTGCCTCCTCTGGTAATATCTGTGATTCCTAGAGAGTGGTGTAGCACTTTCCATAGCCCCAGGATTTCAGGCAAGTGTTTGCATGTTGTGATTAGACGTTGTCAAGTTGCTTCAGATTCATAGTGATCCCATGTACAAAAGAATTAACACTGCCTGGTCTTGCAGCATCATTAAAATCTTTGCTATGCTTGAGTCCATTGTTGCAATCACTCTGTCGATCCATTTCATTAAGGGTCTTCCTCTTATTCACTGACACTCTTCTTTACCAAGCTTGATATTCTTCTCCAGGGACTGGTCCCCTGACAACATGACCAAAGTGTGTGATATGAAGTCTGGCCATTCTTGCTTCTAAGGAACATTACCAATGTACTTTATTCAAGACAGATTTGTCATCTGGCAGTCCATAGTATTTTCAATACTCTTCACCAACACCACAATTTTTATGCATTAGTTCTTCTTTGTCTTTCTTATTCATTGTCCAGCTTTCACATACATATGAAGCTATTGAAAATACCATGGCTTGCGTGAGGTACACCTTAGTCTTCAAAGAGACTTCCTTCTTCTTTGGTACTTTGCAAGGGTCTTTTGCTGCAGATTTGCCCAGTGCAATATGATATCTGATTTCTTAACTGTTGCTTCCATTGGTGTTGATTGTGGAAACAAGTAATATGAAATCTTTAACAATGTCAATCTTTTCTCCATTTATTGTGATGCTACTTATTGGTTCAGTTGTGACGATGTTTATTTTCTTTATCTTGAGGTGTAGTCCATATTACAGACTGTAATCTTTAATCTTCATTAGTAAGTGCTTCAAGTCATCTTCACTTTCAGCAAACAAATTTGCACCATCTGCATATTACAATTTGTTAATGAGTCCTGCTCCAATCCTGATGCCATGTTCTTCTTCATATAGTCTAGCTTCTTGGATTCTTTGCTTGGCCTACAGATTGAATTGTTGTTGTTGTTATGTGCCATCGAGTCGGCCTCAACTCATAGCGACCCCTCCTTGGGTGGCTGAGGCAGTATCACTATGCAAGTAGATTGTCCAACCTTCCTTCTGAGGAGTGGCTGGTGGGTTTGAACCGCCAGTCTTCTGGTTAGCAGTCAAGTGCCTTAGGCACTATGCTACCAGAGCTCCTACAGATTGAATAAGTATGGTGAAAGGATACAACCCCGACACACTTCCTTCCTGATTTGAAACCCTTCAGTTTCTCCTTGTTCTGTTAGAACAACAGCCTCCTTGTCTAGGTACAGGTTCTTCATGAGCACAATTAAGTGTTCCAGAATTCTTATTCTTCTCAGTGTTATCCAAAGTCTTTTATGATCCACACAATCAAATGCTGTTGTATAGTCAATAAAATACAAGTAAACATCTTTGTGGTATTCTTTTCTTTGAGCCAAGATCCATCTGACATTAGCAATGATGTCCCTTATTCCATGTCCTCTTCTGAATCCAGCTTGCATTTCTAGAAGTTCTCTGTCAATATACTGTTGCAATGATTTTTTAATATCTTCAGCAAGATTTTACTTGCATGTAATATTAATGATATTTTTTGATAATTTTCCACATTCTGTTGGGTCACCATTCTTTGGAATGGGTACACATATTTTAGGGGGACACAATCCAATCCAAACCATTCTACACTTGGACCCCTCAAAATTCATGTCTTTGCTATATGCAAAACATTTTTGTCTCATCACATAATACCAAAAGTCTTAAGTAAATTCCAAGTCCAAAATCTCATCTTTTGAATAATCAAAATCAACTATGGGTGAGAGTTTAAATACACTCAATCCTCTTCATCTTTGACCTTATTAGTTCTAGAATGCAAATTATCTGTTTCAAAGAACAATGACAGAACCAGCGTAAGGTTGACATTTACATTACAAGCAGGAGAAATTGGAAGAAAGAAGGGATAATAGGTACCAAGCAAGTACAAAACCCAGTAGAACAATTTACATTAGATCTCAAGGCTTGAAAATAATCCTCCGTTCTTTGAGATCATCTGGGTAATGGTAATGCCCTCCAGACTCTTAGTGTTGGCCAGGACCTATGGATTCTGGGTGGAAGCCCTTCGGTGCTGGGCTTCAGCTCCACCTTCCTTGTCCTCTGGGACAGCAACATTGCTCCCTTGGCTGTAGGCAATCCCATTTTCTTAGTCCATCTAAGTGGTGACTGCATCCACTCAGCTCCAGCAGGCCCTATACTTCTGTCCCTAGGTATGGCTGCCCTGCCCTCTCAACTTTGGGTGGCAGCCCCAACCACTTGGTTCTCTGGAACTCTGGAACCAAGTTGGTGAAGATCTGACTCTTTGAAACCAAGAACTCAGTGTGCAACTTTTTGGGATTCAGGAGAATGTGGTGCAACCCTTTGCCATTGAGAAGGCACAGTTTCTCATGCTCTAAAGTTCTGCCAATCTCCAAACTGCCCCAGGCATTGAACTTTAATTTTCTTGGAGGACAACAGATGTAGCTCCTTGACCTATTCCCTGCCTATAAAATTCTAAGAGACAGGAAGCATTCTTTCTTTTTGCTCTTTCTCTATCTCCTTCAGTCTAAACTGATGGGTTTTCTGTTATGGTAGTTGGTTAGATCCAGCAATCACAAGCTTAATCCCTTTAGCAAAAGATCGCATAGCATATCCTTGGTGAACATCCTAGAACATGTGTCCTTAGTTTTTACAACAGAATTTTCCAAACCTTTAAGTTCTGTTTTCATTTTGCACAGTTCATTTTTAAATCCATCTCTTTCCTTTCACATTTTACTATAATTGGCAAGGAGAAACCATACAGTCCCTTTAAGATCTTGCTTAGAAAACTCATCAGCCAGTTTTTCAAGTTCATCACTTTCAATTTCTGCCTTCCACCAGACATTTGAACATAATTCAGACAAGTTATTTGCCACTAAATGAAAAGCATTACCTTTCCTCCACCGTCTAATCACATGCTCATCATTTTCTTTTAAAGCCTCACCAGAAACACATTTAATGTCTGTATTTCTAGCCACATTCTGTTTCTGGCACTATATGTATTCTCTATGACTATAGAGATGTTGTAGCTCTCCTCTCTTCCTTCTGAGTCATTACCAGAATTGTATTTGAACAATCGCATAATTCTACCAACAGTCTCTTCAAAACAATCTAGGCTTTTACTATTAAAACCAAACCAAACTCACTGCCGTTGAATCAGATCTGACTCATGGTGTTGTTATGTGCTGTGGAGTCAGACCTGACTCATAGCGACCCCTTCTTGGGTTTGCAAGGCAGTATCACTACGGAAGTAGAGTGCCCCATCTTCCTTCTGAGGAGTGGCTGGTGGGTTTGAACCGCCAGCCTTCTGGTTAAAAGTCAAGTGTTTCCAATATATCACCATGGAAGGACATTGCCCAATCTTCCTTACCAGGAGTGGCTGGTGGGTTTAAACTGCCAGCCTTTTGGTTAGCAGTCAAACGTCTTAGGCATTATGCCACTAGAGCTGACAGGCTTTTGGCTTTTACTATTAGGCACCTTAAAACTCTTTCAGTCTCTATCCATTATCCAATTTCAGAACCACTTCCACATTTAAGGAGTCTATTAGAGCAGCACCCAATCTATGTACTAAATTCTGTCTCAGATATCTAGTGCCATTGTAATAGAACTACTCGAAGTGAATGGCTTTAACCAACAAATTTATTTTTTCACAGTAGAAGGTGACAAGTCCAAATTCAGAGCACCAATTTTAGTGGAAGGCTTTTCTCACTTTGTTGACTCAAGAGGAAGGTCCTTGTCTCTTCAGCTTCTGCTTCCTGGTTCCTTAGAGAGCTCCATGAGTCTTGGCATCTCTCTTACCATATCTCTATCACTAGTTTGCTTGTTTATCCCTTTTATATCTCAAAAGAAATTGACTCACGATACACCCTACACAAATCTTGCTTTGTTAACATAACAAAAATAGCCCATTCCAGAATGGGATTATAATCACAGACATAGGTGTTAGGATTTACAATAGTTCTGTGGGACACAATTCAATCTACACAAAGGTCCAACCAAAAGAACTCCAAATGGAGAATGCAATTTAATTACTCCAGGATTCTAGCTCTACATAGCATTTTCTCAACACATACCTTAGTCAGAACAAAAAAAGAAATACAAAAGAGAAAGAAAAAACTTAAAAAGAGGTGAGAGCCCTTCATTATGGGTTGTGGCAATGCGAGTAACACAGTAATTTTTAAAACAATGATTGTAGAAAGGGGGATAAAAAAGAAGATACAGAAGCTTCCTGGTACTTCTAATTAATAGGTTGTTGTTGTTGTTGTTATGTGCCGTCGAGTCAAACCCAACTCATAGCGACCCTTCCTTGGGTTTCCGAGGCAGTATCACTATGGAAGTAGGATTGCC
>NW_006921606.1:14074513-14116571 GCF_000298275.1 Orycteropus afer afer
CATGCTTACCTTGCTCCCGGAGACCCGGTCCCTCTCGGGAGGGTAACAAGGGAAAGTGTTCAGTGCAGATCAGTGAGTAAGCACAAGCCCGCCGTGCTTACCTTGCTCCCGGAGACCCGGTCCCTGTCGGGAGGGTAACAAGGGAAAGTTTTCAGTGCAGATCAGTGAGTAAGCACAAGCCCGCCTTGTTTCAGTACCTATGACCACTAAATACATGAAGATTGTAATTTTTGCCATTGTTGTTATTGTTGCTGAGCTATTATTATTATCATGATTATTAATGTATGGCTCCCTCTAATCCCAGCATTGTTAAGCAGAAATTTTTGTGGGGATGAAAATTTTCTATATGTGTGCTATATCATGTGTTAGTTACTACCCACATTTGGCTATTGAATGAATACTTGAAATGTGGCTATTACAACTGAGGAACTGAATTTTAAATTTTATTATTTAAAATTAATTTAAATATAAATAGCTACATGATAGTGCAGGTCTCATGCATTGGTCTAGGGTAGGGGCTTGGGCATCTTTATTCTTTAAGTTGTGGTTCTTAAACTTTTACCAGAACCACAGGGAGGATTTTAAGTAGATTCTGATGCAGTATATCAGGAGGTAACACAAATTCTTAGCAGGCTGTTGAACTGGAATGAACCAGTTTGAAGCCCTGTTTTGAACCAACTCCTAGTTTATTCTGATGTGGCAAGTCCAGACTCACACTTTAAGTAGCAAGGGATTAGATAGTCTCTGCTATTGATTCTAACTCTTTAGATTCTGTGATTCTATAACTGAGAAAATAATATGAGGCCTGGCATGCCCATAGTCTAGGGCTGCTGGAAGAAAATGAGAGCACAGCAAAAAGAGTGATAACATGACCAGCGTGTCTTGCAAAGGAAGAAAGAAAAGGGGATCAGATGAGGCAGCTGTGTCCTGGCTGTGAAGCTGCCAACTGTGATTTATTCGGGGAGCTCCTTCTCAGAGCAAGAGGGTTGCAGGTAGAATCAGACTTCTTGTCGTTGTTGTTGTTGTTATGTGCTGTCGAGTCGGCCCCGAACCACCAACCTTCTGGTTAGCAGTCAAGTGCCTGAGCCACTATGCTACCAGAGCTCCTAGAATCAGACTTAGTGCTATCAAAATCCTGTAAGGTCCCATGTAGAGTTCAAAGCCTCTAAACAAGTTCTACTGGTTCCCATTCACAGGAGAAGGAGGCTGAGGTTATGGCAACCAGAGACCAGCAAGCCTGTGGTGAAACAGGGCAGCTCCATGCTCAGAACTGTCAAACTGTCCAGTGTAAAGATCTTTTAAATTAAGAAAGAAAATCAAATGTTGAAGCCTCTATTACATGATTGGATAATAACCAAGGGGCAATACAGTGCTTACAATGTCAAATAAAAAGGATGCTTAATGTTTCTTTTTCTCATTTCAGGTCAAAGGTGAGTTACAATTGAGGCTTCAGAGTTAAGCAGTTAGAGTAACAACATAAAAGGAAAAGAGAAGTACTCATTCACTAAGGAAGATCCCAGGACCAACTGCACAGCTCATAGAAAATCTTGTCAGTGGCCTTTGGGTGTTTCTTTGGAAGACAAACTAAGTATGATTATAACTGAAATAAAAAATCCTGTCAAAACTATTTCTTTGAAAAACTGTATTTTCTTTCCAAAGTCATTGCCACTGATGCCCTCATGTAATCAAACAGAAAGAAAAATAATGTTTATTTCAACACAATTGTAGTCCATTACCATGAATGGCAATGCATTTAATGACAGTGATTGCCTGGTGGTCCATACAACTTTTTTTTTCTTCTACCAAAAGAAGTAAAAATAGAAAAGGTGAAACCATCCAAAACAAAGCACCTCTAAATAATTTCAGGTAGACACCAAATACACCCTTCCAGGAGCTGTCATAAACAAGTACTCAACAGTGTATCAAATTAACCAAGATGAATTTCCCAAGCATTTTTTCTTACAAAAGCTTTTAATTCTCATTCTCCCTCTCCCCTTCTCTCTCTTTCTCTGTTTCTCTTTGTCACTCACAGAGGTGATATTTTAACAATCCAGGATATAAATATGGGGGAAAAAACACAAGAATGCAGTTTTAAACGTAGGCCTTGGCTAGGTTCTTCTGCAACCTTATTTCCACTGAATTTGGAATTTCAGATGAGAACATTTCTCTCTTGTCGCAAGTAAAAATGACTCTATTTGTTCTTTTTCAGGGACCCCCAAGGGTCCTATCCCAGAACAAAATGAATAATGATGTTTTATTTTTCATAGTTGCTTTCACTGAGAAGTTTACAGTGCTTTAGAAAACTGATCTCATAAATCTTCAGAATACTCTGAGAGGTAGAAAGCAAGTCTCACCCCATTATACAGGTGAGGAAACCGAGATTCACCTATGGAGGTGGAATGATTCGACAACCCTTAATTTTGGATCCTGAAAAACACAGATCTTATCTTTCCTAATTCAGCCCTCTGAATGCATGTATACCTTCTACATTCATGTGTCACATATGGCAATATCCACATGAATAAGGTGCTAATTTCAAGTTTCTGAAAATGTCTCCAGTTTTCTTCAATGCATCCTGATAATTATAACTAAATTATTTATATTGTGTCCCAGTGATGTGAATTCTATTAAGTAAATACTTAAGAATTTTTTTGTATGCATGCTGGCTGCATATGTATAACTAACATTGTTTCAGTCTATGAAATTTACTTGAACACATCTGTGATAGTTGAGGTTGTGTGTCAAATTGGCTGGTCCATGATTCTGAGTGGTTTAAGCCCTCGTAATATAGTTATTCCCATTATGAGATCTGATGTGTAAGCTTTGAACAGCCATTCGGTCAAAAGGGAATTTCCCTAGGGGTGTGGCCTGCTTCAAATATATATGTGGATATCCTGGAAAAATTAGAGAACTTTCTGCAGACCTAGATCCTGTTGTGTTGCCTACAACTGTCCGTGAGCAAACAATCCACAACTCTGCCTGGTAATCTTGGATCTGTTATCTGCCAAAGTCAGCACCTAGTGTACTGCCTGCCAACCTCAAGCTTGTCAGCCCCTGCAGTTGCTTGAGTCAGGAAAAGCCTCCAGCTTGACATTTGATCCAGGAATTTGGGAATTTGGGACTTGCCAGCCTCTATAACTGTGAGCCATTTTCTGAGATAAATTTCTCTCTCTCTCTCTCTCTCTCTCTCTCTCTCTCTATATATATATATATATATATATATATATATATATATATATATATAAAAGCAAGGAGCTCTGGTGGCATAGTGCCTAAGGCATTTGACTGCTAACCAGAAGGCTGTTGGTTCAAACCCACCAGCCACTTCCTCGGAAGGAAGATTAGGCAATCTACAATCTACGTCTGTGGAGATACAACCTCAGAAACCCAAGGAGGAGTTGCTATGAGTTGGATCCCACTCAAAGGCAGCGAGTTTGGCTTTTTTGGTTTGATATGTATAAGTAAGGAGCTCTGGAGCACAGTGCCTGAGGCATCTGACTGCTAACCAGAAGGTTGGTGGTTCAAACCCACCAGCCTCTCTGTGGAAGCAAGACTGGGCAATCTGCTTCCATAAAGAAGTAACACAATGGGGATCTCTATGAATAGGAATCAACTTGATGGCAGTGGGTTTGTTTTTTGTTTAAGCTCCTGGTAGATTCTTTGTCAAGATATGTGTAGTTTATGATACCTTATACTAGTGAACCACAGTTCATTAGGAAGAATTTGAACAGGAAAATAGATGAATAGAGATGAATTCAACTAGTATAGATTTCTCTGACAGTTTAGTTTTTAAACTTCATCTTTTCTACCGTACTCACTCAAACTCATTGCCATTGAGTTGGATCTGCCTCATAGTGACCCCTCCTTGGGTTTCCAAGGCAGTGTCACTATGGAAGTAGATTGCCCAATCTTTCTTCCGAGGAGTAGGTTTGAACTGCCAGTCTTCTGGTTAGCAGTCAAATGCCTTAGGCACTAGGCCACCAGAGCTCCTTTTTCTACCATATAGACCATTAAAACAATCAGTCATCAGTCAGAAGATGCCTACCAATCAGCCTATAATGTACAATTTACTCTTTTGTGGTTTGTTTTCCTCTTGGATCAGTTGAGTATTATCCAGTCAATATCAGCTTTACTTTTACAAAACTCATTTGGGTAAATCTCTTCCCTATATAAAGGAGAAAGCCTCCCAGTCTCATTCTCTCTCAATGAGGATCTTCTTAACATTGGGTAGAGTCTCTGAGTGGTGTAAATTGTTAACAAGCTCAGCTGCTAACTCACAGGTTGGAAGTTGGCATCTACTCAGAGGCAGCTAGGAAGAAAGGCCTAGCAATGTACTTTAGAAAACTGAGCCATTGAAAACCCTACGGCATACAGTTCTACTCTGACACACATGGGTCCACCATGAGTCAGAATTGACTTCACTGGCAACTGGTTAACCACAGGGTGGAAACTCTAGCACTGGAGCTTACTACACATACTCCTCACTTATCAACTCTCTCATTACCTGACATTTCACATTTACAAAAGTAGTGAAAAATCTGCTATTTGACTATTTTGTGTATTAACAACATCCATCTGGCAGCAACAAATTCTAAGGTGCAAGGTGTGAGTAATGTTGGCTGTGATTGCTAAGGTTATTTGTCAAATTGGCTGGGCCATGATTCTCAGTATTGCAGCATTTTTTTTTTTTTCTGTTGATAGCAACAATTATAGGTATCTAATAATGTAATCATCCTCCATTTTGTGATCTGATGTGGTCATGCTCCATTTTTGCATAATGACTATTTTGCATAACAACCTGCTGTTTGGAAAATAACCATGTCAATAAGTAAGGAGAGGGTACATATTATAAGGGAACCCATACCAGCTTCAATTGCTAGAAAATCCTTTGAGTCTGCATCTCCTTCCCTATCTGTTCTATTCATTAGTTCCATTCATTTTAGACTCCAGAGCAATATAATTTTTTTTTTTCCTTTAAAGTATATCTCTTTTTAAATGTTTCAACTGCTATGCTTTCACTACTTTTTCTTAAGTCTATTCTATGGTATGCTAAGCATTAGTATAAGTGCAGTCCTTTTTAATTAAATATAGAGTTAACTCATCAACTAAGATTCATACAATTTTTCTCAGAAAGATCATAGATGAAAAACATGGCTATTGGAAAAGAACATCTAACCTCTTTATATCTGAGGAAGATGAAAGATTTCCAGTAGGGTGGGGCTAGATACAGCTCAGGCTTGAAAGGACACAAGGTAACTGAGACTGAACTTAAACATTGGAGAATAAAATTATTGGAAAAAAAAATGATTGTTTTGTCTTTCAACAATTACCCTGGCTATGAAGCAAGATTATCATAGTCCTCTCTAATTTAAATGTGTTGAAAGTAGCTGAGCATGACAACAGAAAATTACAAGATTTACAAAGCACAGGCTTTGGTTAAAGTGATAGCAATCGGATTTTGTAGCTTTTCTTTGCTGATAGCAACGATTACTAAGTTACCTGTACATATTAACTGTTTAATGCTAGCTGAGATTTTACTTTGCTGACAAGTGTCAGTCCATTCTTGAGGCAGGTTTTGTTTATTTTGTTCTTATTTAGTTTAATTTTGCTTTGTTTTAATTTATCATTACAGGTTCAGCCTAATAGTTGTTTCTTTTCTTCATGCCTTCCCTACCTTCTACTTTGGGTCCAACCAAAAGGAAAAATGAGGAAGTGTCAGAGGTATTGTTGTTGTTGTTTTGTGCCATTGAGTTGGTTCCAACTCATTGGGACCCTGTGTACAACAGAATGAAACACTGCCTGGTCCTGTGCCATCCTCACAATTGTTGCTATGCTTGAGCTCATTGTTGCAACCACTGTGTCAAACCATCTAAATCTTGCTGAGGGTCTTCCTCTTTTTCACTGACCTACTTTATGAAGCATGATATCCTGCTCCAGGAAATGGTCTCTACTAATAGAGATGAGACTGTGACACAGTGGTTAAAGCATTAGACTGCTAACAAAAAGTCAGTGGTTCAAATCCACCAACTGTTCCACAGGAGAAAGATGAGGCAGTCTGCTTCTGTAAAGATTTACAGCCTTGGGAACCCTATGAGGCAGTTATATTCTGTTCTATATATTCACTGTGAGGCAGAATTGAATTGACACCATTTAGTTTGGACTTTGAAAACAAAAAACCAAACCAGTTGTCATTGAGTTGATTCTGATTCATGGTAACCCATGTGTGTCAGAGTAGAACTGTGCCCCACAGAGTTTTCAGAGGCTGTGAGCTTTTGGAACTAGATCACCAGGCTTTTCTTCCAAGTCAATTCTAGGTGGATCCACACTGCTAAGCTTTCAATTAGTAGTAGCCAAGTACTTAACTGTTTGCTTTACCCAAGGACTCCTTGGTATTCTCTAGAAGGACTCCTTTCAGCTTCACCCATTTTTTCAGAGTAGAGATTTATTCCAGTGTCTAAATTTCCAATACAACTGTAGCAGCATTTGCAACTAAAAATTCATCAAGCTACATAAGTTTCTTAAGTTCATTATGAGAAACTTGACAGCATGATTTTTTCAACTCTTGTATCTGTTTAATTTTCACTCATTTAATTACTTGGCATTTTCTCTTTCTTCACATTACTCAGAATTTATCTTGCCAATATCCTGTACATTAATATCCACACCTACCCCACCACCCAACTAAGAACAAAAAGTAAAACATACCTGTATTTACTAAACTTTATTTCATGATCTGAGGAAAAAGGACCTTTTTCTGCATAGGCTAAATGACAGATAGGTTCACATTCAAAAACAAACATTAATCAAGTTAATGTTAGATGGGCTATGTAGTCAATTTAATTGATAAAAGATTTAACCTACAGATTCTCAACTTTGGTACTATTAACTTTGGCCCAGATGATTCTGTGTTGTGGGGTCTGCACTACGCATTGTAAGAAATTAGCAGCATGCCTGGCTTCTACCCACTAGATGCCAGCAGCACTCTCCCCGCACCAAGTTATGACATCCAAAATGTTTACAGAATTGCTAAGTGTCCATGGGGTGGGGGTCAGTGTCTTGGGAGCCAGAGTGATAGTGTACAAAATTCTACCAGCTAAGAACCACTGATTTATCCCAATCAAAATCTTGCATTATGGGGAAAAAAAGTAACATGCCAGTCTTAATAGGATTATTTTGTCTGCTGCACATGTCCAATTATTGGCAACAGGGATTCAGAACTGTCTAAATCAGTTAAACAAATTGCATGGAGCTATTAGTAATAGGCTGGAAATACCAGCAGTTTAAATAAGATAGAAACTTATTTTTCTATTATGCTAAAGAAGTATGGAAATAGGCACCTTACTGCTACTGGTATAGGGACTGCAACATTCTGTCAGGGGCCCAGGCTCCATTTGTTATTCTCCCTTGTGATCCAGAGAGCTTGGCTTTCATAATCAAGCTCCCAGAGAACACATGGTGTGACAGCCATTTTGCTTAAGTTCTGAACTGGTAGCAAGAACAAGAGAATTTTCTAAAGAGCCTTGCAACTAAGTGGAAGGAAGTCTAGGAAATGTATTTTTCAAGTGAACTGATGCTTTTGATACTAGGGGAAAGAAAAGGAGAATGTACATTGTATTTGCAACTAGAAGACTCTCTTATTCATTTATCTACATTTTTATTCAAATACTTATTAAATATTTACTATGTGCTAGATATTCTTCTAGGAACTGGATACAACACATTAGAGAATGAACTTTGCCATCTGGGAACCATAGTCTATAGGAATAGATAGGTATTGCATGACTAATTGTTTAGTGAGTAAATTGCAACTGTTATAAATGCTATATAAGTAGAGGATGGTCTTGAAGACAAAATACTATTTCATCAGTAGTTATCGGTGGTTTGGTATGAAAGCAAACTAGCATAGCCATACAAGTCAAAATCAGTCAATTTCCATTGTATTTTAATTTCACAGATTGTCACTCTAAGACCCAGGTTTCAAAATATACTCTCTTAAATACTGTAGAAATTCTATCCCATGTTAGTTTGTTTTGTTTATGGATTTTCTTATCATTTCTTTTATTGCCCTTGTTTCCATGTTTACTGAAGTATTATGATTTCTTCTTTTTTATGTTGGTGAGAAGGCTTTTCTTTGTGGTTACCCTGTAATTTACTATCTTCCTCAATTTAAAGCAGTCTGTTCAATTTTGATATTGTCTTGACTTACTCTCCATTTGGAAGTCCTATAAACTACACCACTTATTCCATTGACATCTCTGGTTCCCTATTTTCAGTCTTGTCAAAAAACTAACTCATTGCTGTCAAGCTGGATCCAACTCATAGTGACTTTTCCTTTGGTTTCCAAGGTGGTATCTCTATAGAGGTAGATTGCCTAATCTTCCTTCTGAGGAGTGTCTGGTGGGTTTGAACCACCAGCCTTCTGGTTAGTAGTCAAATGCCTTAGGCACTACGCTGTCAGACTTTATTTTTGATACTTCTATATCTGGGTTGATTTCCAGATGATGTTGTGGGTTTTATTCTCTGATTTTTTTCTGCCATTGTTAGTTTTCTGCCTAAAGACTTCTTTAGCATCACTTGTAAGTTTGGTCAGATTTTTGTAAATTCCTTTAATTTTTGTTTATTGTGGAATGTCCTAAATTCCCTATCATATTTGTGGGATAATTTTCCTGGGTGTATAATTTGCGGTTGGCATTTTTTTTTTCCTTCAGGGTTTTATATATGTCATCCCATTGCCTTCTTGCCTGCATAGTTTCTGCTGAAAAATCAGAATTTAATCTTAGGATTTCTCCTTTGTAGGCTTCTTTGTCATCTTTGATTTGGGAGATTTTGATTATTATATGTTTTGGTGGTTTTCTTATAGAGTCTGTCCTATTTGGATTTTGTTGAACTTCTTAAATGCATAGCTTCTCATCTTTCACGATATTTGGGAAGTTTTCTTACAACAAATCTTTTACAATTTTCTCAGTGCTTTTTTGTCTCTTCACATTCTTAAATTCCAATTACATGTATGTTAGTCCACTTGATGGTGTCCCACATAATTCTTAGATTTTCTTCATTTTATTTTTTTATTCTTTCTTCTGATTTGTCCTCTAACAGATTAATAGTATGAGATTTGTCTTCAGCCTCATTAATTCTGTGTTCCATTGATTAAATACTATTTATTTGTCCTTCCATTGTGTTATCTATTTATGAAGTTTTAATATTAATCTTCTGAAATTCTATTTGCTGTTTTCATATGTGTTCTGGCTATCTAGTGCCACTCTGAAAAGTGCTAGGTTCCTGCCTCCAGTCCACTGGAGATAGGGGCTTTTCTTCACTCAACCAGCTACAGGCTGTCAGACTGACAAGCCCAAGGTTGACAAGTAAAAGGGCACAGTCCCAGTGTTACCAAACCACACAGCAGGCAGCAGGCCATTAATTCAAGTCTATTGAAAGTCCCAAGGTCACCAGAGCATGGTAGGCTGCTGAATAATGACATGGTTACATGCAGGGTTCAAGCATGCATAAGCTAGAGACCATTCCCAAAGTTGGTTCTTGTATACAGGAAGTTGACTTTATTCCTAAAGCAGCTACTCAGCTGCTTGTGGTAGATCCCACCATGGAGTTGATTACCAGTCTCATCATAGGGAATAACTACCACCTGCTGCCCAGGCACTTGATTGCTAACCAGAAGGCTGGCGGTTCAAACCCACCAGCCACTCCTTGGAAGGAAGGTTGGGCAATCCTACTTCCATAGTGATACTGCCTCAGAAACCCAAGGAGAGGTCGCTATGAGTCGGGTCCGACTTGACGGCACATAACAACAACAACAAAACTGCCCAGCCACTCAACCAGGCCCAGCTAAGTTGACACACAACCTTAACTATCACAATTCTACCCCTTGTCAACTTGACACCTGTACAGATCTTCAATGGGTGGCATCTGTACAGATCTCCTTCACTGGGTGGCTCCAGTCCCCTAATTCCTCTGAGTGGCAACCTCACCCCCTTTGCCTGGCAGGCCCCGTTCCTCTCCTTCTTGGGCATGGCAGCCCTGCCCCCACATTCTTGGGCTTTAGCTATGGCTCCATCCCACTGGCTCACATGAATGAGCAGCCCCACATTCCAGAACCAAGTTGGTAAAAGTCTAACTCTTTGAAACCTAGGGGGCTGTGGTGGTTCCACCCCCAAAGGCCATGGTCCTACCCTTTGAGGCTGAGGCAGCTCTACTTCTCTTTTCTTTGGTCTCTCCACTTCTGCCGATTAATGCCTGAGGGCAACCCACTTCACAGGAAATCTTCCTGCCTCAAAAGCATTCAGTTTTCTTGCTCCATGGGCCAGCCAACCTGCTACTCCATTTCATGCCATTCTTTTCTACCAATTAATGCCTGAAGGCAACCCACTCCACCAGGAAGCTGCCTACACAGTGGCATCCAGCTTTCTCCTCTATGGTCTGGTAAGGGTGTTGCTGTCTCCTGCCGTTCTCTGGGCTCTGCTCTGGCCATCTCTCATGCCATATGCTGGGGTATTTCTGCCAGGGTCTTGGGTCAAGGATGCATTCCACTCACATTTCCACATTTTAGGTATTTGTCCAGAGCAGCACCCCACTCTCTCAGTATCATAATTTGCTCTGGTTACCTAGTGCCACTCTGACAAGAAATATACCACAAATGGGATGGCTGAACAAACAGGAGTTTATTCTCTTACAGTTTGGAGGCTCTAAATCTGAGTTCAAAGTGCTAGGCTCTAAGGGCTGGGTGAAAGCCCCTCGACCTTGGGCTTCAGCTTTCCCTCCTGCTCCTGGACCACTGGAGATAGGGGCTTTTCTTCACTCAGATGGCTGCTAGCTGATTAGACTGACAAGCCCAAGGTTGACAAGTAAAAAGGCACTGTCCCAATGTTACCAAACTTACATGGCAGGCTATTAACTCAAGTCTATTGAAAGTCCCGAGGTCACCAAAGCATGGCAGGTTGCTGAACAACAACACAGCTACATGCAGAGTTCAAGTGTGCCATAAGCTAGAGACCATTCCCAAAACTGTTTCTTATATATGAGAAGCTAACTTCATTCCTAAAGCAGTTACTCAGCTACTCAGATGCTTGTGGTAGATCCCACCATGGAGTTCATTACCTGTCTCATCATGGAGAATAACTACCACCAACTCCCCAGCCATTCAATCAGGCCAGCTAAGTTGACATACAACCTTAACTATCACAGTGTGGTTTCCAATTTTCTATTTATTTTATCAATTCGTTCTTGTTCTGAGTTCTCTATTTTCCTTGATTTTGTCTGTTTCCTCAAAATTTCTGTCAAGTCATTGAATGTATCAAAATATAATTCTTTTGAATTCTTTACCACATAGTTCCAATAGAATTTCTTCCTTTGGAAGATTTTATGGGTTTGTATTTTGGTAACTTGTGCCATCTTGTTCTGTTTTTGTTTTTTTGTGTATATGTGTATGTGATTTGAAGTTTTCTGTTGTCTCCAACATACTGTAATGTTATTGTGTTAATATGTTGCTTGTATGTTGGTTTATTTCACCCTGATTTTTTGTTTTGTTTTATTTTAATATATCTGGGAAACAGGGTGGATATGTTACTCTGGTCACTAGTTTAGCACCACTGAGGCACTCATCACTTCTCTCTGGGTGGGTTTGGTATTGGGTGGGAATGTGGGTGCAAATCTCTGATCACTGAGTGTGCAGAGAAGCTGATGGCAGGCTGTGCAGGTGTTGGCCACCATATGTTTTAGATCTAGTGGTGCTGGAGTAGGTGGTGTCACTCTCCCATTAAGTGAGGCAGCAAGTGTGGTGAATACGGTTGTGAAGGGTCACTGGTTCCCACCTGCTGGATAAAGATAGAAAGGAAAACAAATGAGTAGTATGAAAGAATTAAGTGAGGTGCAGCAAGTGTGGTGAGTATGTTTGCATAGAGTCACTGGCTCCCACCTGCTAGGTAAAGACAGAAAGGAAAACAAATAAGGAGGGTGAAAGAAAAGTATAGAAAAGATAAAAGCAAGGGTGAAGGGAGAGGCAAGACTTAAGAAGAAAGAAAAATAGAGAAAGAAAAAAGAGAAAAAGTATAAAAACAAAACAAAAACAAATGTGGTACAGTACTGGCACAAGTGCCAGCTGCCAAACAAGATCTAATAGAAATGTGGGACTTACTCCATGGGAACACACATTGCCAAGTATGAGGGTCAGGAGCAGTACTACTGAATGAGAATGGGGGGGGGCATGGCACTTATTCTTCTGGATCAAAAATTGGGGGAGGAGAGGAAGAAATCAACAAGAGGAGTGGGAAGAGGTAAGAAGTGAAAGAAAAAGAAAGAAGAGGGGGAAAAAATCATATACAAGTATTAGCCACCAAACAACTGCAGAAGGAACACAGAGCTCACTCTAGGGAAGCATGCACTGCCATCTACAGAGGGATGAGAGCATGCATTGCTGAGTGTGTGTGTGGGGATGCCAGTACCCCCTCCACAGGGTCAAAAAAAGGGGGTGTAGGAAAAGAAAAAAAGGAAAATAAAGGGGAGAAGTGGGAGAACTAAGTAAAAGGATAAGAAAGAAAAAAAAAAAAAAAAACAGCATAAGACTGGTGAAAATGCAGGCCACCAAATACAGCTGCATAGGACTGCAACAACTCACTCTGCAGGAATGTGTACCCCTGACCAGAGATGGATGAGGGTGGGTGCTGCTCACCATGTGGGCAGCATGGGAGAAGCTCCCCTTCTTTGGAATTCAAACAATAAAGTGCAAGGAAGAGGAAAAAAAAAGAAAAAGAAGGGAAAGAAAGGAAAATATGTGGGGGAGAGATGGAAGAACTAAACAGAAAGACAAAAAAAAAAAATAAGTTATGTCATTGGCAGTAGGGGGAATTCAACTGGTTGCTGGGTGTGAGGGGGTGGGATGAACAACACCTCTGGTGACCAGGAAGTTGTTAAAGGTAAATGGGGAGGTCACACCTGTCTATTAACCTGATAAAGGATGTGGGTGCTAGTGCAGTCATGGGTAAGTAGAGCTGGTTATCTGGTTCCTGTTCCAATTGGAATGCTGCCTTCAATAATTCAAAATGGTTGTGCTATGCTGGTAGTTAGTTCACTGTTCCTTTTCAGTCTCTTCCTCTCTTTGATATTTGATCTACTTTAGCCTTTCCTTTGAAGATCTGGGATCCAGGATTATCGTCTTTAGCCTTTTCTCCTTGTTTTCTCAAGTTTTTGTTGTATAAGGTCTGGATAGTATACTTGCCTAGTCTGCCATTTTGGATCATCGTCCTATTCCCATATTGGGTCCTATTATATATATTTACACCAGAAAAGTCAACTCTTCAAATGTTGTTGTTGCTGTTGTTGTTATGTGCCATCGAGTCAAACCCGACTCACAGCGACCCCTCCTTGGGTTTCCGAGGCAGTATCACTACGGAAGTAGGATTGCCCAACCTTCCTTCCGAGGAGTGGCTGGTGGGTTTGAACCGCCAGCCATCTGGTTAGCAGGCAAGTGCCTTAGCCACTATGCTACCAGAGCTCCTTCTTCAAATACTATCATTTATTTAATGAATTCTGCAGTAAATTAATGTGAATTTTACCCTACAATTTTACAATTTTGCAGGTTGAAAAAACAAATGAGCTCAACCGTTTCTCCAGATTCTTATTTTTATAATCTCTGTCTGCATTTATAGCCAGTTAATTATGTAAATAAACTCTCTGGTTTCATGCTTATGTGCTGGGTGAAAAATTTAAAGCTATCTTAGAGGAATTTGAAAATCAATGCAATCGAGGAGTAAAAAAAATGCATTTCAACCATATTAACCTCAAATATTAATCTCATTTGTGCAAGTACCTAAGTTATCCACCCTCATACACAAACTCATCCAGAGGCATATAAACAAGTGACTCAAAAATATCCTCATTGTTATTCACTATCATCCAGTCCACTCAGAAAACAAGAAAAGTTGAAATCAGTCTGTACTAGACGACACCTTCCTTTTATTGCTTTAAAAGATTTTTCTTTCTGGTTTTATTTTTCTAAAAGAGTGTAATGGGAAGACTTAGAAATATCCTATTTCTTGCATGAACCTGAACTAGTCAGCTATCTCATAGTGTAGTGTTGGGATAGATTCTACATAAGTAAATCTCTATTCTGAGATTTGATTTTTCCACTGCTACTCAACTGTATTACAAGAAGTCTTAAAGACTGCAAGTTTCCAAACATTATAGCCATTATATAGTTTAATTTTCAGATGTTAAATTGGCAACAAATCTCATCTAAAAAAAAAAAAAGTCATGTATGTATTCAGCACTAAAAACACTGTAAGCTAAAGAAACAATATGTCTGCAACTGAACTTGTCTTAAGGACTTTAAAATGTATTTGCATTAGCCATTCTGGAGAATCAACAAGCAATATGAAGATATTGAGAAACCTATATGCCAATCCATCAAAAATATCTACTTAGTCTTAAGCGAGTGTAGCAATTGGAAACAAAACTATCATTAATGAAATGAGAAATAATTTATATATATATATATATATATATATATATATATATATATATGAATGAATGGAAAAAGAATTGAAATAAATATTAACATCAACTGAATCTAATACCAGCACTATTTAGAGAATTGAAGCAAAATCCAATTGAATGTTCTATTGGTATGTTACTTGCATTATTTAGTCTGTTCTGTTGATGCCATTTTTAAAATTATTTTCAGCAAAATCTCCTTGCATATGATATTGATGATGTTATTCAATAGTTTGTACATTCCATTGGATCACTTTTCATTGGAATAAGCACTATATGGATCTCTTCTAATCTGTAGGCCAGGTGTCTTCTAAATTTCTTAGCTTAAAGGATTGAGAGTTTCCAGTGTTACATCTGTTCATGGGAACTTCTCAGTTAGTATTCTATGAATTCATGGAGCCTTATTTTTTCCCAGTGACTTCAATGCAGCCTGGACTTATTCTGTTAGTACCATTGGTTCTTGATTATATGTTACCTCCTGAAATGATTGAACATCTACCAGTTCTTCATGGTACAGTGACTCTGTATTCCATCAATCTTCTTTTGATATTTCCTGTGTCATTCATTTTTTTTTCCCCATAGAATCCGTCATGTTGCAACTCATGACTTGAATTTATTCTTCAGTTCTTTTAGCTTGAGAAATGTGAAGTGTATCCTACCTTTTTAATTTTTGAACTCCAAATCTTTGCATATTTCATTATAATACTTTACTTTGTATTATCAAGCCATTCTTTGAATTTTTCTGTTCAGCTCTTTGGTTATAGCAGTACAATGAAGGGAACTGCCAGAATATCAAGTTAGAGTCAGAAGAGAATGTAGAATAAGGGATATCATTGCTGTTGTCAGATGGATCTTGGCTGAAAGCAGAGAATACCAAAAAGATGTTTACTTATGTTTTATTGAGTATGCCAAGACATTCAACTGTGTGGATTATAACAAATTACAGATAACATTGTGAAGAACAGGAATTCTAGAATACTTCCTTGTACTCATGTAGAACCTGTACGTAGAACAAGAGCCAGTCATTTGAACAGAACAAGGGGATAATCTATGATTTTAAATCAGAAATTTTATCCTTTCACCATACTTATTCAATCTGTATACTGAGCAAATAATCTGAGAAACTGGACTATATGAAGAACATAGCATCAAGATTGGAGGAAGACTCATTAACAAGCTGAGACATGCAGATGACACAACCTTGCTTGCTGAAAGCAAAGAAGATTCGAAGTATTTATTGATGAAGATCAAAGACAGCCTTCAATATGGATTCAACTTTAACATAAAGAAAACAAAAATCCTTACTACTGGATCAATAAGTAACATCATGAAAATATCAAAGTTGTCAAAGATTTCTTTTTACTTGGATCCACAGTCAAGGCCATGAAGCAGCAGTCAAGAAGTCAAAGACTAATGCATTGGGCAAATCTTCTGCAAAAAAACTCTTAAAGTGTTAAAAAGCAAAGACATTACTTTAAGGATGAAGGAAAACCTGACCCAAACCATATTTTCAATTGTCTCATACATATGAGAAAGCTGGACAATGAAGAAGGAAGACTAAAGAAGAATTGATGCATTTAAATTATGGTGTTGGCAAAGAATATTGAACATATCATCACCTGCCAGAAGAACAAAAGAATCTGTCCTGGAAGAACTATAGCCATAATGCTCCTTAGAAGCAAAGATGACAAGACTTCATCTCATGTACTTTGGACATGTTATCAGTAGGGACCAGTCCCTGAAGAAGGATATGCTTGGTAAAATAACTTAAAAAAAAAAAAAAAAAACCTCATTGAGGAAGACCCTTAATGAGATAGATTGATACAATTGCTGCAACAAGGGGCTCAAACATACCTACTATTGTGAGGATGGCACAGCACTGGGCAGTGGTTTGTTATATTGTACATCAGGTCACCGTACATTGGAACCAACTGGAATGTACCTAACAATAATAACCATATTGATGCCAACCTGTGAAAAGGCAATCAAGCAGCATTTAACAGATAATATTGTTTCTTATAGGAACTCAGGTGGTATAGTGGATAAGACATTTGGCTGTTAACCAGAAGGTTGGCAGTTCAAACGCACCAGCTACTCCAAAGAAGAATGAGGCAATCTACTTCCATAAAGATTTACAGCCTTGGAAACCCAATGGGGCTCACTATGAGTTGGAATTGACTCAATGGCAGTGGGTTTGTTTTGTTTTGGGGGGGTTCTTTATAAGGAGCTCTGGTGGAGCTATGGTTAAACTGCTAAATGCAAGGTCAGCAACTTGAACCCACCAGCCAGTCCTTGGGAGAAAGATGAGGCAGCCTGCTTCTGTAGATTTACAGCCTTGGAAACCTTCTGTGGCAGTTCTACTCTTTCCTATAGTGTTGCTATGAGTCAGAATGGACTCAGTGGCAGTGGGTTTGTTTCGTTTTTGTTTTTTGGTTGCTGTTTATATTAACTCATTTTACTTTTCTTAGGGTTTGCCTTTTAGACTGAAACCCCACAGGGATCAAATTCCAAGTCTAAATCCAGAGTCAAGATAAGGAGAAGAAACCAGGATCATGAGAACAAAATGGGAGTGAACTGCATTAGCTGGAATGATCATTTTTGTACAAAACACTTTATTTGGAGTTTGAGTGATTTTGTCCAAGAAGATATTTAAATTCTGATTTTTGAAAAGCTTAGTCATTTATCATTCTTTGAATTCTTGAGATCTCTCTTCAATTCCATTTTTAAGAACACTAATACAGTTTTATCTCAATGAAATTTTGATATTTAATTATTTAGAAACTACTGGAAGATTTAGACATTTGATATACCTTGGAGATATTTTTAAGTATTTTAATTTGTTGCTTTAATAAACCTTTTTTTCACCTAATTATTTCATTGTTTCATATCCCACGCTCTGTGCTTAACTTACATATACTCTCACAGCTGCATGCTTTGGGGATGCCCTCCTGCTTCCTGGAATGTTTTTTATTTTTTCCTTTTTTAAATTTTTATTGTAATTTGGGTGAAAGTAAATTTTACCTTAGAACAATTTCATATTTAAAGAATTATTATGAATGTATTACTTATATACCTCATACTTTTGTTTTTTTCTCTGTTATTATCTTATATTATGGTACATTTGTCACAATTAATGAACCAGTATTGAAATATTATTATTAACTAAATTGCATATTTAATTCAAATTTCCTTAGGTTTTCCATAATGTCTTTTTTCTGTTCTGAGATCCTATCAAGGGTACCACATTACATTTGGTAGTCCTATATCCTTAGGCTCCTCTTGGCTGTGATAGCTTCTTAAAATCCTTGTTTTTGATAACCTTCACTGTTTTGACCATACTCTCAGGTATTTTGCAGAATGTCTCTCAGTTGGTATTTGTCTTATTTTCAGGTGTACTGACCAGATATTTTGCAGATTGTCCCTCAACTGGAATTTGTCTGATTTTCTTTACTTTTGTCATGATCAAACTAGGTTTAAGTTTAAATAGGAACTCCACAGAAGTAAAATGCCATTCTCATCACATTATAGAAAGGATTGTTGTTGTTAGTTGCCCTCTAGTTGGCTTCTACTCTTGGAAACTTTATGTAAATCAAAACATAGCCTGGTCCTCCACCAACTTTATGACCATTGCCATGTTTTGGTTCATGTTGTGGCTATTATGTCAACCCATTTCATTGAAGGTTTTCCTCCTTTTCACTGTTCCTCCACTTTACCAAATAGATTGTCTTTGTATATACTGACAACCTAACTTATCACTGTTGATGTCAACTTTGACCGTAAGCTAAGATAGTGTTTGTGATGTTTTCCTACTGTAAAGTTACTCATTTTTCATCTTGTTCATACAGAACCATTAATAAGAAAGTCACTATGCATAGCTCACACTTAAGAATGGGGAGTTATGCACCCTCCATGAGAGAAATCTTCTGCACAGGTGATTTGTCTATTTCTCCTGTTTTTTCATTCATTCATTTATTTATATCAATATGGGCTAATGAATATTCAACAAGCAATATGAAGATGATGATGATCAAATTGTATTGATGATGATTATCCAGTACTACTTTATTTTGTTACTCAAATTATTCTAGCCTTGGTCATTAGAACATATGTCCTAAATCCATCTTGTATCTGCCTCTGTCTTAGCATCAGGCATTTCTACAAGGACTCCATTTTCTTATTTGGAGAATGCTACTGGTGTTTTGCTCACCTCTTGCTATTCCAACAGATATACTACAAATGGAGGGCTTGGACAAACAATTTATTTTCTTACAGTTTTGGAGGCTAGAAATCTGAGCTCAAAGTGCCAGCTTTAGGGGCTAGGTGAAAGTTGCTAGACCTTGGGCTTCAACTCTGCCTCTTGCTCCCAGCCTACTGGAGCTAGATGTGTCTCTTCATTCAGGCAGCCACTGGCTGCTGAGGCTAAAAAGTCCAAGGTCAACAAATAAAATGGCACAGTCCCAATATTGCCAAATAACACAGCTGGCCATTAGTTCTAGTCCAGAGACAGTCCCAAGATTGGCAGGAAACATGGCAGGCTGCTAAATGAAGACTCAGCTACATACAGGGTCCAACTGAAAAAAAAAAAAAACCTCACTGCTGGCGAATCAGATCCGACTCACAGTGACCCCTCCTTGAGTTTCCGAGGAGGTATCACTACAGAAGTAGATTGTCCAACCTTCCTTCCTAGGAGTGGCTGGTGGGTTTGAACCACTAGGCTTTTGGATAGTAGTCAAATGCCTTAGACAGTACACCACCAGAGCTCCCAAGAGTGCCAAAAAGCTGCAGACCATTCCAGAGCTTCTCCTTATATACAGGAAGCAGACCACATCCCTAAAGCAGCTACTCAGCTGCTCTCAGCAGATTTCACCATAGAGTTGATTGCCATTCTCAGTAAATTACATTCAATCATGCAGCCACTCAAAACCAGGCCCAGCGAAGTTAACACATAACCTTAACTACCAGGTACTAGAAACCAAGATATGGGCACAAGGTCCTATGATTTTCTTTATATTACCTTGTGTAATACTGTAGATTAAATGTTTAATGCATTTTAAGCATGGTAGATAACTTTACAGAGAATTAATCAGCATTAATGATTTCCCTCTGTGCTTTATCCTAATGTATGTTTCAAGCCACTATATTGAGTAAATTTGTAGTGAATTCTCAGTCTATCTTTTGACTATCTTAGCTTCAAAAATATCTTTACTTTTATAAAACAATGTGATGGATTGGGACAGGGGAAAGTTAATACACCAATGTATGGACCAGTAAGGAAACAGTTTCATCTAAGTAGCAAGGCTAGGGTTCCTCACAATGTCCTAATTCAGCCTTTAAAACCAGTTACTCAGAAGATGAGTATTATAGTGTCTTATACTGATTACATTCTAAAATGTGAAAATTACATTTTAAGAGGTATATAAGAAGTGGTACTACATTCTTCTCCTAAGAATGCACACACCATACATTCAAAAATGAATACATTAAATAATGTATTCAACAAATATTTATGTCTCTGATGAATAATTTACAGTATGTATGTGCAAGTGTATGTTGCATATACATATATGCACAACACAGTTTGAAGAATAACAAGTTCATAATCTTTGTTTCCTTTACTGTTCATTTTGTTACTGATTTTTATGCATGTGCTCATTTATGTTGCTTAAGGGGAGAAAAAGCTGTACATAAAAACAGATTATGTTTTAAAGCACTCAAGGGTTAGTTTCATTTCACCACCACCCCCTTCCTTTTTTATGAAGAAAATAATAGGAAACATAAACTGGTGCCCTTAAAACATAAAATGCATGAAATGAAACAAGTAAGCTTTCAAAAATACGCAAAACACAACAGGCAGACCTCCAGCTTAGCAGGAGGGCTGGGGGTAAAATATGCACTGTGTACATGCACCCAGTATATCTTCAGCACTTAAAAAAAGATAAAAGTGGAATTGAAAGTGAATGAAGTTGACTCTCAAAAACTGGGTTTTAGATGTTGAATATTTAATTCACTGATAAAAGGGACCTGATTTCCTGCACACAACTGCCATAAATAAAAAAAAAAAAAGCACATCTTAAAAGAGAAGCAATGAGCAGAAACTGACCTTTCTGTGAGCAAGCAGATGAGAGAAGGTATTTGGCTAATCCCAGCTGTCTCTGATTGGCCAGACAGCACCGTGTTGAAAATGTCTCCATCTGGGCTAATCTGCTCTCAGTTGGATGAGCTGAGGCCTTCAGAGTTAACCTGACATTTAACAATAATTACCCTTTTGAATGACCCCGGCCCAATCGCCTGCTCTCTTAGAAATCTCCTTTTTTGCGTGTGCTCCCAAATCCCTTAACTTTTGTGTTAGAGATAGGGGAGGGAAAAAAAAAAAAAAAAAAAAGATGAGACCATATTGCTTGTGTGTGTAAATAAACAAAAGTGTGTGGTTGTGTATGAATCTATATAACTTATATAACACAGATAACAACTAGGGATCACTGACCAGTAATGGGACTTGACTTAATAGTTCTGTTTTATTGTCCTGAATTCTGCGGGTTATCAACCTCCTGTGGTATTGGGGGTAAAAATACAGAGGAATAATATCACCAATTAAAGTGCAACAGAATTTGTTTATTGGCACTTTTATGAAAGTCAAAGTTCCAATCTGGCATTGCTCAGGCACTTGAGTGTCCCCTATCAGACACTAGAAGAAATGGTGCATGAAAAGAGGTTCAGATAGAAAAACCAAGTTCAGAGGTCAGAGAGGCTAACTGTAGATGAAATGTGGCCATTTCTTTTTACCTGAGGCTGGCTTCATCTTTTCTTAGAAAGGTCATTGTGATAAAACAAAAACACATCTTGGAAAGAAAATCTATTCTGGGATTTTATTTACTTTTAAAAAAATAATAATAAGGAAATAAAAAAAAAGCCTTTTCCCAGTTTAGCCAGGCATTTTTCCAGAGCTTCCCTCTCAAGGGCCATAATATTAGTGTCTAACACAAATATTTAGTACAGAACTTCCATTGGGCTGATGGTTTGGGTTGGATAGTTCAGGCCTAACCTTGACCAAAATATCAGGTTGGGTCAGCTGGGAAAACGTGGTCTGGAGCTACTATAAGCACTATTTCTTTTGGACTTTGTAATATTTGTTATTCTTTGTCCATTGTAAATTACCATTAGAATAAATCTTTGGAATATTTCTTCCCACATCCTCTATAACTAACACAGAACTGAAATACTAACACTATTTTGGAAATACACAAAAAGTATAACATACCAGTGTAAACTAGGAAACCCATTAGAATCTAGGAAAACTGGAAGTTGTCAAAAGTAAAATGGTATGCATAAATATCAATATCCTAGGCATTAATGAGTTAAAATGGACTGGTTTTTGCCATTTTGAATCAGATAACCATATGATCTACTTTGCCAAGAATGACAAATTGAAGAGGAATGGTGTGGCATTCATCATCACAAAGAATGTTTCAAGATCTATCCTGAAGTACAATGGTAGGATAATAACCATATGTCTACAAAGAAAACCAGTTAATACTACTATTATTCAAATTTATATAGACTACAAAGCCAAAGGTGAGGAAATTGAAGTTTTTCTTATCAACTTCTGCAGTTTGAAATTGACCTACATACAATCAAGATGTATTGATTATCACTGGTGATGGGAATGCAAAAGTTGGAAACAAAGAAGAATCACTGGTAATTGGAAAATATGGCCTTGGTGATAGAAATAATGCTGGAGATCGCATGACAGAATTTTGCAAGACCAACAACTTACTCATTGCAAATACCTTTTTTTCAACAACACAAACAGCAGCTATATGCGTGGACTTTACTAGACTGAGCACACAGGAATCAGAATGACTATATCTGTGGCAACAGGGGATGGAGAAGCTCAATATCTTCAGCCAAAACAACACAGGAGCTGATTGTGGAATAGACCATCAACTGCTCATACGCAAGTTCAACTTGAAGTTGAAGACAGCTAAAACAAGTCCACAAGAGACAAAATATGACCTTGAATATATCCCTCCTGAATTTAGAGACCATCTAAAGAAAATATTTGATGCAGTGAACACTAATGACCAAAAACCAGCAGAATTATGGGATGACATCAAGAACATCATTCATGAAGATAGCAAAAGGTCAGGAAAGAGATAGGAAAGGAAGAAAAGACCAAAATGGATATCAGAAGAGACTCTGAAACTTGTCCTTGAATGGAGAGTAGCTAAAGAAAATGGAAGAAATGACAAGATAAAAGAGTTGAACAGAAGGATTCAAAGAGCAGCTCGAGAAGACCAAGTCAATTATTATAATGAAATGTGCAAAGACCTGGAGTTAGAAAACAAAAAAGAAAGAAGACTCAGCATTTCTCAAGCTGAAAGAACTGAGGAAAAAATTCAAGCCTCAAGTTGCACCAGAACTCCCAATGGACTGCTAAAAGAACTAACAAATCTGTCCTGGAGGAAGTGCAAGCAGAATGCTCCTTAGAAGCAAGAATGGCCACACTTCGTCTTACCTTCTTTGGTCATGTTATCAGAAAGGATCATTCATTGGAGAAAGATACCATACTTGGTATAGTGGAGGGTCAACAAAAAAAAGGGGAAGGCCCTCAATAAGATGGATTGTTGACACAGCAGCTGTAATGACGGGCTTAGGTATAGAAAGGATCATGAGGCTGTCACAGGACCAGGTAGTGTTTTGTTCTGTTGTACACAGGGGTCACTAGAGTCAGAGATGACTCGCCAGTACCTAACAACAACTAGTGTAAAGGCAACACTTTTACAGTGATGACTTCAGAAATAATGCTCTCCCACCACCCCCCCAAAAAAAACTCACTAATGTTGAGTCAGATTCAACTCATAGCGATCCCTCCTTTGGTTTCTGAGGTGATATCACTAGGGAAGTAGATTGCCCAATCTTCCTTCCCAGGAGTGGCTGGTGGGTTTGAACAGAACACTTAATATGCTCTTGAGGAACCTGTACATAGTCCAGGAGGCTGTCATTCAAACAGAACAAGGGGATACTGCATGGTTTAAAATCAGGAAGGGAGTGTATCAGGGTTGTATACTTTCACCATACTTATTCAATCTGTATACTGAACAAATAATCCAAGAAGCTGGACTATATGAAGAAGAATGTGGCATTAGGATTGGAGGCAGACTCATTAACAACTTGCAATTGTTTGAATCCACCAGCCACTCCTGGGAAGGAAGATTGGGCAACCTAACCCACCAGCCTCCTGATTAGCAGTCAAATGCCTTAAGAACTATGCTACCAGAGTTCCTGGAAATAAATGTAGAACTACTTTATATTTCCCTATTTTCTTATGAATTTTAAGTGCATGTCTGCATTGGACATTGACAACATATTTCCAATCAACTTTTGTTTTCACTTTTTGTCCTGCACCAATGTGGTTTTTTTCATGATTTATGGTCCTTGTTGATTGCTGAAAAAAAGAGATAATGAGAAGTGATGAAATATCCCCATAAAATTACAGTACAAAATTTATTTTGTTTTTCTAAAACTGCCAAGCTGTGTTTGCTGAATAAGAATGAGAAAACTAAAAGCATTTGCCTCCATTTTCTTTGCATGGCCCCATTTCTTGTAGTGGTATGGTAAAACATACAACACTCAACTCTATTGACATTGCAGCTAAATAATTTTATAGTTTTGGTAGTTGTCTTGTGTATTGATGGATGTTTAGCAGCATCCCTGTCCTATTAGGTGATGGTAGAACGCCCTTTCCAATTACGACAACCAAAATGTCTCCATTGCCAAGCGTTATGTAGACAGCAAATCATCCCTATTTCAAATCCACTGCTTGGAGATCCTACTCTAGTAAGCAATTGATGCAAGAGGGAAAACTTATTCTCTCTCTTGTAATCTAATTCTATATATACATTGCATTTTGTTTTTTTCGTTTAACATGTGCTCTAATTGGCTTAGCTAGCTCTTTTATTGTCCATTTCTTTTTTTGGTTAATACATATACTATTTTAGTGATTATCTTTATACAGAATCCTTTTCTCATATGTATGTTTTTCCTTAGGCTATGTTCCCTAAATTGAAATGCGTAAGTCATAATTGATGAAGTCCCCAATCGGTTCAAAGGTTGGAACTTAGAACACACTCAGCAATGTTTCAGAAGACAAACATAGCAATATACTTCTATGAGGTCACATCTTTGAAAACTATATGGAGAGGTTCTACTCTGCACACATGGGGATGCCATGAAGTGAAACAGATTTGATGGCAGCCAACAACAATGACAATGTTGGAAAAACGAAAATGAATATTAAGTCATAATTTACAAATGCTTTAAGACCGTTCATATGCATTGTCACATCAGTTAAGCCAATTTATACTCCAATCATTGAGTAAGAGTGTCCTCTTCCTGCTGCTACCCCACTGTCTAGTTGAAATCTATAACTGATGATCTTACAGTTTTTCAGCCCTTACATCCAAGATGCATTATAAATGTTGGTTGAGAAATAAAAACATACAGACCATGATAAATGCCATCAGTTTAACAAGTTCTAAGTAAGATACAAGAAGCTTTGATGGTGAACTGGTTTAGGCATTTGACTGCTAACCAAAAAGTTGGCAGTTAGAACCCTCCACTCACTCTGTGGGGGAAAGATGAAGCAATCTGCTTCTGTAAAGATACATAGCCTTGGAAACACTGTGGGGCTCCTCTACTCTGTCCAATAGGATTGCTATGAATCAGAATCAACTCAGTAGCAGTGGGTAGAAAGTAGAACAGAATTAAGTCCAGCTATGAGTTGGGATCGACTACATGGCAGTGATACTTGTTATTGTTGTTAATTACTATTTAGCTTAGTTATATTTGTTGAGCTTTTTTGACCTTCTGAATCCCACTGACCATTCTCATTTTCAGAGGGGAAGCTCTGGCCAAATGAATACTTTTTGTTACTGTACCACATTTTTAAAATGAGTCATCATCTTCTGTATTAGGATGGAATCCACTAATATTGGTTTTCTCAAAAGACTGGTGGGTCTCATTTCATCCCCAAGAGCAAGATATCAGCAATTTAGTCAAGGATAGGATAGTGAAGGAAGCTTATGTATTATATACTTATTAGATTATGGAACACTGGTGGTACTATGGTTAGGGCATTGGGCTGCCAACCAAAAGGTTGGTGGTTCAAACCCACCAGCCAGTCTACAGGAGGAAGATGAGGCAGTCTGCTTCCATAAAGATTTATATCCTTGGAAACCCTACAGGAGTCGCTATGAGTCACAATTGACTCAATGGCAATGAGTTTGGTTTTCATACTAGGCTAAAGGTACTACTTTATATAAGCATTCAATCTGCATAGAAAGTATTATCATTTGCATTTTGCAGAAAGGTATCTTGAAAGTTGTAAAGTGTAAGTTATTTACCCAAGGTCACAAGCTAGTATGTAGCAAACTATATTTGAAATCAAGCCCATGGACTTCCACCAGATTAATCAAACTCAAAGACATCTTTTGGCACAAAAGCCTAACAACTTACTGATACCTCAAAGGTATTTCTACAATCCCCTCACACACTGTAAGTGTAGTCCTCAACCAGCAGCATCAGAATTGCAAATCAAAATCTCTTGTGGTGGGATCCAGTAATCAGGGTTTTAACAAGCCCTCCAAGAAACTCTGAAGCACAACTGAATTTGAAAATCACTGTTCTCATAAAAGCTTTCCTCACTCTGCCCCCTCCACTGCCATCAGTAATGTCTGCATCTGACTGGGCTCAGAGTAAGGGAAAGGTGTGTTTGTCATATTTTGTATCAAATGTAAGGCTTTCCTGGTTCTACTCTGACTTTACACAATACCATATTTTTTACTTATTCAATTTTCATCCTAGTTTTTTATCCATCCTGTTTGGAATTTCTCTGCTACTTTCTTACATCTCTTTCTCTATTTGCTTTTATTATCAAGTCTGATTTTCACTAGTTTCTTGCCTGGCAGAGGCTAAGGAGAATGGTTTTAGTGTTAGTGCTAACACTTCTAATCTGATGTATTCATTGACACATTCATTACATGTCTTGACACATTCATTAGCTGTCAAGTGTGGTGATCAGTTGTTTCTTTGCAAGTGTTTTTTTTTTTTTTTTTTTTTGCATTGTCTTAGAACCACCATGTGTCCTGATAATACTGTTGAACTTAAGTTTTGTTTCAGTTGACTACCTTTCTCAAACTGTATTGGAGTTTCCAAAAAGAGATCTCTTCACACCACTGCCTTTCCCACTTTCACAGTCAATTGGTAATGGCTGCCAACATTGGGGAGGACAGAAGAAGTAGAGCACTGCCCTTGAGAAAATGCCATGATGAGATATTGTCATGGAAGCATACATCACCAAAGGTAATAAGGTAACAGAAGCATTTTTATTTAGGTAAAAGTATATTCTCAGAGGTTTAAGGATTGTGTAGGCATACATAACTTCACCATAGACTTTAGCCTCTGGGCTAATGATAATGAAATAATGAATAATAAAATATGGAAATATTTGAGTTTAGGACACTGATTCAGCATAAGCCAAGAAGTCAGCATTCATAGATTAATTCCACACTTGTCATACATTTCAAACAAGATCTTATAACCAACACAAATCATCTATGAGGTTCATTGACAGGTCATGAGGGCTACTTGGAGAACCCCTATAGGCCAATAAACTCCTTTTTTTGCATAATACCCAGTCACAATCTACACTGCCAAAACACATGCACTAGTGAGTCATCTCTAGTGTGCTATTTTCTCTGTGGCATAATAAATGTAGTTAATTAGATCACACTAGAATGCCTATCAGTAAAATGCAGAAATAGAAATGGCCCCTTTTAAAGCTATGGAGCAAGAGAACAGCTCCCTGTCAAATTTTTCTAAATGAACACATATCTATTCAGAAGAAACTTAACTACATTCATTCTTTTTATCTACCCACTGTCCTCCTACTTTATTTTTCAAGTCACCCAGACCTTGTCTTTTCAGTAATGTCATAATCAGCAGACTGAAAGCAAGGTTGCTGATAATTGTTCTTTATGTTGCTCTTTGTTTAGTATCTGATTCAATACATCTGTGTGGACACCATTTCATCACCTTCTTAGTAACAGAAGTGAAAAAAATCAATGGCAATCAGATTACCTTGTTAACAGAAAGGCTAAAGGGCCAGGGTGCTAAGTTCACAGTGCATCACCTTTCATTTAAACCATTTCACTTTTATTATTATTATTATTATTTATCTTTATTAATATTTATAGCACCAAGCCCAGAGAAATTCCTAACAAAATGTGTGGCTTTGCTTTTGTCTTCTGCAGAGCCAAGCATTTCTGCTACATCACGGAATAGGTCAAGGACCACTCTTGCAGCCCCAATTCAAGGCATGAAAAAGTCCATCATTACCATTTCTCACAACACACTTCCTTCAAACCAGTCCCAAAGGATTCTGGTTCCAAGGCTGATTTTGCGATCTGAATTGTCATATGATATTGTATCTTTTTTCATGGTTATTGTTTACTGTTAGTCCTTTTTAAGATCACTGCTATCATCCACAACAGCAATGTGCCCTGAGCTATGTCAGAGGTATTATAACATGTCCAAAGAACAAAAGCTCTCAACAGGGAACTTCCAGATGAAAGACATGATATGGGACCACACAGCCTAAAACAATAGTGACAGATGCAGGACAATCTTCCACAGAGGGTTAGGTGATAACTGCAAGAGGAAGTGCTTTGAAGAACAGGTGGATATTGAGGTTTATGAAAGTGGAGAAGGATATTATGTTTTTGCAAACATGGTATTGTTTGAGCTTGATGGATAATTCAGCAAAATTTTAGAAAAGCAAAGGCACTATCAGACTTCAAACTCTGTGATGAATTGAAAGATAAAGTTTCCATTCCAGTTAGCTTAAAGAACACATTTTAAGGGATATGAGAACTGCTTACCCTTGATTATAATGCTGTTGGTTACGTGTCACCTTGCCTGTGTTTACTGAGAGGCCTTGTGAGTGTCCACATGTGTGCCCTTAGCTTGAATTTGTGCCTTTGCATCGTTGGAGGATTCCATGGCTCACAAACCTCTTGGGAATATAAACTTTGATTGAAATTCAGGAGATGAGTCCCTAGAGTAAGCTGAAGTGAGGTGGCCCTGGAGGTTCATATGGATAAAGAGCTGAATCCATTTTTGGATTATGTTTTAAGAAATAAAAATTGAACTAAGTAGATGACATGAAATTATGCTAAATGTTCAAATTGTGAATCAAATGCAGCAAGTTATGCCCACTGTCTTAGTTATCTAGTGCTGCTATAACAGAAGTACCACAAGAGAGTAGGCAGCTTTAACAATTTCTTACACTTTGGCATAGAGGACAAGTTTTTGAGACTTTATCCTAAAGAACACCCATGAATTTAGAAAAACTTCACATGTACAACATGACAGTATTATTTTCAAAAGTAATAAAAACAAAAACTTAAGCCTACAACCTTAAAGCCAAGATAATGAGGTGAATAAAGCAAATTCAATGCAGCTATTTAAATATGGTCATTATGAAAATAAGTTAGCTTCTTAGAAAATTAGTTATGATATAATTAAATGTGAAAAAGCACAACTTGAAATTGTATATACACTATGGTTACCATTATAAAATAAATATATGCCTATGATAAAAAGATTTCAGATAATAAACACAAATGAATAATAATTTCCTTAGTGAGTTAATGGTACAATAAGTTGTTATTATTATTATTATTATTTATCAAAGTTACTATAATGCTATTATATTATTTTTATAATTTAATAAAATTATTCAAACCATTCAAAGTGAACCTTGTATCAGAATGACTGAAACATATTGTTATTCTCCTTATTATATTTGTTCGTCACTTTATTTTGCATAATCCGTGACCTGTATCTAAATTAAAGGAAATTTCAAAAGTACTCTAAACTCTTTTAGAACCTTTTTTTACCTTTCCAGATACCTCTTTCCTTAATCTCCTTCTTCTGAGCAACTCAGCCACTGTAGTATGAGCCTATCTGTAAATCCATTTATTCTGGAAAGAGTTGCTGAAATAAAGTGTTACTTTTGCCTTCAGATTTTGTTCTGTTGCCTTTAATATAACTACACACTGGGGACTGCATAAAATGAACATAGTTCCCCTTTTCATTAATGATTATTAAATATCTAGAGATAAAGATAGATACAGAGATATGGAAGTAGATTGCCCAATCTTCCTTCCCAGGAATGGCTGGTGGGTTTGAACCTCCAGCCTTCTGGTTAGCACTCAAATGCTTTAGGCACTATGCCACCAGATGTTCCCAGGCACTATGTTCCCTTTAATTTTCTAGGACTGCCATAATGAAATATCATGCATTTGATGTCTTTAAAGAACATAAATTTATTTTACAATTTTGGGGGCTAGAACTCTAAACTAGGGTATATGGTATGTCAGTGTTTTCTGAGGACTTTGAGAGAAGTGTTCCATGTCTCTCCCCTAGTATCTGATGGCTGCCAGCAATTTTTGACATTCTTTTGTTGCTAATAAATGCATTAGCCTTTGTAGCCCCTGGCATCTGTCTTGCCCTGTGTGTGTAACTTTGTTTCTTTGTTTGGTCTCTCCTTTTATTAAACAGTATTCAGAAGCGATTAGGATTAGGATCCACTTATTCTGGCATGAAAAGGAGCTCTAGTAGCACAATGTCTAAGCCATTTGAACACTAACTAGAAGGTTAGTGGTTTAAACCTGCCAGCCACTCTGCAGAAGGAAGATGAGGCGATCTACTTCCATAAAGATTTACTACCTTAGAAACCCAATGGGGTTGGTATGAGTTGGAATCAAATAGATGGCAGTGAGTTTTTTTTTTTTTTTTTACTCTGGCATGAGGGAGCTCTGGTGGTGTATTGGTTAAAGCATTCAGCTACTAATCAAAGGTTAGTCTGGCAGTTCAAACTCACCAGCCGTTCCTTGGGAGAAAGATGAGGCAGTCTGCTTTCATATAGATTAACAGCCTTGGAAACAATATAGGGTAGTTCTACTCTGTCCTAAAGTGTCACTATGAGTTAGCATTGACTCAGTGTCAGTGGATTTTTGGTTTTAGTTTGGTGTGATTGTGATAGTTGGAGCTGTATGTCAATTTGGCTGGACCACAATTCTGTGTGGTTTGAGCTGTTGTGGTGTGGTTGTTCCCATGATGGGATCAGATGACTATGTTTTGAGTGGCCAATCTGTTGACAGGGAGTTTCCCTAGGGGTGTGGCCTGCTTCTAGTATATCTGTGGACATCCTGGGAGAGGAGACATTCTTCTGTAGATTGGGATTCTGTTGTGCTGCCTACAATTGTCCGTGAGTGAACAATCCACCATTCAGCCTGGAGATCTTGGATTCGTCATTCGTTGAAGTCAACAGCCAGTGTACTGCCTGCCAGCTCTAAGCTCCTGAGCCCGTGTGGCTGCAAGAGTCAGGAAAAGCCTCCAGCTTGATATGGAAAAGCCTCCAGCTGGATGTTTGATCCAGGAACTTTGGACTTGCCAGCTTCTATAAGTGTGTGAGTCATTTTCCTAAGACAAATCTCTCTCTCTCTCTCTCTCTCTCTCTCTCTCTCTCTCTCTCTCTCTCTATATATATATATACATATATAAGCTTTACTGGTTTTGTTTCTCTAGAGAACTCAGTCTAACACAGTGATCTCGTTTAACTTGCCTGATAACAAAGAAAAAACCCTAGTTCCAAGCAAAGTCACATTTACGGGTACAGTGACTAGGATGTCAATGTATATTTTTGGAAGGGGCACAATTTTGTCCATAACGGATAGATATAAAAACCCCTTGAGACAGTCTTTATGTTCAGGTTATCTTTCTAGGTAACTAAATCTATTCTTCAAATCAAGATCACACTGATTATATTATAAATTTAGTCAGTTGTTAACACACATTTTGATACTAAATCCTACATACTTCTTATTTTCCTTTTCAAATATGGGTTGACCTTAGTGTTAATAAAGTATGCCCACTAAATCTTGGACATCTACAACTGACATACTCTAAACATGATCTCTCCAATCACACTTGGTGTTATACAAAAATACCAAGGTCCTAGCAGGAAAATCTGAATTTGAAGCCTGTTTTGATATGCACATATGAAGCTGAGTCACAAATTTTCAATGTCTTCACTAATTAAAAAAACAAAAGAAGGGGTTTTATAGTGTCTTCTCTGTTTTATAACATCATTTGAGAGTAAAGCAGAGAATGCAAATTGAAGTGTGAGATAGATATCTTGTTTTTGTTGTTGTTGTTAGGTGCCGTCGAGTCATTTCTGAAACGTAGCGACCCCATGCACAGCAGAACGAAACACCACCCGATCTCACACCAGCTCCATGATCCTTGCTATACTTGAGCCCATTGTCGCAGCCACCGTGTCAATCCATCTCATCAAAGGCCTTCTCCTCCTTCATCAACCTTCCACCTTACCAAGCATGACATCCTTCTCCAGGAAATGGTCCTTTCTGACAACATGACCAAAGTAGGTGAGACAAAGTCTGTCCATCCTCACTTCCAAGGAGCATCTCGGCTGCACTTCATCCAGGACAGATCTGTTAGTTCTTTGGGCAATCCATGGTACATTCAGCATTCTTTGCCAGCACCACAACTCAAAAGCATAAACTCTTCTTCGGTCTTCCTTATTCATTGTCCAGTTCTCACTTGCATATGAGGCAACTGAAAATATCATGGCTTGTGTCAGGAGCACATTAGTCCTCAAGGAGACATCTTTCCTCCTCGGCACTTGAAAGAGGTCCTTTGCAGATGACTTGCCCAGTGCTATAAGTCGTCTAATGTTCTGACTGCTGCTTCCATTGGCGTCGATTGTAGAACCAAGCAATGTTGGTTGTCTTTGACAACTTCAATCTTCTCTCCATTTATCATGATGCTGCTGATAGGTCCAGTTTTGAGGATTTTTGTTTTCTTTATGTTGTTGTCGTTGGGTGCCGTTTAGTTGCTTCTGACTCATAACGACCCCATGCACAGCAGAACAAAACACTGCCCAATCCCTTGTGAGCTCCATGATCCTTGCTATACTTGAGGCCATTGTCACAGCCACTGTGTCAATCTATCTCGTCAAAGGACTTCCCCTCTTTCATCGACCCTCCACCTTACCAAGCAAGACATCCTTCTCCAGGTAATGGTCCCCTCTGACAACATGACCAAATTTGGGGAGATGAAGTCTGGCCATTCTCACTTCCAAGGAGCATCTTGGCTGCACTTCTTCCAGGACAGATCTGTTGGTTCTTTTGGCAGTCCATGGTACCTTCAGCATTCTTTGCTAGCACCACAACTCAAAAGCATCAACTCTTCTTCGGTCTTCCTCATTCATTGCCCAGCTCTCACATGCATAAGAGGCAATTGGAAATATCATGCCCCATGTCAGGCACACCTGAGTCTTCAAGGAGACATTCTTGCTCCTCAGCACTTGAAAGAGGTCTTTCGCAGTTGGCCTACCCAGTGCTATACGTCATCTAATGTCCTGACTGCTGCTTCCATTGGCACAGATAGTAGAACCAAGCAATGTGAATTCTTTGACAACCTCATTCTTTTCTCCATTTATCATGATGCTGCTTATTGGTCCAGTGAGGATTTTTGTCTTGTTTATATTGAGATGTAATCCACACTGCAGACTGTGTTCCTCAATCTTCATCAGTAAGTGCCTCAAGTCATCCTCACTTTCAGCAAACAAAGTTGTATTGTCTGCGTATCTCAGATTATTATTCTTCTTCCAATCCTGATGCCATGTTTTTCTTCATATAGTCCAGCTTCTCGGATTATTTGCTCAGCATGTAGATTGAATAAGTATGGGGAAAGGATACAACCCTAACACACTCCCTTCTTGATTTTAAACCATGCAGTGTCTTCTTGTTCTGTTTTAACGGCAGCCTCCTGGTCAAGGTACAGATTCCTCATGAGTACAATCAAGTGTTCGGGAATTCCCATTCTTCTCAATTTTGTCAATAATTTGTCACTATCCACACAATCAAATGCCTTTACATAGTCAATAAAGCACAAGCAAGCATCTTTCTGGTATTCTTTGCCTTGAGCCAAGATCTATCTGACAACAGCTATGATAGTCCTTGTTCCACGTCCTCTTCTGAATCCAGCTTGCATGTCTGGAAGATCTCTGTCAATATACTACTGCAACCGTTTTTGAATTATTTTCAGAAAGAGCTTACTTGCGTGTGATATTGATATTGTTCGATAATTTCCACATTCTGTGGGATCACCTTTCTTTGGAATGGGTACAAATATGGATCTCTTCCAGTCAATTGGCCAGGTAGCTGTCTTCCAAATCTCTTGGCATAACTAAGTGAGTGCCTCCAGTGCAGCATCCATTTGTTGAAATATGTCAATAGGTATTCCATCAATTCCCAGAGCTTTGTTCTTCACCAATTCCTTCACTGCAGCTTCAACTTTCTCCTTCAGTACCATTGGTTCTAGATCATTTGGAACCTCCTGAAATGGATGAAGATCAACCAGTTCTTTTTGGTACAGTGATTCTGTGTGTTCCTTCCATCTTCTTTTGATGTTCCCTGCATCATTCAATGTTTTGCTCTTAGAACCTTTCAATATTGCAACTCGAGGCTTAAATTTTTTCTTCAGTTCTTTCAGCTTGAGAAATGTCGAGCCTGTTCTTCCCTTTTGGTTTTCTAACTCCAGGTCTTTGCACATTTCATTATAGTAATTGGCTTTGTCTTTCAAGCTGCTCTTTGAAATCTTTGGTTCAATTATTTTATCTTGTCATGTCTTCCATTTGCTTTAGCTACTTTCCACTCAAGGGCAAGTTTCAGAGTCTCTTCTGTCATACATTTTGGTCTTCTTTTGTTGTCTTTTTAGTTACCTCTTGCTTTCTTCATGGATGATGCTCTTGATGTCATCCCACACTTCATCTTGTTTCCAGTCATTGCTTTTCAATGCATCAAATCTATTCTTCAGATGGTCTTTTAATTCAGGAGGGATATATTCTAGATCATATTTTGGCTCTTGTGGACTTGTTGATTGTCTTTAACTTCAAGTTGAACTTGCATATGAGTGGTTGATTATCTGTTCCATAATCAGCTCCTGGGCTGGTTTTGGCTGAAGATATTGAGCTTTTCCACTACCTCTTGCCACAGATATAGTCAATATGATTCCTGTGTGTTCCATCTGGTGAAATCCATGTGTACAGCTTCTGTTTGTGTTGTTGAAAAAAGATGTTTGCAATGAACAAGTCATTGGTCTTGCAAAATTCTATCATTCAAGTTCCAGCATTATTTCTGTCACCAAGGCCAAATTTTCCCATTACCAGAGATTCTCCTTTGTTTCTAACTTTTGCATTCCAGTCACCAGTGATAATTAACACATGCTGATTGCAAGTTTAGTCAATTTCAGACTGTAGAAGTTGATAAAAATCTTCAATTTCCTCATCTGTGGCTTTGGTGGTTGGGGCATAAATTTGAATAATAGTTGTATTAACAGGTCTTCCTTGTAGGCATATGGATATTATCCTATCACTGACAGCATTGTATTTCAGGACAGATCTTGAAACATCCTTTGTGAAGATGAATGCCATGCCATTCCTCTTCAAACTGTCATTCCCAGCATAGTAGATCATATGGTTGTCTGATTCAAAATGGCCAAAACCAGTCCATTTCAGCTCATTAATGACTAGGACATCAATCTTCATGTGTTCTATTTCATTTTTGACAACTTCTATTTTCCTAGATTCAAACTTCGTATGTTCGATATTCTGATTATTAATGGATGTTTGCAGCTGTTTCTCCTCAAATTGAGTCATGCCACATCAACAAATGGAGGTCTTGAAAGCTTTAGTTTATCCATATCAATAAAGTTGGTTCTATTCTGATGATGCAGCTCTTTCCCAGTCACACTTTGAGAACCTTCCAACCTAAGTAGTTCATCCTCCTGCACTGTATAGGACAATGTTCCCAAGCTATTCATAAAATTGCTCAGTAATGTAACAGAAAGTGTTTCTCTGCTATTTATAAGGTTTTCCCTGGCCAATTCTTTGAGAAGTGGACAGCCTCTCTGTCTTCCTAGTCTATCTCAGTCTGCAAGCCATGCTGAAACCTGTGCACCATGTGCAACCCCACTGGTGTTTGAAACACCAGTGGCACAGCCTCAAGCCTTACAGCAACACATCACCACAGTATGGCAAATCAACAGACAAGTTTGTCTCCTTTAGCTGTTTGAAACCTGTCTACCCTCCCCTTAACCTGGATCCCTGCTGCTTTCCTGCTACTTGGGGTTGGGACATGGGTCCCTCCCCTTATCTGGATCCCTGTCACTGCTCTCTCTGTCCTGGTCCCCCTCACCTTTCTTTCTTCTCCCCCACTTTCCTGCCACTTGAGGGTGGGGCCTAGACATAAGGAGTCACTTTACTTATTAAACTCAAGAAAATGAATCTTTTGTTTTTCTTCATTGCTTTCTTTTCTTCATTGCTTTTTTTTATCCATCTTCTCTCTCCTTTCTCTCTCTCTCTCTCTCTCTCTCGTTAATAGTACAGCAATACCACTCTTCTTTCTAGAGTTTATAGGGGTTACAGGGGGAGGGGAATTCATAGGAAGTACATGATCCTGCCTTACTCTCCAGATTCAACAAAATATTAAAAATCATTAGAGATCACAAAGAAGTTGTATTTCATATTTATTAGTTTACAAACTATGACAACTCCTAATGCCATCTTTATGATAATAAAGAACACATCTGCCTTCTTATCAAAAGACTTACACCTATCTTTGTGTACTTGTTTGAACTTCATCTGTAGAACAAGCACATTACAAAATTTTGCCTGAGATTTTCATTTGAGTTACCAATGTCACACCTTACTTATAGATCCTTTCTCTGTGCTAGTATGTCCAGCTGCACATATACAACTGATTGTAATTATTATCAGGAATTATGTAAAATAAAGTCATCACAAACATTGAATTAGTGAATAACGAACTAGTGTTCTTAGGGGACTCAACAGCACAATGAGCCTCTGGTCACAATACTTTTGTCATCTAATTAAATGTGTAACCTTGTTTTATAAATGTTTCTATTTTAAAACAATTTACTTAAAATATAGTGTTATTTACTAACATCGAACTCATGTCCAACAACACGATAACTCATGCCTGAATGAATCTTATTTAACAAATATGTTTTCTTTGTAATTCACTTCATAATCTTCTTGCACTTAAGAACAGAAGACAGCATATCAGCACTACACTTGAGAAACATTTAAAACAGTGTAATTACCAACAAAAAGCAGGAAAGTATGAATATGTGGTACTAAGTGATGGTGAAATGGGCCATTGCTTACAGTATGAGAGCTGAGCCAAAAAGGCAGAAGATCATTTTGTCTGACCTCAGCTGAAATGTGTACATTTCATGACAAAATTTTCACTGCTATGTGCATGTCTGTGAATGGTTACATAGGAACTGATTATGGGATTACAAATAAATTCTAAGGTGTGTTTGCAAACACAGAGTTCATGAATAATGAGGTTTGACCATACTGTGCTCTTAGAACTTACTACTTTGTGCTGAAACAATCTAGTCATTTACTTTTTATAACTCACTCTTTTGTTTTATGTTCCTTGAAGGAAGAGACAATGCATTTTTTTTTCCAATTGTTCAATTCCAGGACCCAATATGATACCCAGGCATTTTTAAGCATTTGAAGAATATTAAAATATTTGAAGAGATTGCTAACCAATTCGATTGAAATAAGTATGTCTTGAGATCAGATAAGAAAATACTGCAACTATGAACATATGCTTTCTTACCATGAGCCCAGAAGAATGGAATGGGGCCTGGCTACCTTTATTCAATGTTTTAACATAAGATTCTATAAACAAATCTTGATCAGAAGGGGAAAACAATGGAATGGAATTTCAAATTCTTCATGGAATCCAGAATTTATGGAGCTATTGAGGCTGGATGAGCACCCCAAATTTCTCCTGAGATAATCTTTAAAGCTTAAACATCAAACCCAAACTTTTCCTGGAAATCTGCTTTGAGTCAAACACAGTTAGCTTAATTAGTATAGTATGTCTGTCTTGAGTATTATGCCCTTTCAAAGATTTATCAATGTGGGATAAAACTTACAACAGCAACTTGAGAGATTAGATAAGAAGCTTGGGAGGGGGGGCAGTGACTATACATCTATGATGGTGAATAATTTTAATAGGCATACAAAGAATGGTTATACAACTTGAAGAATATAAACAATGTCAATGCACTTATATGCAGAATTTGTTGAAATGGTATATCTTTTACTGTATATATTTTCAAACACCCCAAAATTAAATAAAATTTTTAAAAGTATGTATTGGGTATAGATTGAAGATTAGGGTAGTGTTATGGATTGAAGTGTGGCCCACCTCAAAGTATCTGTCAACTTGGCTAAGCCATGATGCTCAGGATTGTGTCATTATCTTCTATTTTATGTTCTGATGTCATTATCCTATGTGTTGTAAATCCTATCCTGTATGATGTAAACGAGATAAAATTAAAGACAGTTATGTAAATGAGGCAGAATATAATCTATAGTGTTAGATTGTATCTTGAGTCAACCTCTTTTGAGATATAAAAGAGATTAAACAAGTGAGCAGAGATCAGAGAGACCTATTATCACCAAGAATGGACAGCCAAAAATAACCATGTCCTTTGGCTTCCAAGCCCCTGTGTTGAAAACCTCATAGACACAGGGGAAGATTTATGCCAAGACACATGGAACTCTCCAAAGAGTATTGGACTCACAGAGGTTGAAAGAGACAGGGACCTTTCTCCAGAGCTGATAAAGAGAGAAAGCATTCCCCTACATCTGGCAGCCTGAATATGGAATTCTAGCCCTTAAACTGTGAAAGAATACAATTTTGTTTGTTCAAGCCATCCACTTATGGTATCCCTATTGTAGCAGCACTAAATAACTAAGAAAAGAAGGTAAGGGAATGTCTTAGATAAATGGTTAAATTCCAATATATAGTTATTTTGAGTGGTGTGAGTAGTGTTTTATGAAAATGAATCAGATGGCAAAAGATATAAGCCCTGGAGGAGAAGAGAAGCCTGGAGACTGTATGAATTTATAGGACTCTCAACCACAATTGTGAGTGTGGAGATTAACATTCAAGAGAAGGGAGAGATATTACCAAGGAAAAATCAAAATATCAATGACATATTGCTTCCATCTTTAAGTCCCAGTCACTTTAAAAAGTCCAAGACTACTTTTTGTTAACTTTTGTTTCTCTAGACCTAGTCTAAAAGTCTTCATGAGCTGGATACAAATATGTGGCAAATAAAATTATTCTTTAGTGAAAAGCATTATTTAAGCAATGATTTTATGTCAATAGTATAGCCATATTTATCTGTCTGGTTCAGTGTTGACATGCAATATAATATCAATTTTATAAACTGAATATGCAACTTAATGTTTTTTAACTAAATATAACATTATTTTATGACAAAGATTCATCAACATTGATATTTCCCTTTCAATTACTAGCCAAATATATTTTGAATGTTCATTTAGCATAAATAAATAAATAAATTTGTTAAATCTCAAAAGAAAAACAGATACAAGAGAGGGAGAAAAAAAAATAGACAAGTAATTGGTTAAATTCAACAGGTTCTTCATTACTATTCCTTGCTGGATGTTTAAGTATCTTTTAGTTTTAACTGAAGCACAATTTGAATAACATAGAACTACTGAGAATCTCTTCACAACAGAATACCAGGCTGGAGTCCTTTTAATTAAGTAAATGTTTCAGAAGTTAGTCATGATTTTAGGCTACAGAATGAAATTATTTTATGAAGTAACCAGTTCTTCCTGTGTTTTCTGTTCCTTCATCTACATTATGGCAGGCAGAAAGTGAATTTGGTCAGCAAAAGTATTTCATTCCCATTTGAGAGGTTCTAGCAAATTTCTGAAATGTGAGTAAGCTAAATAAATGGCATCATTATAAATTTTCAAACCTATCAAAAGTTCATAAAATTTTGAAAAAAAATTTTTTTTATTTGAGCTTTAATAGCTAATATGAAATAAATTAAGGGCAAGATAATAACACTACAAAATAATCAATCAATATGTTGTAAATTCCTATATGAAGCCCAACACTACAGTAATTTGTAGACAAGAATACTGAGAATGCCTTCTCCTCAGGCATTTCTTGTCATGTTTAGGAGTGTACAAGAGAAACAATTAAAAATAAAGGCAACATGTGATAAAACAACAACTTGTACTGTGGAACTGAGAAGGATAAAAAAGACATGAGACAACTAACATTATTCAATACTTACTTTGTGACAGACCCTGTGATAGGTAATTTTAACTAAAATAATTTCATTATTTTTTCTTATTAAAAAGTAGAAGCAAGAATAATGTTCAATTTATAAAGCTGAAAGACCACATATAAGAATAAAGAAAATGAAAATCTCCTATAAACTTGCTATCTAGAATTAAACATTAATCAACTGGGGGGAAAAAAAAGTCAGTATATAGCATTTTGTCCATATTTTTTTGGCCTTGTGATATATCAATATACAGGTAGTTCCTATCTTATGATGTATTCAAGTTATGACAAACCAGTTGTGACTATTCTTTTTTTCTTTTTATACTTCTTATAATTAGTAACATGTACTTCAATGTCATGGTGTGTAATTTGCTTGTAATTCTCATGCCCACTTCCACAGACAAAAATAGGATTTCTAAGGATACTGATAATACAAGGCAATAATGAAACTGGAAAAAAAAAAAAAAAGAGAGAGATATTTGGCTTACATCAGAACCTAGTTACAACAGAGTCATTGGAATAGGATTTTATCATAAGTCAGGACTACCAGTATATCAATAATATCATGAAATAAATTCAACCTACTTTTTATCTTACGACTATTATGATCATTTATTTATTTATTTATTTATATTGTGATTTGGGTGAAAATTTACAGAGCAAATTCACTTTCCATACAGCAGTTCACATACACTTTGTCTCATGACATTGACCACAATTTACCACAAAGCAACATCTCCCCTCATACTTCCTCCCAATAGTTACCTCTTCCCTGTATCCATCCCTCCATGCACTCCTGTCCCTTGAGTTATCTCTCTGTGCATAAGCAGCCCTTCTTTCTCCCATGATTGTTCTCTTCAAGGAGTGCATTTACATCAGGTAAATGTTCAACTCATATGTCTGTCTATTGTTTGGCTGGAAACCACAGGCATGGGTTCAATTCCAGACCTGAAGGGCAGTTAGGGGCCATAGTCTCACTGGTTCCACCAGGCTGTATCGGACCAGCAAACCTGGTCCCTCCTTTTCATTTTTCTCCAAATGATTTTGAGTTTTGTTCCACATTGTTCTCCCTCTATATCCAGGACCTCCTACATAGATCCCCTTCCAAGTGGTTGACAGGAGTAGCTGGGCACCATCTAGTTCTTCTGGTCTCATAGTTGTATAGGCTGCAGATCGGATGGTTTACCAATCACTAGGACTAATTGTTTTTATGAATTTTTGGTTTTCTTCAATCTTTGCTCTGGATGAGGAGAGACCCATCATTGCATTTAGATGGAAGCTTGTAAGATTTTAAGATTCCAGTCACTACTCACCAAAGTAGGAGGTGGAACAATGTTTTGTGTAGTATGTTATGCAAATTGAGCTTGATGTCCCCTGTGACTATGGTCCTGAGCCCACAGATTCAACTACTTGGTCCCTCTTGGTAGCTGGCTGGACCAAGCAATGGCTACAACCTTGCCCCTTGTCAGCTCTACTATACACCTGGGAATTCAGGTCCTATAAACTTATAGGACCGTTGTCTGCCAACCCTATATATGTTCTTGGGTACACTCCCCGCTTCATACACATACCTAATAGTTCAGCATGTCCTCCCAACTATCCACCCATATACCCATGTTTGCCTTCACTGACAACGCAGTACTATATGTGCAAAAGGGTTCATCTTTGTTGTTTGTACCTCCCATGTACCTCTCTATGTCTTTCTCTTCCTCAATGCCACTATATTGATCACTCTCATTTGGTACATTGCCCTTTTCTTCACCCAAATCAAAACTTATCTCTATCTATCTAACAGTGTTCTCTCCCCTCCCCTCCCACCCGTGGTAACCAACAAAGAAAATGTCCTTCCATAGATAAATGTTTCCTTGATGTTACAATAATGAACTAATACAATATTTGTCATTTTGTGATTGACTTATTTCACTCAGCATAATGTCCTCCAAGTTAATCCACGTTATGTGGTGTTTTTCAAATTTTACATTATTCTTTAGGGTTGCATAGTATTCCATTGTGTGTATGTACCATAGTTTGAATATCCATTCCTCAGTTCATGTACACCTAGGTTGTTTCCATCTTTTGGCTATTGTAAATAGTGCTGTGATGAACATGGGTGTGCATATGTCTGTTCTTGTCATGGCTCTCATTTCTTTAGGGTATATACCTAGTAATGGAATAGCTGGGTCAAATGGTATTCCTAGTTCCAACTTTTGAAGGGATCACCATACTGCTTTCCACAATGGTTGTACCATTTT
>NW_006921606.1:14118896-14183613 GCF_000298275.1 Orycteropus afer afer
GCTTGCTTTATGGCCTAACATATGGTCTATCATAGAAAAAGTTCCATGTGCACTGGAGAAGAATGTATATTGTGCTGCTGTTGGGTGAAGTGCTCTGTAGATGTCTATAACGCCAAGTTGATGGATTGTACTGTTTAGCTCTTCTGCATGTTTGCTGAGTTTCTTTCCAGTTGTTCAATCTTTCAAAGAAAGTGGTGCATTAAAGTCTCTCACTATGACTGTGGAGTCATCTGTTTGGCTTTTCAACTCTTTTAAAGTCTGATTTATGTATTTTGGGGCTCTTTCATTGGGTCCATAGATATTTATTATGGTTATATCTTCATGTTCAATTGATCCTTTAATCATTATGTAATGCCCTTCCTTGTGTCATATGGTGGTTTTTGTTTTAAAATCAATTTGATCAGAAATTAATATTGCCACTCCTGTTGTCTTACATTTGCCATTTGCTTGATATATCTTTTTCCAGCCTTTGATTTTTAGTCCGTTTTTGTCATTATCTCTAAGTTGTGTCTCTTGTAGGCAGCATATTAATGGGTTTGTTTTCTTATCCAATCTGAAACTCTATTATGATCACTTTTAAATGTCCTTCAATATATTTTTTTCTGAAATATCATTTTAAATCTCTAAAATATCTTACTGTATGGATGTACTCTAATTTCATGTAACTAATGCGTTAGCTTCTTTTTCTAAATTAACTCATTTAATTCAAGCAATCCCTGATTTTAAAAGTAACTTTCCCAGCCCATATATCTAGAAAATGATTATTGTAGTGAACAGAAAATTGTTCAATTTTGTGTATGAAATATGAAGGATTGCAAGTCTTCATATGACTCTTAGTTCCTGGAAGATGAAATCTACACATTGGCTACATTCTTGGATAGTCCAATACGTACAGTAGAAACAATAGGTATTTATGATTGCTCATAAACTTTAAATTGAGCATATGTGCGCTCTTCTTATGTATGTATGTATGTATTTGTGCACACTAACATAAATGAAGGAAGAGGGGTCTGTCTTAATATATTAACATACCAGCTAGGTAAGTAATAAGGAAATTAGAATATGGAATTGGTAATTGTAAGAAATATTTTACACTAGACTCTAAGAAGACACACCCCTCTCTCCCACAAATGGAAAATCGGTTGAAACACATACAAATTAAAGACATAAAATCATATTTGAAGGAATTCCATGAAAGAGGTTTGTGAAGTATTTAAAGCCAGAAGAAAGAAGAAAATGGGGTAATAGCATTTATATATAAGTATTGTTATGAGTTATGTTAGGAAAGAAAATGAGAGTTTCTACTTGTAAACAAGAGTGATTAACAGGATCAGATGTCCATTACATCTAAAACAACCAAAATATACAGATAAAACAGATGGGAATGATGCTCTCCATGGTATTAAATGTTAAACTATCAACAGGATACAATGAAAAGCAGGAAATAAGTGAGACGAGTTCTGTAATTGCCTCAATTTACTGCCTTGAGAGAATTTCCAGACTGTGGGGAAGGGGATTTGAAAAGAGCTTTGCAGATTTCCTGAGCTTAGGAGACAAAGATAAAAGTCTGGGAAGATCTAGTTGGTAAAAGTTCTGAGAACTGGCAACCATAAAGTAGAGACCTGAACAAAGACAGAACCCTGGAAATCTACAGAGATACTCCCGTGAGTGTTCGGAACATGTGTATAAGAAAACTACTGAAAATGTCAGAAAGAACTATGTCAAAGGATTAGAGAGAAGAGTACCCAATACTCACATAGGGTTAGGAATAGTGCCTCTTCTTATAAGCATAAATCACTGGCTAGGTAACTTAGAAGGAGCTCTGGTAGCTTAGTGCCTAAGGCAATTGACTGCTAACCAGAAGGCTGGTGGTTCAAATCCACCAGCCACTCCTCGGAAGGAAGATGGGGCAATCTATTTCTGTAGTGATACTGCCTCAGAAACCCAAGGACGGGTCGCTATGAGTCGGGTCAGACTTAACAGCACATAACAACAACAATAGGTACCTTAGAATGGTCTAACCTCATCCAAAAGCCCATGGCCATTGAGTCAATTCTGAAGCATAGCAAACTCATAGGACAGATTAGAACTGCCCCGTAGGGTTTCTAAGACTGCAATCTTAATAGTCATGTCACTCTTCCATGGAGCAGCTGATGGAGTGGGGAAAAATTGGCCCTAACCTAAACACTACTCTGGTCTGACAAATCTTAAAAGCAAGACTCAAAAGGATACAATGTTTCCAAATAAATTAATTGCATCTAAAAATGGAGCTCAAGAATGTAGGAATATAAAGTTATGCACCTAAGAAGATAAAATCACAATGCTTGGCATCTAATCAAATATTATCAGAAATGTAAGGAAGCAGGAGAATGTGAACCATTATCATGAGAACAGCCAACCAATTAAAACCAAATAAAAACTGGCAGAGGTTTTAGAATTAGCTGAAAAGAACATTAAAAGAATTATAATGTATTTCATATATTTAAATGGAAAGTAGAGATAAAGAGGATACTAAAACGATTCAACTTGAAAATCTTAAAAAAAATCCTACAATATGTGAGATAAAATATATGTTAGGGAGGATTAATAGTAGATAAAACGTTGCAGAGGATTAGATTAGTAAAATTTAAGACACAGCTATAGAAATATTACAAAAATAAAGCTGAAGGAAATAATTTTTACAATTGAAAAAAGAAAAGTCAGTGAGCTGAGGTACAATTTCAAATGGCCTCTGATGCATGTCCTTGGAATCTCTGAAGGTGACAAGAGGAAGAGAAAAAATACTTGACTGAACAATGACCAACAATTTCCCAATTTGAAGAAACACATGAACTTCCATATCTAAGATGCTAAACAAACTCCACAGATAAAAAACAGAAAGAAAATTACACCAAGGCATATAATCATAATACAATTCTTCAAAGCCAGTCATTAAAAAAAAAATCTGAAAAATAGCCAGAGAACAGAAATACTATGTACAAAGGAACAAAGATGAGGATGACAACAGATTTCTTTTGACACAATTTATGTGAGAAGCCGTTGGAATAACATCATTAAAGTACTCACAGAAACAAATAAGCAGACAACCAAAATAAATAAATAAATCTTGTTAATCTTGACTTCTGAACACACAGAAAATATATTTCAAAAACTGAAATAAAGGTGTCTTTAAGTACGTAAAAGCCAAAAAAAAGAAAAAATCAGCAGCAAATCCCTATTAAAAGAAATAATAAAGAAAATTATTCCAGGAGAAGGGACAATTAACTAATTAGAACTATATACAAAGGAATGAATAGCACAAGAAGTGATAACTACATTAGTAAATATGTAATATTATTCTTACTATTTAAAACTCTTTATAAGATAATGACTGTTTTTTTTTTTTTAAAGTGTGTATATAATACATACGTATATATATACATATACACACAATATTGTGAAGTTTATAGCCTATCTGTAAGTAAAATGTAATAGAACAATTGCATAAGGTCTGGGTTCTTGTACTATACATGACATTGTACAATATCACTTGAAGGTAGACTGCAATGAGTTGAGAACATGTATTTTGACCCCTAAATCAACTACTAAAATAACAAAACAGAGTTATAGTTAATAAACTGTTTTGGTTACTTTGTGCCTCTCTAACAGAAATACTACAAATGCTTTAACAAACAGGAGTTTATTCTCTTACAGTTTTGGAGGCTAGAAGTCCGAGTCAAAGTGCCAAGCTCTAGGGGTTGGGTAAAAGCCCCGGGACCTTGGACTTCAGCTCTGCCTCTTGCTTCCGTTCCACCAGAGCTGGAGGCATCTCTTTACTCAGGCCTCTGTTAGCTGCTGAGGCTAATAGGTCCAAGGCAGACAAATAAAATGGCACAGTCCCAGTATTACCAAACAACATGGCAGGCCACTAATTCAGTCCAGAGACAGTCCCAAGATCAGCATGAAATATGGCAGGTTGCTAAATGAAGACTCAGGTACATGCAGGGTCCAAGCACGCCAAAAAGCTGCTGAGACCTTTTTCTAAACTTCTTATAAACTGGAAGCGGACTGCATCCCTAAGGCAGCTACCCAGCTGCCTCAGTAGATTCCACCATGGAGTTGATTATCAATCTCATTATAGGAATAACCAAACCCAGCTGCCCAGACACTCAAAACCAGGACCAGCCAAGTTCACATATAACCTTAACTTCTATATAAGCCAATGAAGAAAATAAAATGGAATCATAGAAAAATACCTCATTAATCCAAAAGAAAGCAAAAAAAGGAAAAGGGGAGAAAGACAAGATGGTATATAAATATAAAAAATGTAAACAGAACAACAAACACTTCACATATAAATAATATAAAATATTCCATTAAAATGCAAAGATTGTCAAGTTCTATAAAAACAAAACAGGACACAAGTATATGATGCCCTCAAGAAATGTACTTTATTATAAAGACAAAAAATATATATTAAAATTAAAGACATGAAAAAAATATTCTAACATACTCAAAAGGAGGTTGGAATGTTGTTGTTGTTGTTGAGCTCTGGTAGCATAGTGGCTAAGACACTTGCCTGCTAACCAGATGGCTGGCGGTTCAAACCCACCAGCCACTCCTTGGAAGGAGGTTGGAATAGTTAAATTAATATCAAAGTAGGTTTTAGAACAAACATTAATGCTAGGAATAGAAAAGGTCATATAATAATTACAAAAAAGTTTCAATTAATCAAGAGGACATAAAAATTCCAAATGTATATTCACCAAAAGCAGAGGTTAGAAAAAACTGGTAAGAGTTGCAAGGAGTACTGTATTTTTCCCCTCATATAACACATATATTGTGCATCAGAAATGAATATGCAAAGGAGTTGCACAGTTTGCAGAACTATTATTGCACATGTGATTTGCAAACTATATGGTAACAGACAATTCACATATACAGTTAGAGATTATCATACCCCTCTGTCAATAATTGATAGAACAAGAAGACAGAAATCAGGAAGGATGTAAAAGACTAGAACAACCCTGTTCACCATTTTAATCTAACTGGCATTTATAGACTACTGCAACCAGCAACAGAATACACAATTTTTTTCAAGTATGTATGGAAAATTAATGAAGATAGACCTTCTTCTGAGCCATAAAGGAAGCCTCAATAAATTAAAACAAATATTTAGAAACTAAACAATACATTTGTAAATAACCTGTGAATCCAAGAAGAAATGAAAAGGAAGTTAGAAAGCATTTTGAGTTGAATTAAAGTGAAAACACAACATAGAACTTGTGGGTTGCCACAAAATCAGTGCTTATAAATTTATAAGCCTAAATGCTAGAGCAATTAGATATTCCGGTGCAAAAACAGACACCACCACCAGCACCACCGAAAACATTCCATCATACCTCCCACCATTAAAAATTAACTAAATGTAAAACCTAAAACAACAAAAGTTCTAGAAGAAAACATAAGAGAAAACCTTTGTGATCTGGGGTTAAGCAAAAATTTCTTAGGTGTGATATGAAAAGCAGGCTTTATGCTTGCAAGTGGCCATCTAAGATGCAACAATTGATTACTCCCCTCCAGAGCAAAGAATAATGGAGAAAACCAAAGATACATGGAAACAATTAGTCCAAGGGACTAGTAGATCATGCAAACCTCAGCCTACATGACCCTGAGATCAGAAGAACTAGATGGTACCCTACTACCACTGTCAACCACTGGGAAATGTATCAAAATAGAAAATCCTGGATAGAGTGGGAGAAAAATGTGGAACACAACTCAAAATCACAAATAAGATCAGGCTTACTGGTCTGATAGAAATTAGTGAAACCTCCAAGACTATGACCCCTACTCACCCTTCAGGCCTGGAATTGAACTTACTCCTGTGGCTTCCAACCAAAAAGTGTTATTGTTGTTATGTGCTGTCGAGTCAACCCCAACTCATAGCGACCCCTCGTTGGGTTGCCAAGGCAGAATCACTACGGAAGTAGATTGCCCAACCTTCCTTCCGAGGAGTGGCTGGTGGGTTTGAACTGCCAGCCCATCTGGTAAGCAGTCAAGTGCCTTAGGCTAAGATGAACATTTACACCATACAGGTGCACTCCTTAGAATGATCAACCCTGGGAGATCAGAAGGGCAGTATTGCTCAGGGAGATAGCTCAGAGAGCAGGAATGCATAGGAAAGGACACAGGGAAAAAGTAACCACAGGGAAGAAGTAGGAAAAGAGCTGTTCCCTTGTGGGGATTGCAATCAATGTCATGAAACAAAATGATATGAACTGTTGTATGGAAAATAAATTTTCTCTGTAAACTTTCACTCTTAATACAATTTTTATAAAGCATGCTTTATAAAAGAAAAATAATAATAATTAGATTTGTCAAAATTTTAAGTTTGTGTTCTTAAAAATACACTGCTAAGAGATTGAAAAAACAAATCAGACTGGAAGAAAATTGCTTGCAAAGAAAAGGGCTCATATACAGAATATATACAGAACATTCAAACTTCATAATAAGTTTTAAGAAAAACATTTTAGACATGAGCAAAAGAATAAAAAAAACCCCTCAAAGTATGTAGATAACAAATAATTACATAAAAAAATAATGTACAACATCATTAATCTTTGTTGTTAGGTGCTGTCAAGTCAGTGTCAGTTCTGATCTGTAGCAATCCTATGTACAACAGAAGCAAACTGCCTGGTCCTGTGCCATCGTACTATTGTTGCATCTTTGAGCCCATTATTGTAGCCACCTTGGTAATCTATCTCATTTAGTATCTTCCTCTTTCTTTGACCCTTTACCAAATATGATAGTAAATATGATCCAAGGGCTGATCTCTCCAGATAACATGCCCAAAGTATATGAGATGAAGTGTCATCAACCTCACTTTGAAGGAGCATTCTGGCTGTACTTTTCCCAAGGCAGATTTTCTTCATTCTTTTGTCAGTCCCTGGCATATTCAATATTCTTTGCCAATATCATAATTCAAAGGCATGAATTCTTCTTCATTGTCTTTCTTTATTCATTGTCTAAGTTTCATATGCTTATTGGGTATTGAAAATATGGCATTGATCCTCAGAGTGAGACACTTTGCTTTTTAACACTTTAAAGAGGTATTTTATAGTATAGTAGACTTGCCCAATGCAATATGCCATTTGATTTCTTTAAAAAAAAAAAAAAATTGAAACTGCATTTGTTGAAATATAATTTACGTGCAGTGAAACACAAAAACATAAAGTTACATGGATCAATACATTTTTTTTTGCAGTGTTCCCTCTCCTACCCTTCCACCCTTGATAACTCACAAAGAAATTTTCCTTCCACATATAAACCTTTCCTTGACTTTTTACAATAATGAACAAATACAATCTGTGAATAAATCGATCTGTGATTGACTTATTCCACTCAGCATAATGTCCTCCAAGTTTCATCCACGTTTTGTGGTGTTTTTCAGATTCTATGTTATTCTTTAGGGTTGCATAGTATTCCATTGCATTATGTATTATAGTTAGGTTATCCATTCTTCTCTTGATAGGTATCTAGGTTGTTTCCATCTTTTGGTTATTGTAAATAGTGCTGCAATGAACATGGATGTGCATATATCTGTTCTTGTCCTGGATCTCACTTCTTTAGGATATATACCTAGTAATGGGATTGTTAGGTCAAATGACATTTCTAATTCCAGCTTTTTAAGGAAATGCCATACTGTTTTCCACAGTGGTTATATCATTTGACACTCCCACCATCAGTATACGACAGTCCCAAAATCTCTCCATATCCTTGTCAGCATTTGTTATTTTCTGTCATGTTGATCTGTGCCATCAGTGCTAGGGTGAGATGGTATCTCATTGTTGTTTTGATTTGCATCTCCCTGATGACTAATGATGGTGAGCATTGCTTCATGTACTTGGTGGCCACCTGAATATCTTCTTTGGTGAAGTGTTTATTCATGTCTTCTGCTCATTTTTAATTGTATTATCTGTCTTGTTGTTGTTGAGGTGTTAGATTTTTCTATAAATTTTAGAGATAAGTCCCTTGTCAGATATGTTGTTGCCAAATATTTTTTCCCAATTTGTAAGCTCTCTACTCTTTTGGGGAAGTCTTTTAAAACTCATAAATATTTAATTTTTAGAAGGTCCCATTCATCTAGTTTATCTTCTGCTGTTTGTGCATTTTGGGTTATGCTTGACAGTCTATTTACACCATAAATTAGGGCCCTTAAATTTACCTCTAGTTTTTCCTTGAGGAACTTTATAGTTTTAGGTTTTACATTTAAGTCTTTGATCCATCTGGATTTAGTTTTTGTGGATGGTGTGAGGTAAGATCTTGTTTCATTATTCTGCAAATGGGTATCCAGGTTTGCCAGTACCATTTGTTAAAGAGACCACTCCTTTCCCATTTAATGGACTTCAGCCCTTTGTCAAAAATCAGCTGATCATTGGTCGATGGATCTATTATTGGGTTCTCAATTCTGTTCCACTGGTCTGTGTGTCTGTTGTTGTACCATTTACCAGGCTGTTTTGACCACTGTGGCTGGGTAGTAGGTTTTGAGATTCACAAGTGTGAGAACTCCAACTTTGCTCTTCTTCTTCAGTAGTGCTTTGCTTATTCAAGACTTTCCATGTAAAATTCTTTTCCATATCATTAAAGAATGCCGATGACATGTGGATTGGGATTACACTGAATGTATAGATTGCTTTGGGTAGAACTGACATTTTCACAATGTTCAGTCTTCCTATCCATGAGCATGGGATGTTTTTCCATTTATTTAGGTCTTGTATGGTTTCTTGGAGTAATGATTTGTAGTTTTCTTTGTACAGGTCTTTCATGTCCCTAGTGAGATTTATTCCCAAGTATTTATTTTATTAATTTTTTTTTTTTTTTTTGGTAGCTATTGCAAATGGTGTTGATTTCCTTATTTTCTTTTCAGCATTCAGCAAAGAGTTGCTGGTCTATAGGAATCCAATGATTTTTGTGTATTGATCTTGTATCCTACCACTACACTAAATCTCTCAATTCGTTCCAGTAGTGTTTTTGCTGAGTCTCTTAGGTTTTCTAGGTATAGGATCATATCATCAGCAAATAGAGAAAGCTTGACTTCTTCCTTACCAATTTGGATGCCTTTGATTTCCCTTTCTTGCCTTATTGCCCTGGCTAGGACTTCCAACACAGTGTTGAATAGAAGTTGTGTTAGAGGGCATCCTTATCTGGTTTCTGTTTGCAAGAGGAACGGTTTCAGTCTCTCTCCATTGAGAATAATGTTGGCTGTTGGCTTTGCATATATGCCCTGTATTATGCTGAGGAATTTCCCTTCTATTCCGTTTTTGTTGAGAGTTTTTATCAGGAAAGAGTGTTGAGTTTCATCAAATACCTTTTCTGCATCGATTGATATGATTGTGTGGTTCTTTTCCTTTGTTTTATTTATGTGATGGATGATTTTGATTGTCTTTCTAATGTTGAACCATCCTTGCATACCTGGTGTGAACCCCACTTGCTTATAATTTATTATTTTTTGGATTATTGGAGTCTATTGGCTAGGATTTTATTGAAGATTTTTGCATCTATATTCATGGGGGCTATTGGTCTGCAGTTTTCCATTTGAGTGATGTCTTTTCCTGGTTTTGATATCAAGGTAATGTTTGCATCCTAAAATGAATTTGGGAGGATTCCATCATATTGCATGTTCTGGAATAGTTTGAGTAGGATTGGTGTCAGTTCTTCTCTGAATGTTTGGTACAATTCACCAGTGACACCATCCGGGCCAGGGCTTTTTTTTTTGGGTTTGGTGTTTTTTTTTTTTTTTTTTTTTAATGAGCTGTTCAATTTCTTCTTTTGTTATGGGTCTGTTCAAATTTTCCACCTCAGGCTCTGTTAGTTTAGTAACTAGTATGTTTCTAGAAATCTGTCCATTTCTTCTAGATTTTCAAAGTTTTTGGAGTATAGTTCTTCATAATATCCTGATATTAGCCTTTTAATTTCTATTGGTTCTGTTGTGGTATTGGCTAATTCATTTCTTATTTCTGTTATTTGTATTCTCTCCATCTATTCCTTTTTTTAAAATTTGCCAGTGGTTTGTCAATTTTATTAATCTTTTCAAAGAACCAACTTCTAGTCTTGTTGATTTTTCCTGCAGTGTTTCTATTTTCTGTGTCATATATTTCTGCTCTAATCTTTATAATTTCCTTTGTTCTGGTGACTGTACGCTTTTCTTGCTGTTCTTTTTCTAATTGTTGGAGATGTTGGAGTAAGGTGTTGATTTTGACTTTTTCTTCTTTTTTTGATGTGTGCATTTATTGTTATAAATTGGCCTCTGATTACTGCTTTTGCTGTGTCCCAAAGATTTTGGTAAGTTGTGTTTTCATTCTCATTTGATTCAAGGATTTTTTTTTTTTTTTAATTGTGATTTGGGTGAAGGTTTACAGAGCAAATTCACTTTCCATATAGCAGCTTACATACACTTTGTTTCATTACATTGACTGCTATTTTGCACAATGCAACAATTTCCTTCCCACTTCCTCCCCATAGTTACCTCTTCTGTGTCCTTCCCTCACATGCACTCTTTCCCCCGAGCTGTCTCCTTGTGTATACACAGTTCTATTCTCCCATGATTGAGCTCTCTGAGGAATGTATCCACCTAATGTAAATGTTCAGCTCATATGCCTATCTTTTATTCAACTGGAAACCACAGGAATGGGTTCAATTCCAGACTTTAAGGACAGCTACAGGCCATAGTCTCAGTGGTTCCATCAGGCTCTATCAAACAATCAAATCTAGTCCCTTTTGAAAAAAAAGGAAAATATTGAGTTTTATTCCACGTTATTCTCCCACTCTATCCAGGATCTTCTACATAGACCCTCCTCTGAGTGGTTGACAGTAGTAGACAGGCACCATCTATTTCTTCTGATCTTATAGTTATATGGGCTGAGGATTGCATGGTGTACCAGACACTTGGACTAATTGTTTCCATGCATCTTTGGTTCTTCATTATTCTTTGCTCTGGACAGGGAAAGATCCATCATTGCATCTAGAAGCCTTGCAAGCTTTTAAGATCCCAGTCACTACTCATCAATGTAAAATGTGGAACAATGTTTTTGTGTAGTATGCTATGCCAGTTGAGCTTGATGTCCCCTACAATTATGATCCCATGCCCACAGGTCCAACTACTTGCTCCCTCTGGGTAGCTACCTGTGTCCAAAAAGTGACTATAACCTTGTCCCTTGTTAGCTCTACTATATACCTGGGAATTCTTACAGAACATACAAATACACTTGTAGAGGCATTGCCTGCCACCCAATATGTGGTCTGATTCAAGGGATATTTTAATTTCATTTTTTATTTCTTCTATTACCCTGTCATTTTCAAGAAGAGTATTATTCCATTTTCATGTGTTTGCTCTTTTTCTGTTCATCTTCCTATTGTTGATTTCTGATTTTATAGCAATGTGATCTGAGAAGATGCTTTGCAGTATTTCATTGTTTTTAAATTTATTGAGGTTTGCTCTGTGGCCTATCATATGGTCTATCATGGAGAATGTTCCATGTGCATTGGAAAAGAACATATATTGTGCTGTTGTTGGGTGAAGTGCTCTGTAGATGTCTACAAGGTCAAGTTGGTAGATGGTATTGTTTAGTTTTTCTGTGTCTTGTTGAGTTTATTTCCAGGTGTTCTTTCTGTGATTGAAAGTGGTGTATTAATGTCTCCTACTATGACTGTGGCACCATCTCTTTGTCTTTTCAGTTCTGTCAGCATCTGGTTTATGTATTTTTGGGCTCTTCCATTGGGTACATAGGTAATTTTATTGTTATGTCCTCTTGTTCAATGGACCCTTTAATCATTATATAATCTCCTTCCTTGTCCCATGTGGTGGTCTTTGTCTTAAAGTCAATTTTATCAGAAACTAATGTTACCACTCCTTTTTTATGGTTGCCATTTGCTTAATATATCTTTTTCCAACCTTTGAGTTCTAGTCCATTTTTGTCTTTCTCTCTAAGATCTGTCTCTTGTAGACAACATATTGATGAGTTATATTTTGTATCCAGTCTGCAACTCTCTGTCTCTTCAGTGGTGCATTTAATCCATTGATATTCAGTGTAATTATTGACAAATATGAATTTGGTGCCATCATTTTGTTATGTACTCTTTTGTGATGTTGCTGATTTATTCGTTCCACATAATTTTCTGTGCTGAGCTCATTTTGTTTATGAATCATGCTATCACTTCTTTCGTTGCTACTGTTTTAGTATTTGCTAAATATTTGTGCTGGTCCTCTTTTTTAGTTTGATGTGAAGGTTTATCATTTTTCTTTGAGGTTACCCTGTGATTTATAATTTTTTTCCCATGTTCAGAACAGTCTGTTCTATCTTGCAGTTATCTTGACCTCCCTACCATTTAGAAGTTCTGTAACTACACAATTTTTTCCCTCTTTTTGGTTTGTAAGTGTCCTCATTTTTCAATTGATGTCTCTGGTTCCCATTTTACAATCTTATAGGCTTGTTTACTTTGTTTACTTTCATAACTGGGTTGGTTTCTGGGTTATGTCATCATGTGTGTTAGTGATTGGCTGCTGTTTGCTGTTGCTGGTTCTTTGTCCAAAGGATTCCCTTTAGCATCTCTTGTAAAATTGGTCTGGTTTTAACAAATTCCCTTGATTTCTGCTTATCTGGAAATGTCCATCATATTTGAGGGACAATTTTGCTGGGCATATAATTCTTTGTTGGGAAGCTTTTTCTTTCAGGGTTTTATGTATAACATCCAATGGTCTTCTCGCCTGCATGGTTTCTGCCGAGAAATCTGAGCTTAGTCCTATTGTTTGTGCGTTGTCGGTAACTTTTTGTTTTTCCCATGCTGCTTTCAGTATTCTTTCTTTGTCTGGATTTTGTGAGTTTGACGATGATATGTCATGGTAATTTTCTTTTAGGGTCTATACTGTTTGGAGTTGGTTGGACTTCTTTTTTTTTAAAAAAAAAAATACATTTTATTGAAATATAATTCATGTACCATGAAATACACAAAACTAAAGTGACATGGGTAAATGCATTTTTTTTTTTTTTTCAGTGTTCCTTCCTCTCCCCTCCCACCACTGGTAACCAACAAAGAAAGTTCCCTTCCACATATAAATCTTTCCTCGACTTTTTACAATAATGAACTAATCGTGTATTGGTCCTTCTGTGATTGACTCATTTTACTCAGCTTAATGTCCTCCAAGTTCATCCATGTTATGCAGGGTTTTGAGATTCTACATTATTCTTTAAGGTTGCATAGTATTCCATTGTGTGTATGGACCACAGTTTGGTTATCCATTCTTCTGTTGATGTGCACTTAGGTTGTTTACTTCTTTTGGCTATTGTAAATAGTGCTGTGATGAACATGGGTGTGCATATATCTGTTCTTGTCCTGGCTCTCACTTCTTTAGGATAGATACCTAGTAATGGGATTGCTAGATCAAATAGTACTTCTAATTCCAGCTTTTTATGGAATCACCATAGTGTTTTCCACAGTAGTTGTATCATTTTATAGTCCTACAAGCTGTGTCTGAGAGTCCCAGTATCTCCACATCCTCACCAGCATCTGCCATTTTTTGTCTTGTTGAACTTTGTCATTTGTTTGGACTTCTTGAATGGGTATATTCTCATCTTTCATCATATCATGGAAATTCTCTTCCAACAAATCTTTAACTATTTACTCTGTGGTTTTATTTGTCTCTTCCTGTTCTGGAATTCCAATTACATGTAGGTTATTCCTTTTGACGATATCCCACATGAACTTAGGCTTTCTTCATTTTTTTTTTTTTTTTAATCTTTTTTCTGATTGATTCTTTCCAAAGAAATAGTGAGGTTTTTTATCTTCAATCTCACTAATTCTGTCTTCCATTGATTCAATTCTACTCCTTTGCCCATTCAATGTGTTATCTATTTCTTAAAATTTAGTATTAATCTTTTGATTTTCTAGCTATAGATTTTACATCATTGGTAATTTTCCATTTATTTTGTCATTTTTTTCTTGTATTGTCTTTCAAAATTGTTCTAGAGTTTTCTCGAGGTTTCCTCAATTTTGTCAGTGTTTTCCTTGCTTTGTATCTCAATCCATTCAAGGTACCTAAATATAATTCTTTTGAATTCCTTATCAGGGAGTTTCAATGCTGTTTCTTCCTTATGGATGTGTTTTGGGTTTGTATTCTGGTCCCTTTTTTCTCCTGCTTTATTTTGCTTCTTTGTGTGGTCTGTGATGCTCTATTGTCTTTGAGACATTGTGACATTTTTGTGTTTACATTTAATTGGTGATTGTGTGTTGGAGTGACTTACCTAAGATTTTTGTTTTCTTTGGATGTTATCTAAGTAAACAGCGTTCTGTGCTCCTCTATTTGCTAGCTGGCAGCATTTATACACTCACCACCTGTCTCCTTTCCTGTTGTCAGCCTCCCATATGTCCCTTCCATCCTTGGAAAATGGACCCTAATCTGCATGAGAATGCTGTCACTTTAAATATCCAAAATGGCCACCACTTGTAAACAATCAAAATGACTGCATCCTCTGGGCAGCTGAAAATCCAAGCTCAGGTTGTCTCCCTCCTTGCTGTTTCCCTTTCTAGTCATCACCTACCAATACAATCATGTTTGCAGTTCTTGGTGATCAGGGCTGATCTTCAGGTCAATTCAGGTCCCAATACCATTTGGAAATATTCAGGCTGTTGGTGCCATCAGAGTAGCTGACAGTCTGCAGCTCTGTCTGTCTCCGTACTCACTGCTCACTGTTTTCATTCAGGTTTTTCCACTAGTTTGTGCCTAATCCACTTTTGTATACTTCCTTTCAAAGCTCCGGGCTCCATGATTATCTTCTGTATCTCTGTCAATTGCTTTCTCTTTACTTTATTGAGGAGGGTCTGTGTATCTTGTCTGCCTCTTCTGCCATCTTACTAGAAGTCCCTGTCATTTGTTTTCTTGACTGCAGCTTCCGTAGAAGCTGATGGTGGATCCGAGTAAGATGTAATCCTTGCAAAGTTCAATATTTCCTGCATCTGTCATGATATTGCTTATTGTTCCAGTTGTGAGGATTTTTTTTTCTTTGTGTTGAAGTTCAATCCATACTGAAGGCTGTAGTCTTTGATCTTCATAAGTAAGTGCTCCAAGTCCTATTTCAGCAAGCAAAGTTGTGTCATCTGCATATCACGTTGTGAATAATAGTTATTCCATTTAATTGTTCTCATGCATAAACTGTACATAGACCAAAAGGCAGTCATTCAAACAAAACAAAGGGATGCTGTGTGGTTTATAATCAAGAAAGGTATGTGTCAGTGTTTACACTTTCACCATATTTATTCAGTCTGCATGCTGATCAAATAATCTGAGAAGGTGGGCTATTTGAAGAAGAATTGGACATCAGAACTGGAAATAGACTCATAAACAATCTGTAATATGCAACATTAATCATTAGGGAAATGAAATTAAAACCACAATGTGATACCACTAGGATAGATCTAGTCAGTTGTCTAAAATTTGAAACAAAGAAGTAAATATAAATAAACCACAAAAGAAATTGAGAGTAACAATTCTTTTCTAGGATGTTGAAGAACTGGAACTCTCATACATTGCTGGTGTGAGTGTAAAATAGTACAACTATGGGGCAATCTACTTCCGTAGTGATACTGCCTCGGAAACCCAAGGAGGGGTCGCTATGAGTTGGCTCTGATCAACAACAACAACCAACTTGGAAACAGTTGGGCATTTTCTTAACAAGTTAAATATTTTCCTGTTATATGATCCAGATGTTTCATTCTTAGATACTGATACAATAAAATACAAAAGCTATATCCATAGTAGTTGAATATAACATTTAAAGCAGCTTTGCTTGTAATAGCCAAAACCCCGACACAACACAAATCCCCATCAGCGTGGGTTTAGTTAAATATCAGTGTATCCACACAATGGATTAGTATGCCTCACACAAAAAAAGAATGAACTCTTGATACATGCAGCAAGAATAAATTTTTAAAACAGTTGTTTTGAATTAAAAACTCCAGAGATAAAAGAGTACATATTGAATGATTTTATTTACATAAAACAATTGCTGTTATTGTTAGGTGCTGTTGAGTCAGCTCAAACTCATACTGACCCTATATACAACAGAATGTAACACTGCCTGGTCTTCCAGCCTCACAATCTTTGCTACTATACCTTAACCCATTGTTGCAGCCACTGTGTCAGTCTATCTCATTGAGGGCCTTCCCCTTTTTCACTGACTATCCACTTTACCAAGCATGATATCTTTCTCCAGGGAGTGGTGCCTTCTGACAACATGACCAAAGTAGGTGAGACAAAGTCTGGCCATTCTTGTTTCCAAGGAGCATCTGGCTGTAGTTCTTCCAGGAGAAATTTGTTAGTTCTTCTGGCAGTATTCTTCACCAACACAATTCAAAAGCATCAACTCTTCTTCAGTCTTCTTTATTAATTGTCCAGCTTTCACATGCATATGAGGCAACTGAAAATATCATGTCTTGGGTAGGCACACCTTAGTTTTCAAAGAGACATCTTTGCTTTTCAGCACTTTAAAGAGGTGTTTTGCTGTGGATTTGCCCAGTCAATACATCGTCTTGTTTCTTGACTGCTGTTTCCATTGGTGTTGATTGTGGAACCAGTCAATAGAAATTGCAAATTAACTTACAGCAACAAAGAGCAAACCAGTGGTTCCGTGCAGATGGAGATGAGTAGGGAGGGGTTGGAAGGAAAAATTTCAATGGGAAATAAGTAAATTTTTTAGAGTGATGGCTATATTTACCATATGTTATGGGTATGAATGTATGTAAAAAAATATACATGAAATTGGGTACTTTACCTATATGCACTTTATTATATGTCAATTATATATCAAAAAATGTTTACCTGTGTTTTACTTATTATGCAAAGACATTCATATGAACCATAACAAACTATGGATAACACTGCAAAGAATGGGAATTCTGGAACACTTAATTATGCTCATGAAGAACCTCTACATAGAACAAAAGTCAGTTATATGAAGAAACAAGGAGATACTGCATGGTTTAAAATCAGGAAAGAGGTGTATTAGGATTGTATTCTTTCACCAAATTTACTTAGTCTGTATGCTGAGCAAATAACCTTAGAAGCTGGACTATATGAAGAACGTGGTATCAGGATTGGAGGAAAATCCATTAAAACCTTCAAACCCATGGAAAGAACAATTAAAAAAATCAAAGGACATACTGCATTGCACAAATCTGCTGCAAATGGCCTGTTTAAAGTATTAAAAAGCAATGATGCTATAAGACTGTGGAGCTGCTGACCCAAACCATGGTATTGTCAATTGCCTCATATACATATGAAAGCTAGATAACGAATAAGGAAGACTGAAGAAAAATTTGTGCCTTTGAATCATGATGTTGGCAAAGAATATTAAATATACCAGGTACTGCCAGGAGAACAAGCAGATCTTTTTTAGAAGAAGTATGGTCAGAATGTTCCTTAGAAGCTAGGATGGTGAGACTTCATCTCACATACTTTAGACATGTTATTAGAAGGTACCAGTGCCTGGAAAAGGACATCATGCTTGCTAAAGTAGAACATCAGACAAAAGGAGGAAGATCCTCAAGGGGATGACATAGTGCCCGGCACAATGCGCTCAATAATTTTAAGAATCGCTCAATACCAGACACTGTTTCATTTGTACGTAGGGCTGTTTTGAGTGGGAACCCACTTGATAGCACATAACAAGAACAACAATAACCTGTTTTAAAAAGGCAGTTTATGAGAAATACATGGAGCAATTATTGTACTCATGGAGGAATATTTAAAGGCATGAGAAAAGAAATCCAAAGCTTGACTATCTCCAAAAGTAAAACAAAATCAATCAATAAATAAAGTAAAATAAATGTAGATACTTGTAGTTACTATCAATTGACCATTTTAAAAACCAGTAAGAAAATGTTTTGCTTTTGATAGATTAAACCAAAATCGAACTCACTGCGGTAGAGTGGGATCTGACTCATGGCGACCCCTTCTTGGGTTTCCGAGGCGGGATCACTACGGAAGTAGATTGCCCAAGGAGGGGTCGCCATGAGTCAGATCCCACTCCACCTCAGTGAGTTTAGTTTTGGTTTTGATAGATAATGATAGGTAGGTAGTTAGATAGATAGATAGATAGATAGATAAAAGTTGCTAGATGACTATGTAGTTAAAATAAATGAACTGTTCTCAGTAAATTAGCTATCATTGCAAACTCCTTAATATTGGAGAGATACAGTGGATGAAGTCACTGTAGAGAGAGTCAGTCCATGGTCCTGTCTTAGAATTTAAGGCTACAGAGAAGACAGTGCCTGAGTCGCTACACATATTACTTCCTGTGTGATACAACTGGATAGGATTCAAGGTCAGAGGGAATCCCTCCTTTACCCTTCCCCCCCTTATGCCCAGAGTTCAGTCACTCTCAGAAGACACTTAACACAGACTCATATTTCTCATTTAACCCCGTGTACAGACAACCATAGCCATACCCAGGATCGTAGCAGGAATTTGTTGAAAGTTTCTAACGTTCTCAGCATATGATATAACAATTCTACAGGGAGATGTTAGTTCATTTTGTGGCACTTCTGGGGCTCTAACAAGATATCCAATAGCCCTGAGCTACTCATCCTCTGATTTCCAGGAACAAAGCACTTTGCAGATCTATTAGAGAGCCATGGGGTCAGTGCCTAATGCTTCTGTAGGCTAGGCTGGGACTTGGGCCTTGTGGTTTCCCCTTTTGGCCAGTCTCTAAGAGACAGAATAAAGCTTTTAGTTTGGGAAAGAAGTGGAAAGAAACAGTTATAACATTTCATAATGGGAAAATCTTCTCCTTATCTTATTAAACTTCCAAAATTTTTATCATACATACCACCCTTGGCTTTGAAAACAATACTAAAATAATTATCTGGTGCTTCTTTATAAGGTCAAAGATTAACCAAAAAGAACTATAAAGCAGAGTGAAGAACTCAGGAAACTAAATATTCCCAATGCTAAATTATCTCTGAGGAGCTCTGGTAGCATAGTGCCTAAAGCACTTGACTGCTAACCAGAAGGCTGGCAGTTCAAACCCACCAGCTACTCCTTGGAAGGAAGATGGGATACTGCCTCGGAAACCCAAGGAGGGGTCACTATGAGTCGGGTCTGACTCGATGGCACATGACACCAACAACAACAAATTCTCCTTAGGAAAAGGGAGGAACTCAAAAGTATGAGTTAATTGTGATTCATTATATTAGTTTCATGTGTCTAATCAGTATATTGAACTGTAAGAAAGAGTATCTGAAGACACAGAAAAAAATGTTGTTGAAACTTTTCTCTTTCTTCCCATGGCCTCCCCTTCCCTGACCTTCCTCTGCTGCCTTCCTTTCTTCCCTTCTCTTTGTCTGTCTGTCTCTTTCTCTCTCTCACACACACACACACTTTCACTCTCTTTTGTGGCAAAAATCTCTTAAATGTAAATTAACAGAGAAAGTGGTCACCTAATAGGGAATTCTGGAGGATTTAGACATACCATAATAAAGAATTAAGAGCATATTTGATTTTTAACAAGCAGAATATCACATTATCAAGATCATCAAGAATTAAGTATAGTCAGTTTTACTTTGACACTCCTAGTATTGCTAAATTAAAAGTCAGACAGAGAAAAGTATTTCTGCCCATTTAAAATAGGCAAGAATTTGGGAGACATTTAACCTTCTAAGTGTAGTACACAGGTGGGAGTTAGGAGGACTTTTTTCATATATAACCACATTATATACCTGTTCAATACAAATTTTGATGAATAAATCCTTCTCCACATACCTAAACCACTACCTATCTGTCAGTTTATTTTACTGTAGTGAATTGCATGTTGCTATGATGCTGAAAGATATGCCACCATTTTTTCACATATCAGTAGGGACTGGTTTCAGTGGAGTCCCCACACTAAGACAGACAAAAGAAAGTTCTGAAAATCTACTTCCAAAAATTAACCAACAGAAGTCCTTAGGAACACGTAGAACATTGTCCAACTACTTGCTTTGGACACATTATCAAGTGGCATTCATTGCTGGAGGAAGATATAATTTTTGGTAAACTAGAGGGTCAAGGAGTGCATGGGAGAGTCTTCGTGAGATGCATTGGAACAATAGTTAGCAAGAATGGACTCAAGCATGCTGGAGATTATGAGGATGATACAGTACCAAGTAACATTTCATTCTGTTGTACATAAGATTTCCAAGAGTCAAAGTAGACTCCAGCACAACTAATAACACATACTTAAGACAGGTCCTTCTGGATAGGGTCAGTGGATCTCCAAATAGATTGTCCATCCTAGGTTGTAACACCATGAGGCATTTTCTCAATAAGTCTAGTGTTGTTGTTGTTGTTGTTATGTGCCGTCGAGTCGGCCGCGACTCATAGCGACCTCTCCTTGGGTTTCTGAGGCAGTATCACTACGGAAGTAGGATTGCCCAACCTTCCTTCCGAGGAGTGGCTGGTGGGTTTGAACCACCAGCCGTCTGGTTAGCAGGCAAGTGTCTTAGCCACTATGCTAGTCTAGTAGCTTCATAATTATATCATTATAACCAAGAAATATATCTAGGGTATCCGTAACTCCATTCTTGTAAAACAAATGAAGAGCTACCATTATCTGTGATTTTAATCTAAATCCTTTTGAATATTTATATATTCATTATCTCATTCCATTAGTGTAATCCTCAAGGTTTAAAAATAAAGTATTTGTTCATAAGTGACAAAACTAAGGTAGTAATCTCTTAGGTATAGAATCTCATTTAATTCTTACAACAATTCTGTGTGGTAAGTATTATTTTTGTATACTTTTTACAGAGAAATTTGAGACAATGACAAGGTAAGCAAATTTTCCATGGTCACAATCCTAGTATGTGCTGAAATGTCATGAATTCCGCTAAGTATGATTTAATAGCCTTCATGCTTAACTACAAGCTTGATTTAGAGATCATCTTGCAGTACAAATTTCTTGAATTAGAGGAAAAATTTTACATTGATCCTACGTATTGTCATAATTTTAAAGTATAAAAATCTTACTATAAATGACCAACAATGTTTCAGGAATTGGTTCTACCATGAAGTATAATAATTTTGAGGCATTAATGTATCTGGATTTTAAAAAATCCAGTTATATTTGTCTGTTCTTCCTTGCCCATAGCATAATAATAATGATGATGATAATAATGATTATTATTAATTTACATATCAATATCATCACCATTTTGTTCAGAACTTTTCAATTTATTTTGGTAAACACAATAGAGCTTATGTTGCGTGTTGGGTTTGGTTTCAAATTTGAATATAACTTTAAATAGAATGAATCTAAATATTATTCTGCTGATGAAATTTACAGAAAGGAATGAGAAGAAAAATCAGCAATGCTATGTGTGTGGTTCAATAGTTTCTAAAACTGTTTACTTAAAGTAACAATACTTTCCATCATGCATTGCAAAAACTAGACTGAAAAGAATATAGTATCATTGTATTTATTGGAAGATTTAGTCAGACTGGCAAGAAAATTCCCTAACCAGAAATAGCAACATGTGGGCTAGTGTTCTAGCCACTTGTAATTGCTTAATGGTACAGAGAATCACAGTGAAAAGCCCATGAGATATTCTTACTATTAGTGTAAACCAAATTCAAAGCTTTGGTTTGCTTGCTTGGGTATTATATGCACTTATGAGATTAGATTAATAATAACCCAAACAGGTTCTGTTATGGCAAGTACAATCTTAATGCCTCATGGCTTTAACCACATTATTTCAGCAAGTCGCAGGTCTTAAATGAACCTCATCATTACAATCTAAGTAACTTTGAATGAATTCAATCCCATCATAAAAAAGTCTAAGCCTCCCTCCCCATTTTCCCCATTTTATCTATGGTCCTATGTTGCTACCCCTATATTAAAAATTTTTTAGTTACCATACGTTACAATCTTCCCTTTAAAGTCCTCAGCTAGCCCATTTATCAGTTCTTCTTTGGTTTTCTTCATATCCACTTATTTCTGTCCATTTCCACAACTACAGGCCTGCTTTATGCCTAGTCATTTTATGTAAGATAGAGATTAAAAAACCAAAAAACTCAATACCATCAAGTTGATTCTGACTCATAGCAACCCCCATTAGGTTTCCAAAACTGTAAATCTTTACAGAAGCAGACTGCTTCTTCTTTCTTCCAAGGAGTTAATGGTGGGTTCAAACTACCAACCTTTGGTTAACAGCTAAATGCCTTAACCACTACACCACCAGAGTTCTGATGGAGATTAGAAGCCTGTTATTAGGGGTCTAAGATGCCAGATCCTTGATTCCTTAGTTTCTTCATTCAAATTGTTTATATTTCTTTTCTTTTAGGGTTGAAATATTTGAAAGAACTCAATTGCCTCTTACATCATTTTATGGATTGAATCTTTTTCCTCTCAAAGATATGTTGCAAATCTCTGTACCTGGGAACTTCATCTTGTTTGGAAATAGGGCCTTTGAAGATATTACCAGGTAGGCTAACATGAACTCATACTGGAGCAGTATGGGTAGTAATCTTATATGACCAGTGTCCTTATAAAAGAGAAGAAGATACACAGAGAGAGGAAGGATGCCATGAGACATGTGATGCAACTTCAAACCAAGAACCAAAAACCCTGGAGCTGTGAGAAACTAGGAGAGAGGCATGGAACAGTGTTTCTTTAAGAGCCATTGTTGAAATCCCAAACAGTAAGGTAAGCATGGGTTTATTTGTGCTTACTTAGTAATCTGCAGTGGACTATTTCACATTTTTTCACCACATGAAAAGTCTGCCTCTAGGCATAGCAGGCATCTGTCTCTTTCCACCTTAGAGAACTTGCCTACAAATTCAAAGCCTCTTTTCAAATTTGCAGTCCCTGAGAGGGATGGAATACAAACTTACTTGTGCTCACTTACTATGCTTACTTACTAATCTGTAGTGAACAGTTTCACATTGTTCACTACAGATTAGTAAGTAAACACGAGTAAGTGCATGTTTACCTTGCTTATTGGCTAATCTGCTCCTGCTAAGAGCCCACAGAAGGAAACCACATGGCCAATAACCTGGTTTAGACTTGTAGCCTCCAGAACTGTAAGACAATACATTTCTGTTCTTTAAAGGCACTGACTTTAAGGTGTTTTGTTGTAGCAGCCCTAGGAAACAAATATACATCAAATTATAACATCAATATATATAAATGAACATATAAATTCTTACTTGTCAATATATGCTTTCCTAACTTCTCTTACCCTTCCCATTTATCCATACCTGTCAAGATCATATTATAAAATTACCCAAACCCCAAATCCAGGCATCCTCTCTGACCCTTTCATTCACTCCCACCCTTTATATTCTATCCAACCAGTCATCGAGTTCCATACAGTGTTCTTTCACATCTGTTAATCCCTTTTGTGGTGACTGTGTTCATTCTACTTCAAGCCTGCACCACCTTACGCATATATAGCTGCAGTAATTTCTGGAATGGTACTTCAGACTCATCTTCCTTATCCTAATTGCATACTGTTTCCAGTCCAAATGTCCTCAAATTTAAAAAAAAAAAATGCCTAATAATTTAAAGCATTTAGGTTTAACAACTATTTCTCATATTATTCTTATGAGGCAGGTTTTTCCATCTGTAATGTATATACAAGAGAGTCAGAATGTTCCAATTAGGCAGGCTTGTATCAGAAGTCAGGACTATAACATGGGGTGTCTGAGTACAGAGCACAGTCTTGTCCAGTACTGTCATAGGGCCACATTCATCTGGCCATTTCCCTTCTCAGAAATGGTACAGCCTCAGTATTGTTGTTGTTGTTGTTGACTCAGCTCCTCCTCATAGCAACCCCATGTACAACAGAATGAAACATTGCCCGGTCCTGTGCCAGCTCCACAATGCTTGCTATATCTGAGCTCATCGTTGCAGCCACTGTGTCAATCCATTTCATTGAGGATCTTCCCTTTTTTCACTGACTCTCCACTTCACTAAGCATGATACCCTTCTCCAGAGAATGGTCCCTTCTGACATGACCAACATAAGTGAGACGAAATCTGACCATTCTCATTCCCAAGGAGCATTCCAGCTGCACTTCTTTCAGGATAATTTGTTCGTTCTTTTGGCAGCCTGTTGTGGTTTTGATATTCTTTGCCAACAGCACAACTCAAAAGCATCAACTCTTCTTTGGTCTTCCTTGTTCATTGTCCAGCTTTCGTATACATATGAGTCAATTGAAAATACCTTGGCTTGGGTTGTTGTTGTTGTTGTTGTTGTTTGCCATAGAGTTGGCCCCGACTCATAGCGACCCCTACTTGGGTTTCCGAGGCAGTATCACTACGGAAGTAGGAATGCCCAACCTTCCTTCCGAGGAGTGGCTGGTGGGTTTGAACCGCCAGCCTTCTGGTTAGCAGTCAAGTGCCTTAGCCACTATGCTACCAGAGCTTGGTTAGGTGCACCTTATTCTTCAAGGAGACATCTTTGCTCTTCAGCACTTTAAAGAGGTCTGTTGCAGCAGATTTGCCCAGTACAATATGTTATCTGATGTCTTGACTGCTGCTGCCATTGGTGTTGATTGTGGAACCAAGTAATACGAAATCTTTAACAGCTGCAATCTTTTCTCCATTTATTGTGATGCTGCTTATTAATCCATTTGTGAGAATTTTCGTTTTATTTATGTTGAGATGTAATCCATATTGTGGACTGAAATCTTTAATCTTCATCAGTAAGTGCTTCAAGTCATCCTCACATTCAGCAAGCAAAGTTGTGTCATCTGCATATGGCAGGTTGATAATGAGTCTTCCTCCAATCCTGATGCCACATTTACTAGGGAGGCAATATATATAAGATATATAACTAAATATATATACATATACATACATGCATTATTTTATATAACATATTATTTTCAATTAAAGTGATATACTCATGTAGACATAAGATTATTTGGTTGTTTTCTTCTTTATATTTCTCAATTGAAACAACCATTTTAAAAAGTAGTTGTATATATATATATATATATATATATATATATATATATATATAACTAAAGACCTTGGTTGTTATAAGCCACAGCTAAAAATATATCTCATGTATATGAGAGAATTAAGTCCATAATGGTTGTCTAGATACCATGAGCTGTTTAAATAAGTTATATTAGATCATAGAATTTTTTAGTATTATGCTTTAGAGGATTATTTTTTACCAGGAGGAAATGTTCATGATATAATGTTTTCAAAATAATATTAATATAGTGATCCTTTTAGTACTAAGACTTTTCCAAATGCTTACCACTGCCTGTATTCCCTTTTTAAAAGTCCATTGCAAAAGCAAGATCTAAAGCTATCCAAAATTCACCATTCTTTGATTTGTCTCCATTCTCTAAATTTGTTAAATGGGCACTGTATTACGCTATTAATCAGAAAATACTATTGAAAAAGCTAAATAGTAATTCAAGTCTGTATATAATTAGGTTTCTCACTTATACCTTTGTCATAACAATCTTGTGAGTGTCCTTAAAGGATCATTAATCACATCTTGATATTATAATTTGTACAATTTACTAGAATATAAATCTCATACTGTGATATACATTTCTTGAGGACAAGAGTCATATCTGTGTTACCACTAGTTTAGCAAAACACTGAACATAGTAGATATTCAAAACATAGGCATAGGAGAAAATTAGCTTGATTTATAACAGTTGGAGAAAACTGTATTTTTAATTTTTCTACAATAAATGTATAACCACATATGTAACAAGAAAACAGCTATTTTTAAAAATGCTTGTTTCAAATGAGAAATATAAAGAAGAAAACAACCAAATAATCTTATGTCTACATAAGTATATCATTTAGTTGAAAATAGTATGTTATATAAAATAATGCATATACATAATTTTAAAACTCAAAATATTAAATCACATGTAAAGACACATATATAAATTATATGTAGAAGATATATTTGTGTGTGTGTGTGTGTGTGAATGGGTTTGTATTTTCTATCAGTATACTTATTTTGAATTTGGAAATATATCAGTAAATTGCTCTCCAGAAACATTGGAGGAGGTGGCAGTCTGCCTACACTCAGTATCTCTGGGGAGAAACCAGCATTGACATTTGTTTCAGTCAGGGGGTAGAAGTGAAAAATGTTAACTTATTGTCTTTTTGATTTGTAATTTTTGACTTACGAATAAAATTGAGAAACTCTATATTTATTGGCCATTTATATGTATTACTCAGAGTGGCCAAATTTCTAGTGTTTATTTTTCATCAATCTGTTTGAGCTTTTATTAATTAAAATAGACTTTTGCTAAATTGATAAATATTTTTTTTTCCTGGCTTGAATACTATGCATTGTGCTATTTGTTATTACATGAAATATGTATCTAGTCATATATATCTAGTATTATTTTAAATATATGACTTTTTTCTTTATTAAGAAGACTTATCCACTACAAAAGGAGTCCTTGGGTGGGTAAGCACTTGACAACTAGCCAAAAAGTTCGAACCCTTGAGGGATGGACATTGGGAAGAGGTAACTATGAGGAGGAAGTAGGAGGGGAGCTGTTGCATTGTGGTAAACTGTTGTCAATGATATGAGACAAAGTATATGTAAACTGCTGTATGGAAAGTGAATTTGCTCTGTAAATCTTCACCCAAATCACAATAAAAATAAATCAATAAATATGTTAAAAAAAAAAAAAAGTTCGAACCCACCCAGAGGCTCCTTAGAGGAGAGGTCTGGTGATCTGCTTCTGAAAATCCTATGGGGCATTTCTACTGACACACATGGAGTCTCCATGAGTTAGGATTGACTCTACAGCAACCAATACAACACACACATGCACCCACTACAAGATGATAAACAACTTTATCAATGCTTTCTTCTAAGTGGTATGTGTTTCTTTCTTTATTTATCCATTTATTCAGTTATATATTTCTTGCTTGTTTGCTTTTAAACAACAAATACTTGACACATCTGGATTTTCGCGGGGTAGGGGAGAAACAGGTATAAAGAAAAGTCTGAATGTCAAGAGATCCTGGTTTTTGTTTGCACTGATATTCCATGTACTTAGCCAATCTTCCCAACAGCACTTTCCCTCCTGCCCCCAACACACACACACACACATTCTATATGCCTTCTCCTCTGTGGTAGAATCTGAGGGCTGAGTTTTCTGTAGCTTGAGGAATGGTGACAGGATCAGTATGCAACTTTGGTTGCTAAACTTGACATCAGCTTTCTTCTCTTGTTAAATACCCAATGTCAAGATTGGCTTCCCAGGAATATTTCTTATTCCAGTATAAGATACACGTGTGAAACACTGGAGGTTTATTTACATCAGAGCTAGCTTAGATTGTTCACTTCCTTCATTTTTTCTTCCTAGCAATCATTTTCATGTCTCATAAACTCAAGAGAGAAAAGACTTTTGGCACCTTCCTTAATAGTGCAGAGGGCTAGAAGGACCAGCACCTGGGTCTCCCAACATGCCTCTCAGCACCTCCTTGTCCCATCAGATCATAATGCTCCAGCAGCATGTAAGGGCTTTGAGAGTTTTGCAGCTTCCTACTGCCACTTTTGCAGAGTGATGTAGATTATTGGAAGCTTCTGGCTACCAGCCTTTTCTACATTTTGAGTGTTGCTGATGTAATTTTTTTTTTTTTTTTTAAATTTTTGCCTTAATTATTTTCATATAACGTTGTTGGAAGTGGGGTGGGAAGCATTTGAGATCTGGCTTCACTCCTCTATCTTAAATAACAGGAAGTTCAAATTTTGGCAAACATTTTTAAATCATCCACTGTCATGGGAAAATGGCTAAAATAAATAGCCACAGTGTTCATTTCTGTAAATAAATGGTGTTTCTTGAGAAAAGATATTAAAATCCAAAGAAAATTTCCAAAGGAAATTCAATTGATGTTTTCAGTTGTTCCATAGTACTATAAGAGAATCATTCTTATTCAAATCTTCTTTGGGAGTAGCAATTCTTAGCAACATCTTGAAAAGGCATTTCTAGTTGAAAGATTATAGTATTAGTCCTTTTTGGTCCTGCTTCTTATCACCATAGAGTCTGACAGAAACAATATAAAAAATTATAATCTTAGACTACAATTATAACAATGGAATGCTTTGTTTTATTTTGTTTTCCATGTCAATTCAACAGCTGTTCTATGGGGACTAAGCATTTTAACAACTGAAACAACATGAGAAATTACTAACTCTAAGTATAATTTATATCATTGCTTTATTTATGAGTTCATAGGACCTAATCATATTTTACATGTATGTTAACAGGCTAAGACAAATACCAAAAAAGGTGTATTGTTCTAAGAATGATTTGACAACATTGAATATGCAAGCCTTAAATTTTTTATGACAAAGGTTCAAATAATTGTCATTGGGATTCTATTCTTTCTCCGTTTTTCAAAATTTTTGATTCTCTTTACATTTAGAACAGTTTTATTTTCACAAAGCTAATGTGAACTGCGTTTTTGTTTTCTTTTTAAAAGATATATGAATCTGAGCCCAACGTTCGGGCGACAGCTGTGTTCTTCCACATGAGCTTCATCTTTTTCACTCATACAGGACCTACGAATATGCCCTCCAGGACACATTTTCTTCTGTACCTCCAAAGATGAAAGACTCCTACCAAAGGGATGAAATTTGCCTCAAGCATTCAAAATGTGATATCTAAGTTCATTACTTGCACGCCATTCCAGTCAACTGGAGTCAAATCCACAGAGCTGAATCGCTACCGGCGACCTTGTCTGCCATTTAGCAAACGACTTCCCAAACCACAGAGGGTTAATTCAGAGCACACCTCCCCATACACAGGTTTGTTTTCATCTCTGAAAAGTCCAAGACAGTGATAACTAGGGCAATATCTTGTTGGACATTGATATTTCTGCTGTCAAAACAAAACAGGTTGGTTTTCTACCCCCCCCCCGCCCCCAAACCTCCCATATAAGGTCCCCAACTACAGCCCTGGGCCTGTGGGTGCCTCGGAAGCTACCAGATTGTGCAATGTACTATCACAGAATGTCATATTAGAGTCCTGCTACTGTAGCATCCAATAAGTAATCTGGCATGAAGAAAAGTTAACTGAATTAGTGGCCAATTGGGACACTTCGTGACCTACTCTTTAGGAACCAAGTCCTCTGAACTTTTCCATTCCGCTTTGCCTTCATACTTTAATAGGGACTGAATCCCCATTAACAATTGAGTGGCGACAATAAGTGCCATCAGGAAAAGGAAATTCAATTTTCGTGGGGGATGACAGCCTTACCTTTTCGCGCTTAATTGGCCGTATTGTCTCCAAAAGTTAATTGGTTACTTAGTCCAGGTAGTTAGTAAAATGTTTAGCTGCGTCAAAAAGCTCAGGCTCCCACTGTTAATGGGGCATGAAATGGAATGTTTGATACTGCAAATAAAATCAGTGATATTCAAGGATGTTATGGTAGGTAATGCGTTGAAACTGCCATTTAATGGGTCCTGGAAGATTAGGGTAGTGTCAGCCGGAACCGCCTGGTCTCTTTTCTGACATTGTTAGTTGCCTCTTCATTTACTTAACGGCTGTCTGCACTGATTACATAGGCATAAAACTCTCTACAAAAAAACAACAGAGACACGCTCTATTAGCAGTCCAATTAGAACTATTTGCATATTACAGTTCATTTCTGCTTAAGTGAATTCCTAATACAACTTTAGGAAAAAAAAATTCTATTGTGTCATTTGAAAGAAAGAGAAAAGAAAAGGCTTAAAGGTGATCCCTCTTCTCCTTTCCTTTTCTCACTTCATTTTATTTCATTTATTCTCCCTTTCTCTCTTTCCTAATTTCTCTCACAATCTTTCTCCCTTCTCATTCTCTCTCTCTTCCTTTTCAAATGTTATCTATTTTGTGTAGAAATAAAATAAAATAAATATATATTGGAACTGAGACCATTTTGTTGAAGTTTATGAAGACTGGGATATGCTTGTGATAATTCAGTCCTTTTGCAAAAATCCAGAGTTGTGACACGACAGTGCTATGCTTTTTTTAGACAAGGTATGTACTTTTGATAGATGTTTCTAGTTCTTTTTAGATCAGTTATTGCTTTGAATTTTTTGAGCAAAGCAGTTCACATCTGTAACACTGTCCCTGGTGAGAAAGAACTCTTTTAGCAATGTCGATTACCTACACAATTATAGAGAGCAGAAAATGGGGGTCTAGTCTCTCTTTCTCTTCCTGTAAAGATTCTAACCTTCTAACCACATCAGTCTGATGAGTATTCAACTGCACAAAAGAGTAAAATGTAGTATATCAGCCCCTTTGCAAACAGGTGGAGGTGGTAATTAGTATGGTTAAAGCAAGGATAGGGAGTCCACTTTAACAGAAATTTCTCTGATTATCTAAAACTTGGTCCTCAGGAATAACTTCACTTGATGGCTAGTTATAAAAACATGGAAATAGTTCATCTAATCTACATTATGATTACTATTAACAATATAGAAATCAGAGGGCCTTTTATTGCAGTTGGAAAGATACCCTTCGTTTCATAGACTGGGATAAATAATAATGAATTGAAAGCAACATGCCTTCTTAAGCTAATGCTGTAATAGTGTACAGAGTATTGTAGGATAGCAAGTGTGGTTTGCAACAAATGTGTTCAAGATGCCCCACATCCATTCATATTATTCCCAAACCTCTTTGAGTCCTGTGGCCCGTTATATTTGAGTTTATGGGAGACTCAAACTCACAAGTAATTCGTAGGTCTATTGGAAAGGAGAATGGGCCTACTACACTGCATGTCTGTTCAGTCAGTTGATGGGAGAAGTAGGACAATGAAGGGGAGTAGGAGTGAAGGAGACACTCTGTGCTGGAATGAGACAGGGCCCTGGACAGCAGCAAGAGAATGAAGAGGGCAGGTGAGGAAGTTTCAAAGCACAAGGGGAACACTGTTCATTCTCAGTGATGGCTTTTCTATCTCATGTTGAACATTTTGTTTGAGATGAGTTCGTAATTCCTTCATGTAAATAAAACAGGGCATGAGGGACTGATAATCACCACACAACATTGAGACACTAATGAAAGAACAGGAGGAGTGAAGTGTCTAAGAAGGTGAGGACCCTTTCATTTGGGGGATTACTATGATAGGGTGCCTCACTAGGTTGACATGGCTCCCTTTAGCCAAAGCCCTGGCTTTCATTGATCCTCACATCCTGAACTGAGCCTAAGATAACATGTCTGAACAGAAAGAATTGCAGTCATTTGATTGGTACTCAGAGTAGTTATCTAGGGGAGCCCAAGGGACTCCTTTGATGTTCACATGCATACAAATAGCGACAGAAGTTTCCAAAGCCTTTGCAGCCCAATTCCCTTTTTACCTGTAGACCTAATTTCCCAGATCAGCCCCCTCCCACACTTCCATTATGATTTAGATTTGCCACTAAATGGAGGATTTCAGTAGCTGACTATGACAGATAGGGGAATGTTGTTGTTGTTACGTTCCATCAAGTGGAACCTGACTCACAGCGACCTCTCCTTGGGTTTCTGAGGCGGTATAGGAAAGGGAAATATACAGGTGAGGAAAAAACTGTTCAAAAAATATGAGCAATTCCTAACTGATCCACTTTCTTTTTTCTGTCTGATTCATTATTTTAATCTTAACATGTATACAATTGTAAGAAAAAGCAGAGAGGAAAAATCGGCAGCCACAATAACAGCCACACCATTCCAAAGCAGTGTAAACAAACCAAACAAAAAAGCCTATCAGAAAGGAAGGTAGAATTCTCTGTCATTTTCAATTCTTTTCACCACATGAGTGGAGACTCAGTGTGAAAGTGTTGGCTTTGCCTGCAATAGGTATTGTTTTGATGCCCTATTGGGTCCTCTGCACATTTCCTCCTGCTTTTATCTAGCTCTCATTAACACCACCACCAGATGAGTACCTTCAGAGGTGCAGCCAACAGGCCTACCCATTGCCTTGGTGCAGTGGCCCTGACAGTAGTGGCGAGCTCGTGCCAGCAATGGTGAGCGAGACAGCATGGAGACACGCACTTTTGCCCCTGAAAGCAGTCTTTGCACCCCGCCAGGAAAACAGCTCTCTGGAAAAGCACTGCCTGCTAGTAAAATGGACTAAATCAGTAAACAGTGATTAAGGCTCTGGCTCCGCTGACTGTCAGTCGCCACCTCACACACACAGCTTCTCCTCCCACTGCAAAAACCAGGGTGGGGGGATAAATAAAATAAAAACTGAAAACAAACTCAGTCTAGTTAAAGTTGAGAACTAAAAGGAATGAGGCAAGGAGGTAGGGAGAAAGAACTTGTGCTCCTTGAAGGTGAGTTGCTCTGCTTTCCAGAAAATAAAATGAATATTTCAGCATATTCATTTCCCTGACTTTTATTTTGGACTTGCGATGTGAATTGCCTTTCTAAATAAAACATCAAGCAATGAATGTAAGCAGCAGTTTTTTTTTTTTTTTTTTCATTTCAACATCCAGTCCTTATTTGTCTGATTCAGTAATGTGCATCACATAATTTAAATCCCTAGAATAGGTGGGATAAATCAGAAGAAGCATAACAAGCCTTGATATGTGCTGTTTAGTAGAAACATGCCACTTCATTGAATTGCTTCCTTAAGTCAGGAGAATAAATCTCACATACACAAGAAAACGTATCTATCTCTATCACTACATTTACCATATATATACATATATATATATGTGTGTGTGTGTGTGTGTATGTACATATTTTCCTTTTTAATTTTTTGTAATATTATGGCTAGAATAACTTATATTGTAGTTATTACATTAAAAATATTTTAATGCAAAAAATATTTTTATGCAGGAGAATACTTTTTGTGCCTATGCTTTGGAATGTTTTTGTTTTGTTTTGTTTTATTAACTTTTTATTGTGATTTGAGTGAAACGTAACAAAGTAAATTGGTTTTCCATTCAACAACTCATACACATTTTGTTTCATGACATTGATTACAGTTTCCACAATGTAAGAGCACTATTCTCGTTTCCTCTCTGTGTTTACTGTTTCCATTCATCCCTCTTTCCTTTTCCTTCCTACTTTCTGGGCTTTATTCCTGGGCAAACATTACCTTTTGGTCTTGTATGGATGGTTGTTCTAAGGAATGTGTACCTCCCTGGTATCGTTTATCCCATACTCACTGTCACTGAATCTATTCTGACTCATAGCGACCTTCATTGAGTTTCTATGGCTGTAAATCTTTATGGAAGCAGATTGCCTCATCTTTCAATTCCATAGAGCAGCTGGTGGATTCAAACCGCTGATCTTTTGGTTAGTAGCCAAATGCCTTAACCACTACACCACCAGAGCTCCTAGTTTACACCATAAGCCTTTCTATTGCTTGGCTGAAAGCTGAGCCACAAGGTGAGTTCAGTTCCAGGCTTGAAGGGTGTCTACTGGCCATAGTCTTGGGAGTTCCATTAGCCTCTTTCAGACTACTAAACTTGGATTTTTTTAGGGTAGAGTTTTGTTCCACATTGTTCTCTCATTCTATCCACGACCTTCTGTTGTGATTCTCTTACAAAGACGTTGGCAGTGGGATCTAGATTAAACCATGAAATATCAGCACAGTCAAATGCTTTTAAATAGTCAAGAAAACCCAGTAGGTAAAAATATTTCTGGTACTCTTTACTTTAAGCCAAGAGCCATCTGACACTAATGATGATATCTCTTATTTTGGACCCTCTTCCAAACCTGGCTTCAATCTATGGCAATTCTGTGCCAATGTAACCATTTCTGAATTATCTTCAGCAAAATTTTATTTATAAGTGACATTACATTAATGCTTTTTTTTTTTTTTTAATAATCAACACATTCTGTTGGATCACCTTTCTTTGGGATGAACATAAATATGGATCTCTTCTAGATGAGTGAGCTCTTCCAGAATTGCATCCATTTGCTGAAACATCCCAATTGTTATTCTGTCAATTCTGGAAGCCTTATTTTTCACCAGTGACTTCAGTGCAGCTTGGGCTTCTTTACTCGATACCATGTGTTCTTGATCATTTACTGCCTCCTGAAATGGTTGAATGTTGTCCAGTTCTTTTTGGTACAGTGGGTGTGTGTTTTTTGCATCTTCTTTTGATGCTTTCTGCATCATTCACTATTTTGCCCATAGACTCTTTCAGTATTGCAAGTCAGAGCTTCAAATATTTCTTCATTTCTTTCAGCTTAGAAATTCTGGTCATGTTCTTCATTTTGTTTTTTTTTTTAATTCAAGGTCTTTGCATATTTCATTATAATACTTCACTTTGTCTTCTCGAGCTGACCTTTGACATCTTCTGTTCAGGTCTTTTACTTAATCATTTCTTCCATTAGCTTTAGCTACTCAGTGTTGAAGTGCAAGTGTCAGAGTCTCTTCTGACATTCATTTTTTTTCTCTTCTTTTTCCACTGCCACTGAGTCAACTCTAACTCATAGTGTTGGGCTTCAAAGGTGGTAAATCTTCACAGAAGTAGATTGCCCAGTTTTCCTTCCATGGAGTGGCTGGTGGGTTTGAACCATCAACCTTCTGGTTAGCAGTCAGATACCTTAGGCACTGTGCCACCAGAACTCCTTACACAAGACAATTGGCTTGTAAATCAAAAAGACTCTGACCACTTGCAGAAATGGTCAGAAACAAGCAGAATGAGATCTTTTGAGTGTGAGGTTGCACTTTCAGAAGAAAAATACAGTGAACTCCACAAATAGGGTATCTAGGGCTCATAACAGCTGACAAACTGACTGAATCAGAGGTGTGCACCTGCTAAGGAAGCAAGTAGAACTTCTATAAAGAGATGCTTTGGAAGACAAGTCTGATGATGTACTACTGACAAAACAGCCATTGAAAACTCGATGGAGTACAGTTCTACTCTGGCACACATGAGGCCACCATGAGTTTGAGTTGATTATACGGCAACTGGTTAGTGATTATAGCAATGTTAAGCCTTGAGTTCTGGTAGCATAGTGGCTAAGACACTTGCCTGCTAACCAGACGGCTGGCGGTTCAAACCCACCAGCCACTCCTCGGAAGGAAGGTTGGGCAATCCTACTTCCGTAGTGATACTGCCTCGGAAACCCAAGGAGGGGTCGTTATGAGTCGGGGCCGACTCGACGGCACATAACAACAACAACAACAAGACTTGAGTACTGGGAAGTAGAAAGAGCAGTGGGGAAAAGGAAATAAAGAAATGGGAAAGAAAGTTCAAGATGGGTAATAGTGAGAAAAAGAAGAATGTAAATGCCCTGAGGATGTACAATCACACTGTAGTCAGGAAATTATTGGGAGAAGTGGGGACATAGCTTAATGCAAAGACTTGATTTCTTTTATATGATTCAGATTTGCCAATGTGATGTAAAAATAATAGTGGTAATAATAATAATAACAAAGAAGAAGAATCTTCACAGAAATGTGAAAAACCCTGTTGTTTATGAAGAATCTTTTTTATTTACCACAGAGTTGTTTCTGATTCATGACAACCCTGTGTGCAGAGTAGAACTGCTCCATAGGGCTTTCAAGGCTGCAGCCCTTTGGAAGCAGATTTCCGTAAGAATCTGAGGAATCTCAACAAGATGGATTAACATAGCAGCTGCAGCGATGTTCTCAAATACGGTAGGGATTGTGAAGTTAGTACAAGACAGGGCAGTGTTTCATTCTGTTGTACATAAGGTACATAACAACAACTGGGGCATCTCTGGTGAGTTCGAACTGCCGCCTTTCGGCCAGTAGTCAAGATCTTAACCATTTGCACCACCCACAGAGTCTGAGCAATCATTGATATCTCTATTTTGGTCATGAAAAAACTGAGCCCTAGAAAGGTATTTAACAATTTGCCAACCCACTCTCTCTAAGGAGTTTAACTTGCATTTAATCACTTCCCTTTTAACAACAAATGTATTAAACAAATTCTGTAAATGTAGGCAAGTCACAAAACTGTTGTAAGGTTTATTATTTCGAAGTCTAAATTGCATTGAGGGGCATAGTTAGAGCATCAATAATTATTGTAGTGTTTTGAGGTTGTGATGCTAGTTAATGTGCAATGGCAACCACAATACTGAGCCTTTCTGTGTGTGTATGCACAGGAATGTTACATCATTTTCAGGGCCCAGTGAAAAATGAAAATGTGAGGCCTTGGTTGTGGAAGGGAAAAACTCTGTTCCAAGAACTAGTCACTCCAACATATGGCAGGTTGTTGCTGTTGTTATGTGCCATTGAGTTGGACCCGACTCACAGCAACTCCTCCTTGGGTTTCCAAGGCAGTATCACTATGGAAGTAGATTGTCCAACCTTCCTTCCAAGGAGTGGCTGGTGGGTTTGAACCACCAGCCTTCTGGTTAGCAATCAGGTGCCTTAGGCACTATGCTACCAGAGCTCCCATAAGGCAGGCAGGTGTCCCCAGTGAATTGCAACCTCTGTGCTGTGACATCTTGGGTATCTGGAATAGAGTTTGGGTAAGAGTCCCTACCCCATTGCCTGGTGAATGTGCCATAGTATTGCCAGCCCAGAGAGGGTGGGGTGGGACAACATTTACCTCCACTGACCCTCCCCTCACCCAGGCCCTTCAAGAGGCAGAGGACAACATTGGGACATGGACCTCCCCTTGCCAATGTGACTCAATCACTGCCCCAGGAGGAGGGCAATCATAGCGGTTGACAGGTGGCCCCTTAGACTCCAGAGGACTAGAATATATTTTGGTAATGGACAGTGACAACCTGCTGAAATGACACACCAAATCTCTCATTCATGCTTCATTTTCATATCAGACTTCTTTTAGAAAACACAAATTCATACATAAAATTAAGAGTTTCCAGAAGACAACCACAGAGCATCAAACACAGAGAGAAGCTAAATGAGTGTGGGGCCCTGTGTTTGGTTACATGCTGTGTGTTTGTGTGTGTGTAGGGGTGGGTAGGAGGAAGGGAGGGAAAGACCGAACCCACAAGAATCTTTCTAAGGATTTAAAAAATATTTTTAAATATTTAAATAAAGTAAATATGGCCAAGTTGTCCCAGGTGGATGCTATTCTGAAAATAAGCCCTCATATTAAACTATAAATACTCAAAATACTCAAAATAGTTCAAGTTCTCCACTTTTAATGATATATAGGAGCAAGTTCACAGTCACATTGTTTTCCCTTAGATACAATTATAAAATGATAGTACTCCATATACATTTGTATGTGTGTATATACACTTATGTGGGGCAATGATGGTTCAGTGGTAAAATTCTCACTGGAGACTTAGCTTTGATTCTGGCCATGCATCTCATGCACAAACACCACCAGTGGAGTCTCGTGTGTTGCTATGAAGCTGGACAAGCTTTAGTGGAGCTTCTGGCTAAGACAAGTATGAAGAAAGGCCTGGTGATCTACTTCTATAATAATGGTGTTGCCAAGCATTGGAGGCAACTTGTCAGGAGCTAATAACCACATATATACACATAATAAAAATTTATGAACATATTTATTTTTCAGTTAAAAACCTACTTATTTTCAGTATACTGATTTTGAATTCCACTCCCAAAAACTGCCTTTTTGGGAAATGGTATCTTCATTAATCCCTCTACTAATAGATATATCTACTGCTGCCATTATTAGGAAAAGTATTTCTCACTTAAGGTTATATTTTTGGGAAATGGTAAATAAGGATGAAACTGTCATAAAGTGATAGTACAATGAATATAATAATATCAAACATCTCTTTGTCACCATTTCACCTTCCTCATGGCTACTCACTGATGTAACTTAGAGTGTTTATAAATGCTTTGAAAAATTGAGGAATCATTTTGCCATTGAGAAATGGAGAAATGCATTTGGAAGTCTAGAATGACATTGAAAGTTGGAGCAGACTTCTTTTGCAAATATCTTAAAGTTATTTCTGTGTACAGCCAGGCAGGTTAATGTCAGCCCTACAATTGGTCAATGGCAGTGAATTTGTAATCTCCTCCTTCTTTCAAAATGTAAGTATGTTCAGAGGTTGGGGTGGAATGGTAAACATATAACTCTGCCATACAATCTCTATGGGCCCACAAACCAAGAAAAAGTTGGGTGCTTACTGTACATATATATAGCTTCAAGGCAACTCTCCTTCCAATGATTGTGACCTTTAGTTTCTTCCTGGATAGACATTGGGAATTGACACTGCTCTTCAATCTCAGCACTGACTTCTGATATTAAGAAACTCTGAACTTCTAATTCAGAACTGAAAAGACACCAGGACATTTACCAAACTTACTGAATCCCACATCCTTTCCCTGTATCAAATACCAATCAAGAAAAACAACTGTGATTCCTTCTCTTTCTCTAAGCCCTCATTTACCCTAAAAGTGAATCTTACACAGGGGCTTTGAGTTCCTCCAATACATTAAGAAGGAGGCCTGGTAGTGTAGTGCCTAAGGCACTTGACTACTAACCAGAAAGCAGTTCAAACCCACCAGCCACTCCTCAGAAGAAAAGTTGGGCAATCTAATTCTGTAGGGATCCCACAGCATAGTGCCTAAGGCACTTGACTGCTAACCAGAAGGCTGGTGGTTCAAACCCAACAGCTACTCCTCGGAAGGAAGGTTGGGCAATCTACTTCCGTAGTGATACTGCCTCGGCAACCTAAGGAGGGGTCGCTATGAGTCGGGTTTGACTCGATGGCACATAACAACAACTACCACCACCACCTCGGAAACCCAAAGAAGGGTCCTATGAGTCAGGTCTGACTCGACGGCACATAACAACAACAGCATTACATTAAGAAGCCATGTTCAAAAAATACCTGCTAAATGTCAATGTCATTAAGGTGGTAGCATATTATGGAGGAAAGCTTCTAGACATTGAAGCTATAGTGATTCACATTCTGATTCCACTCCTAGTAGCAGTGAGAACTTGGATAAGTAATTTGATATTCCTGGACATCAGATTCTTTAACTAAATATCAAAGGGCCAGAAATAAATGAGGTAATTTATATGTTCACGCCTTGTAAATTACCAAGTGTTGTCTGACAAATTGTGCAGATGGTTAGCACGCTTGGTGGCTAACCTAAAGATTGGCAATTTGAGTTCACCCAGTGGTTTCTCTGAAGAAAGATCTGTTGTTCTACTTCTGAAAAATCAGCCATTGAAAACCCTATGGAGCACAGTTCTACTCTGATACATATGGCAGATGGTAACGATGAGTCAAAGTCAATGCGACAGCAATTAGTTGATTACTGGTAATGTTTATGTAACATTAAATAAAATAATATCATCATATTTTTTCCAGAATTATATTTTGTGTGATCAAAGACCTAATGTCATGGAAAAGAAGGCCTGTACATATTTATAAGTTTAAGGTACAAGATGTGATTCAGGGAAAGAAGAATGGCAGAGCCAAGTAGGGGATCCCAGTTTAGATTAGGGACAATTAAGGTGTAATTCAAGGGCACCTTAAGCTTAGAGAAGAGAGAGGTGATTAAAAATGGAAATGGGAGAGTTTAGAAAGAAAAGTTGGCTTACTTACTTCCCAATATGTCTAGCATCAACTTTGTTCCTACTCCTAAATTACTCCATGGCACAGATTGTCTTATGGGAACATTGTCTCTAGAGCAGCAGAGTAAGTTCTGGCTTCACACAAAATAAATCAGTGGCAACAGGGAAAAGTGACCAGAAATCATTCTATTTTCTATGTGTATCTCTGTTAACAAGAAGATATCGTTCCTAGAAGAAAGCATTGGTGAAAGAGACTTCAAGGGATGTGGTGTGGCCCCTAATCAGATTAGCAGTTTGAAACTCTACAGCAGAGAGTCTTAGAGCAAAATGCAAATAAATTGCATGCATATACTCACGTATCTTCACCTACTATTTTCGTCATTGATTAACCAGCCACATGACCTTTTCAGTAAGAGAAATAATTGGCAGTTTCAACAAACGAAAAACTGATCCCATTACTCAGCATAGAATTTTCCACTTTTTTCAAAAGAGATGCTTATTAAAGAGGTCAGTTCCTTTTTTTTTGCAGGGTCATGCATATGTAAGTAAGCACGGCTATTATGTGCCATCTATGAGAACAGACGGGTGAACCATAAACACAAACATTCAGACAGAGCCAGGTCTCCAGCATTCCTGTTCGCCAATTACAGTAATGCTGATGACATATCTAGTATAATGCACATGGCATTAAAGTAGTCCCCCCTTTTCTAGGAAAATCTAATTACACCAAACCCAAGCACTCAATCAAACCTGTTATTCTGTGGCTAAACAGCCTGGCGTTAATGCAATTTGAGGAGATCCAGGCCGTGACTGGAAACGTCATGTATTAACAATATCTAATGGGGGCTCCCGTAGGTAAATGAATATGCTAACAAGCAAGATCACTGCTAAATCTAATATCTTTAAGCTGTTTAATTCCAAACAGTCCCTTAATAAATCAATTGACCGGGATAGCTGATGCCCCTATCAATTATTCAAGAGGACAAATAAATATTTCAGATGATTTGATAGGAAGGCTAGTGCTGGTCTTATAGAAAGCTTTGCATTTCATTAGCCTCTTGCTAAAAGTTTTATAATGAGCAGAACACAGGTGGCATCCCCACTGCAGAAATGGGAATGGGAAAAATAAGAGATTGGAGATCAAGACTTCCTTCATCTCCCCATTATTCCATTACCCATACTTTTCTTTTTTAATGTGAAAATTGGAGTCAAGTCCCCCAAAGAATTATCATTCTCTGCAATCACAAAGGAAATTAAAATGATCAAAAGTATGTCATATTGCAAGAATCTTAATTGTAATTCCTATTGGAAATGCAATTATCAGATACCAATATCACAGATATAATTTATGCAGTGTCACATCCAAATAGCCCCTCACCAAATATTTAATATTATCAATTCCATTTGCTAGAAGAAGAAACTGAGTTCCTCTAGTCATTTATAAAGTGCTCACTAGGTCACCTGTGTTTGAAAGCTGGTGATATTTTTCTTCTTCAGAGATCATTATTCATATTAAAAGCATACATTCTTGTTTAACATGGTATCTGTCTTATGAATAATCTACATTCAGGATTCTGATCCTTTCTGTAAAAAGAAAAGAAAAGAAAAAAGCATTAAAATTATTGACATTTCTTTCTTTGTGTGTTTATGAATGTTGACATGTATTTGAAATGGAATTGTTAGAAAGAAAGATTAGAGAAAAAAAAATGGATGAAGCTAAGTTACTTCCCTCTGGGTTAGCGGAAAAGAGTCACCCTTTTGCTCCTCATCTTGTACTTTGCTGAGGGTGGAGTGGCCCAAAATGCTACGGAAATGCTTGAAAATATCTGGTTCCTTGAATAAGAAATTATATATTATCTGTGAAGGAGAGCATTTGTGTACCTTATTTTTAAGCTCTGGAATTGATCAAACTTCAAATTTTGTGATTATAGGCTGTGAAACTAAAATGGTGTGTTATCACTTAACAGTGTTTTATAGTTTACAAATGTAAAATTCCTGTTTAAATCACTTTAAGCATTGTTATGAAGAATACTATAAAAGAGAAAAAAAAATTAGATTATCTGAAAAATAATACTTAATTGTCAGAAGGTTGAAATATAAAAACCCTTCATGACTATTTTTTCTAAATAGAAGAATTCATATAAAAATCACTGAATGAGGATTTTCTGTGCAGACAATTTTACTCTACAACATATTCAATGAGCTATGAAAGAAACATCTCAACTGCACAAAATCATAATTTAAATGTTAGGTTTGTTCATTTTCAGCTTCATGAATCAATAGAGTAAATGCTTTGTAAGATTCTGTAAGTAAAATCTGATCATGCTTAAAATCAGATTTTGAGACTTTCACTCATCAGAAATCTCTTTTCAGGGAGCCATTTAATTAAGTGTTTATTTGCTTAATATTCTGAAGACCACAGGAATCATGAAGGATTTGAACAATATGTCAAACTTCAAATATAAGGCTATGTCTCCATCTTACTGAAATACATATATGTTACAGAAAGTAATTATTTTAAAAAAATTTCCTCTTGAAAACAAGAAGGGAAATTGATATTTTAAAGAAACTAAAAAGAAATCTCTTTTCTTTTAAAAGCAAAGATACAAGACACATGAAATTGAATTGAAAGAAGAGACAAGAGCCAGAAATCTCTCAGAAAAGGAGTGTACTAGAAAGTCACATTATCTCCTGTGGTGTTGTAAAGAAAGACGGCAGAAGGGGAATCCCATGGGTTGACAGTTTGGTTAGCTCATCAAAAGGTGCAGTGGTCAATCCCTTTAAAATTCTGAGCCTTTCTGAGGACCTGAAGAAACAAAGTATGGCAATATCCAGGCTGAAGCTGACAGCTCTATTTCAAAGACAAAGTGCTAGTGTTTCCTCCTTACCAGGAAAACCATCCAATGTGTCTCTAACATCATTGGAAAAAGGTCTCTATAGTAGATTCATAAACTTATGCAGACAACCAAGAAAGCAGTAGTTGAGTAAAAACAAGAATGGTATTCAACTCCATAATGTACACTTTTGAAAATAAGGAGAGTTAATAGAGCACATAGAGATAAACCAAGCAAAACCCATTGCTAAGAAGTCAATTCCAACTCATAGTGAACCTATAGTACCAAGTAGAACTGCCCATGGGTTTCCAAGGCTGTAAATCTTTACAGAGTCAGACAAGCACCTCATCTTTTTCCTGCAGACCAACTGGAGGTTTGAACTAGTGACCTTTTGGTTTCCAGCTGAATGCTTTAACCTCTGCATCACCAGAGATCCTTAGATAAAAATAAGCACAGCTAAAACTCTTTGAGAGATGTAAAAAGCAATAAAACCCACAAAAAATAAGATCTTGAAAATGAGAATTCTGACAGTAAAATAGGATTATTCATAATAATAATAATAATATTTTGATCCTGAAGCAAATGACACACTAAATACAACTGAAGAACGTATTTAGTCATTTGGAAAACTGAGCCAAATAATTCCTCTAGAACATAATACAAAAACAAACAAACAAACAAACAAAAAACTCAAGAATAAGGGTGTTGGAACAATTCGGGAATTGTGATGGCTAAACATGATGGGCATATTTAATACTACTGAGCTGTATATAAAATATTTTGTTAACTACATATATGCAGAAATAAAAAAAGAATAAGAAAACTGAACATTTGAAAGAAAAGTTGAGATAAAGGATAGATATGAAAGTAGCACTGTCTTCTAAAGAAAGAATTACGAGAATGAGGGCAGAAAGCAAGAAGTTCATGGTAGAAAATATTTCTCAGAACTAAAGAAAGACATGTTAAATGGGCCCATAAAAAATAAGATATGGAAATGAAAAGGTACACACCTAAATATTCAGAATACCATTATTAAAGAGAAAATGTTATAAGAATGCAGAAAGAAAACATATATATGTATATTTAATTTACTGTCATAGGAATGAGAACCAAATTAGCATCATGCTACACAATGTCATAGCATATGCTATATGACAATGCAGCAGTTCTTCAAAATTCTGAAGAAAATAATTTTGACCCTAGAATTCTATACCCAGTTGAACATTTATTTACATATATAGGTGAAATTGACAATTTCAATCTTTTCTCCATTTATCATGATGTTGCTCATTGGTCCAGTTGTGAAGATTTTTGTTGTCTTCTGTTGAAATATAATCCATATGGAAAACTGTAGCCTTTTATCTTCAGTTGTGTTTCAACTTTCAGTAAGCAAGGTTGTAATCTGAATAGTTTAGGTTTGTTAATGAGTCTTCCTTCAATCCTGATTCTGTGGTCTTCTTCATATAATCCAGCTTCTCTGATTATTTGCTCAGCATACAGATTGACAGAGTACGGTGTAAGGACATAGCCTGGACACACACTTTCCCTGATTTTAAATCAAATCCACCAGCCACTCCTGGGAAGGAATATTGGGCAATCTACTTCCATAGAAACCCCAGGGAGGGGTTTCTATGAGTCAGATCCTGCTCGACAGCAGTGAGTTTGGTTTTCGTTTGGTCTTAGTATCTCCTTGTTCATTCAAATGACTGCCTCTTATTCTATGTACAAGCTCCTCATGAGCACAATTAAGTGTTCTGGAATTCCCATTCTTCAAGAGTTATACATTCTGTTGTTGTTGTTATGTGCTGTCGAGTCGGACCCGACTCATAGCGACCCCTCCTTGGGTTTCGAGGCAGCATCACTAGGGAAGTAAATTGCCCCATCTTCCTTCCCAGGAGTGGCTGGTGGGTTTGAATCGCCAGCCTTCTGGTTAGCAGTCAAGTGCCTTAGGCACTATGCTACCAGAGCTCCTAATACTTTCTAAAGATTATAAATAAATGTAAGAAGAAAATGGGATGCCTCAGACAATGATGAGGAAATACACTAATTAAACATATTTCTAAACTAAATGAGAGCATATTGCAAGTGAAATATCTACTATTTACTAAAATCCTAGAGAGTATTAGCTTCAGAAGTTGTGGCATCAGAGTGCAAAAAAGGGACCAGAGGAGAATACAATGTTCTTAATCTTGATTAGGGAGAGAATACATTTGTAGATATTGTTAGAAAAATAGAAAATTATGCTTAGAGGATAGAGGTATAGTATATAATTTATAAACAGAGAAAAATGGAATTAGAATGAACTTGAGAACAAAAACAAGAATAAGAAGGAAATATGTTAAATAAAAAGGACAAAAGTAAAATCAAGTTGACAATAAATGTGAATAAGAAATATTTGGAATTTATATATATTCATAATAAATATTGAGATTGGTTGATAACTAAGTTATTTATAAGAAACATACCTGAACTAATATAGAATTTTTGGAAATTAAAAATAATAATAATAATAATAATGTTATTGTTGTTGTTACATAGCCTCAAGTTGGCTCCAACTTATAATGACTCTATGTACAACAGAAGGAAACACTGCCCTGTTTTGCACCATTCTCACAATGTCTACAATGGCTTGAGCCCATTATTTCAGCCACTGTGTCAATCTACCTCATTAGGATCTTCCCCTTTTTCACTGACCCTGTAATTTACTAAGCATAATATCCTTCTCCAGGGAACTGGTCCCTCTGACAACATGACCAAAGTACATAAGATGAAGTGTGGCCATTGTCACTTCTATGGAAAATTCTGGCAGCACTTCTTTCAGGACAGATTTGTTCATTCCTCTGGCAGTCTATGGTGTGTTTTCAGTATTCTTCACCACCACCACAATTCATAGGCACCAATTCTCCTTCAGTCTTCCTTATTCACTGTTCAGCTTTCACATTCATACAAGGCAATTGAAAATACCATGTCTTGGGTTAGGCACACCTTAGTCCTCAGTATGACATCTTTATTCCTTAACACTTTTAAAAGGTCTTTTTGCCACAGATTTGCCTAGTGCAGTATGTCATCTGGTTTCTTGACTGCTGCTTCCCTGAGTGTTGATAGTAACCAGTAAAATGAAATCTCTGACTTCAACCTTTTATCCATTTATCATGATGTTGCTTATTGGTCCAGTTGGGAGGATTTTTGTTTTCTTTATGTTGATGTATAATCCATATTGAAAACCATAGTCTTTGATCTTCATCAGTAAGTGTTTCAAGTCATTCTCACTTTCAGCAAGCAAGATCATGTCATCTACATATCACAGGTTGTTAATAAAATTAAATTAATGAAATAGTTAATAAAATTAGAGATTGACAAATTCTTGTAAATTGAAAACAGGTTTAACAATATTAATATCAGCTAAATCAGCCTTTGAAATGACAAGCATGAAGTGGGACCAAGCAGAATGGTGGATATTATGTAAAGTAGTAATTAACCAAATTGTTATAACAGATATTATAACTTTGAAAAATATAAAAAATGTTTAAACCAGAAGATTACTGCACATTTTACCACAAATACAGTGGTAGAGTTAATATTTCACTCAGAGAAGTCAGTATCAATTACATAAAAATAAGTCAGAATAGTGAAAGATTTACACTAAATTTCCCCTAAAGGCTTGGCAGAAAATACAAATATTTATTGGATGGAGATGTAAGACAATAAGACATGGTGATGGTGATGGTACACCAGAAAGAACATCTATCTGGTTTCCTAGAAGTCCCTTAAAAATACCACAAAATGGATGGTTTATAAGAATACAAAATTATTGTCACACAATTCTGGTGGCAAGGAGTCTGATATTGGTGTGTGTTGCCTATATAGATTCTTTCTGAGGGCTATAAGAAACCATTCCATGACTCTCCCCTAGATTCTGGTAACTGTGGATGTGTTCTTTGGTTTGCACTTACAGGGTCACATGGTGTAATTTCTCTGTCATTCTGTGTCTTTTCTCCTCTTTTATAAGGATAAAAAAAAAAAATCACTGCTGTCGGTTCAATCCTGACTCATAGCAACCCCTCCTTGTGTTTCTGAGGCATTATCATTACTGAAGTAGATTGTCCAATCTTCCTACTGAGGAGTGGCTGCTGGGTTTGAACTTCCAGCCTTCTGGTTAGCAGTCAAATGCCTTAGACACTATGCTACCAGAGCTCCCTTTACAAGGTTATTACTCAGATAAAGACACTCGTACCCTATTCCTGTATGACATCATGTGATCTTGATAACATCATCAAAGACCCAAGTTCTAACCAAGATCATGTTAAGACTTCAGCATATCTTTTTTGGGGATACAATTCAGTCCACAACAATATCCTTCCTTAAAATTCATTCAAAATAAAATATTTTTCTTTTCTTTCTTACTTTTTATTTTGAAATAGTTATAGACTTACAAGAAGTTTCAAAAATAATATGTAGAATCCCATGCATCCTTCCCCCAGCTTCCTGCAATGGTGACATATAACTGTATTACAATGTCACAATCAGGAAACTGACCTAGTGCAAACTGATAACTAGACTACAGATACCATTTAGTTTTTGTCATTTTTCACTTGCATTCATTTGTGTGCATTTGTGTGTGAGAGGAGTAGTGAAGGGTTTGTATAAGTATGTATAGTTCTGTGCAATTCTATGTCATTATAGCTTTGTATAACCCCCATCACTATCAAAATACAGAACTGATCAATCAACACAAAAAAACTCCCTTATACTTTCCATTTGGGAGCTTTAGTGGTGTAGTGTCTAAGGCATTTGCTAACCAGAAGTCTGGCTGTTCAAACCTACCAGCCACTCCTCAGAAAAGAAGACTGGGCAATCTACTTCCATAGAGATACTGCCTCAGAAACCCAAGGAGGGGTGGCTGTAAGTTGGATCCAACTTGACGGCAATGAGGTTTTTTTTTTTTTTTGGGTTTACTTTCCATTTATATTTTCACCCTGCCTAATTTCTATTTCCTGACAACTACCAACTTGTTCTCCATATCTGTAGTATTGTTATTTTGACAATGAACCAAAAGGGCTCATACAGTATGTAACATTTCAAGATTGATTTTTCATTAACCTTTATGTCCTTGAGATTCATCCAGGTTGGTGTTTGTATCAATAATTGGTTCCTTTTAGTGGTGAATAATATTTCTTTGTGTAGATTTACCACAGTTTATCTAACCATTCAGTCATTCAAGTGTTTTTTAAAGTATTTATGTTTATATTTACCAAGACAGGGGGCAACCCTAATATTGACTTCTAAAATAGATACACAAAGAAATTTAGATGTGGTGATAAGAGAGCACATTTTTTGATAGCACATAAGCCATTCACAAAAAGAAAAAAAATGAGTGTATGTCAGATCATAAAGCCCATCTCAACACATTTACCAATCAAAAACCATACAGGTGTCATCTTCATTGACTTTAATTCATCAAAATTCCTTTCTTGACCCTAGCCTTCTTGAACCCAGCCTGATCCCATAGCTGTTGTTGTTAGTCACTTTCAAGTTGATTCTGACTCATAGTGACCCCATGTGACACAGAAGAATTGCCCTACTGGATTTTTTTAGGCTGTCATCTTTATAGGAGCAGGACTTTCTCCTGAAGAGCCACTGGGTAATTAGAAACACCAAATATTTGGTTATCAGCCAAGCTCTTCACATTTGCGCCACCAGGGCTCCTTGGTCGTGTAATACCTCTATTACTACAACATAGCAGACTTGGTCTCTACTGATCTCTTCTGAAGCTGCTGTTTAAGGATGTTGGTTCTGACTATCAGTTACTTAAGATAAAAGCAGAAGTTATTTGTGATTAAGTAGTCACTGAATCTTGATGTCTTTTGCTCCACGAGATTAAATTTTAGAAACTCTTGAGACAAACAGGTAACTAAAGGGTCCATTTTTTGCATGACATATACCCGAGTTCTTTTTAACTATTTTAATTGTATTCTGGGAGGAGCTCTTAAATCTTTGAGTCTCCATTTCCTAGTGAAAATGTGTAAACCATAATACTTGACAGATTTGCTATGAAGATTTAGTTAAATTAGATAATTGATATAAACCACTTAATTCAGTTCTAGAAACACAGTATACACTCAATAAACTGCCAGAAATTATCATTAATATCATTTTTATTATTAATCAGCATATTTTTAAACAGTGACACAGTTTCTACAGATGGTATTCTTCTAATCTGGTAGCAATTACCAGTAGCAATTACCAGCAATTACTGAGACCAACTATTTACAATCTTCCAAGACATGTATATCTTAGAATGTAGATTAGCAAAATTATGTCAAATTTTGTTAAAGTAGGCTTTTAATTAAATAGCATAACTATCACCGAATCTTGAACTAATTATGTGACACAGAATTTTGAAAAAGTAAAAAATATAAACAACTACATATAAATGAATTATCTTCCTGATTAAACATTTTAAATAAATATTCTTCACTGATCTTTAAGGAAAATTTTAATTTTTTATTCCTTTCAACATTGACTATCAAAAATTAAGTTTCCTAGATGATTTCTATTTGCTCACATTTTAGTGTAGAGAAGGATTTGATTTTCCTTCCTAACCTATCTAGTTCACAACGTATTTCTTTGTTGAATTAACCAGACCTTGCCTTTACAATTCTGTAAAGGGAAGTTACGTCTTATGTCCCATGGATATAATGGCAATTTGATTTTTTTCAAAAGGAAAAGAGTAAGTCTGTCCCAATAACTCTTGCACCTAAGCAAGATGGTTAGTCAGCGTGTCTTTATTGCCTGATACAGGGATCCCCATACATAACAGGATACATATCAGAAACACCTGGGGTAGCTTTAGAAAAATGCTTATATATCTGCACCAACTCTTTGAAGTAGGGCTTGGGAATCAGGATTATTAAATGCTGATGAGCATCCAGTTTGGGGATACTTCAATAGAGATACAAATCTCCCAAGTGGCTAATGGTTGTTTATCTTAGATGCAAAATAGCTCTGGTAGCATAGTGCCTAAGGCATTTGACTGCTAACCAGAAGGCTGGCAGTTCAAACCCACCAGCCACTCCTTAGAAGGAAGGTTGGGCAATCCATGACAACAACAACAACAACAACATCTTAGATGCAAAGTAAATTGCCCTGGGAGTTTTGTAACAATGTCAATACATGGATACTGCCTTCAGAAATTCAAATTTAATTGTCCTAACACTTTTTTAAATAGCCAGACATTACTACATTTTATAAACTCTACAAGTTTTCCGTTAACATTAATAGAAGCTCAGTGTACTCTAAGCAATGAGTGCCGCTTTTACTCTCCCTTCTGGCTGCCCATGGTAATCATTAAAAAACTTTGGTCTCTATACACTTGCCCACTCTGGGTAGTTCATATAAGTGAGATCATATGATATTTGTCCTATTGTGTCAGGCTTTTTTCATTCAGCATTATGTTTTTAAGGGTCATATATGTTGTAATATGTATCAGAACTTCATATATTTTTATGGGTCAGTAATATTCTATTTTATGTATGTACCACATTCTATATATGCAATCATCTGTCAATGGACATTTAGTTTGTATCTACCTTTTGGTTAATGTGAATAGTTTTGAAATGAATATCAGTATACAAGTATCAGTTTACACTCCTGCTTTCAAATAATTTGTGAATATAGCTAGAAGTGGAATTGCCAGATGATATGGTAATTCTCCACCACTCATTTGTCATATTGTGGTGGTTTATATATTGTTGTGATGGTAGAAGCTGTGACACCAGTATTTCAAGTACCAGCAGTGTCACAAATGGTGGACAGGTTTCAGCAGAGCTTCTAGACTAAGACATACTGGAAAGAAGGACAACATCATCCACTTCTGAAAAACTTGGCCAGTGAAAACCTTATGAATAGCAGTGAAACACTATCCAATATATTGCTGGAAATCTTTTTGAATAGCATTGAAACATTGTTTGATATAGTGCCAGAAGATGAGCTCCTCAGTTTGCAAAACACTCAAAATATGACTGGGGAAGAGTTATTTCCTCAAAATAGAGTTGACTTTAATGATGTTGATGGAGTAAAGCTTACAGGATCTTAATTTTATGAGAAGACACAGCTCCACACATTCATTAATAATCAGAACATGGAATGTACAATATATGGATATAAGAAAACTGGACATGGTCAAAAATGAAATGGAACACATAAAAATTGATATGCTAGGCATTAGTGAGCTAAAATGGACCAGGATAGGCCACTTTGAATCAAACAATCATATGGTTTATGACACTGCATGGTTTAAAATCAGGAAGGGTGTGTGTCAAGGTTGTATCCTTTCACTGTACTTATTCAATCTATATGCTGAGCAAATAATCTGAGAAGCAGGACTGTATGAACAACATGCCATCAGGATTGGTCATTAACAACCTGTAATATTCAAATGACACAACCTTGCTTTCTAAAAGGGAAGGTGGCTTAAAACACTTACTGATGAAGATTGATGACTACAGCCTTCAATATGGAATACACTTCAAGATAAGGAAAACAAAAATCCTTACAACTGGACCAATAAGCAACAACATGATAAATAGAAAAAAGATTGAGGTTGTCAGGGATTTTGTTTTATTTCTATCCACAATCAACACCCACATAAGCAGCAGTCAAGAAATCAGACGTTGTATTGCACTGGGGAAATCTGCTGCAAAAGACCTCTTTAAAGTGTTAAAGAGCTAAGATGTCACTTTGAAGTATAAAGTGTGCCTCACCCAAGTCATTGTATTTTGAATCTCCTCATATGCTGTGAAAGCTGAACAATGAATAAAGAATGCTGGAGAAGAGTTTATTTCTTTGAATTTTGACGTTAGTGAGGTATACTGAAAATATCATGGACTGCCAGAAAAATGAACAAATCTGTCTTGGAGGAAGTGCATCCAGAATGCTCCTTGGAAGCCAGAGTGGTCATATTGTGTCTCACCTGCTTCTGGTCAAGTTGTCAGAAGGGACCAGTCCCTGCAGAAGGATATCATGCTTGGTAGAGAGTCAGTGAATAAAGAGAAGATCCTCAATGAGAGGAAATGACAAAGTGGCTGCAACCATGGGCTTGAGCATAGCAAGGATTGTGAGGATGGAGCAGAACTGGACAGTGTTTCATTCTGTTTTATGTAAGGTCACTATGAGTCATAGTCAACTTGAGGACAGTTAACAATAGGCAATACAACATGATAATTCTATGTTTAACTGTGATGAATCACCAACCATTTTCCACAGCAGCTGTACCATTTTACAATTCTCCCCAGCCCCCAGCAATGTTTGAGGGTTCCAATTATTCTGGAAATGATTCATAATTCACATATGTTATGTGTTAAAGGGTATCTCCGTATATGTTAAAGGATGATAGATATTTTAAAACGTAATAAACTGTATTGTTGTTGTTAGTTGCCTTCAAGTCAGACCTTGACTCATGGGGACTCCATGAATAATAGGATTAGATTGTTGTTATCTGTAGGGTTTTCACTGGCTGGTTTTCAGAAATAGGTTTTAGGCATTCCTTCTTAGCACATCTTAGTCTGAACAACCTGTTTAGCATCATAGCAACATTCAAGCCTCCACTGACAGGTACGTAGTGGTGTCACATGAGGTGTATTGGCTGAGAATTGAACATGGGTCTCCTGCTTTGAAGGTGGCACTTCTACTGATGAACCATCAGTACCCTTGTAATAAACTCTAATGATTGCTTAAAAAAAAAAAAAAAGAAAGAAAGAAAAAGGGGGGAAAAAAAAAGAATAAAGTTCCCCAGTGATCCTAATGGACACACAATGTGGAATAATACTGCCCTGAAGCTTTATTAATTATCTTTAAACTCTTTCTTCCTCCTGGCCTTGAAGTTCCAGTTAATATAAAAATTACTTTATACCAAATTGCTTAAGATTTAGCATCATTGCTTTAGTAAGTTTCCAACTTCCTTCAGATCTCCTTCTCATAAGGAAACTTGTCAAGTTCCCAAGAATATGTCTTTACACTAGAAAACACACACGATGGTTGGTTTTGAAAGGGCATAAAGATAATAGTGAGAAATAGAAAATGCTCACCTTCAAAAAAATACCTTATAGAAGCAGAAAGTTATGAACATACTTGTATACAGGCCTTCCACATACATTATTTAGTTGTTTATCAACCAATGTTAGTAATAACTTTATGCAGAAAGTAACACTCATCCCTTTGAACCTAAAATCTCTCCTTTTGACTATCCACTTCCATTGATCCCTGGACCTGTGTTTGTTTGCCTGCATTGACTACAGACCGACCCATGTAGTTTTATCAATTATGAGCATAACCCACTTGATACTAGTGTGTCTTCCCACCTCACTCCAGGGTGAAATGAAATTAAGGCAAAAGGCTGGTGGTTCAAACCCACCAGCCACTCCTCAGAAAGAAGGTTGGGCAATGTACTTCTGTAGTGATACTGCCTTGGAAACCCAAGGAGGGATCGCTATGAGTCAGATCTGACTCCATGGCAGTGGTTGCATTATGGTATATGTGATGGTGCCTCAAAATATGGCCATGCTTTTATGTGAAATTTTTATACCAGATGTGGAACAAAGATGAACTCTTTTAAGCTTATTGTGTTAAAAAAAAAAAAAAGAAAGAAAGAAGCTTTCATGCTGGAATCCTTTATATTAAAACCTCTGTATTTCACCTGTTAAATTTTAATTTTAGCTATATGTCTAGCATCTATTTGGTTTCCCATCAGCATATTCAACCAGAAAGTGATCTTATTCTAACTCTTGTCAAAGACTATCTTGGGATATGTGATATATCACAATGATAGTAGAAGGTACACATTACCCAACTCCTCCTCTATGATCTTCAGTCTATTCTCAGACTAAAGAAGATCATAAGACCCATGACTATGGAGAAATAACACCTTAACATTCCAGAGCAATGACTTCTCTGAGTTGAGATTTAACATTATGCCATTAGCTTTCTTAGAAGGATAATATGAGAAATGTTCTTTTGAAGAAAGTTTTGCACTTTGGGAAGATCAGAGTTGAAGACATTGTCCATTATATTATCTAATATGCCTTAGATATATGTGGCACTTTTCCTGCTGGACATTTAACATCAGAAAAATAAGTTGTTATTTTAGTTGTTATTTTTCTCCCCCTAGGTGGTTTCCTTCACATGTCAATGAGAAATCTGTATTTCAATATGTATACATCTTGCTTTGTCTGCTAGGACACCCTCAGCCAAACTGATTAATGAAATGATTCCAGAAACTTGGAATATTTGTCTTTATGTTCTTTGTAAGTTTTAAATCTATTTATTTTTTAAAACTTTATTTTGGACATTTATAGAACTGGGATAATTATATACATACATATATATGTATGTTGTTTATATATATATATATATATATATATATATATATATATATACATACATACATATATAAAGGTGCCTAAAATTTTGTAAGGGAGCTCTGGTAGAAGAATATGAAAACATATAAGAAATAAATAATAAGCCACAAATTGGGTGGGATGCTACAATTCATCTAGTAACATATTAGAAGCCAATATCAGATTGAATTTGGATTTATTAAAATCAAAGTATCACATATTAACTTCAAATTACCATCAACACTAGTTAAATCTTACTCTTGCCCCACAACTCTTGCAGCTTTTTTCCCCTCTCCTCCAGCATATCTATACATCTCACCTTCTCTTTCATTCACAACAGATGACTTCATAATCTCCCTCTCAGAAAAGTGAGCTTTAAAAAGAGGTGTTCTCGTCTCCTCAAAGCCAAACACGTAAGCCTACCTGTATCTTCCACCCATATCCTTTCCTCCTCTCTCATGTTACTATCGAGAAGTGCTTCCTCTCCCTATCAGAGGTCAATTTCTTCACCTAAGTTTTGCATTTCCTTCCTCCCAGATTTCTTGAGACTCTGATCATATTGATTAGCTATTTGTTCTCTCATCTAGTAAACCTCTCCTTATAAACTAGATCCAATCTCAGAGCTCTTACACATGATCACAAATATACTAGAAAACGTAATGAAATAAAAAATTCACTTCAACTGTTATCCTCTTTTAGCATTCCTTCCCTTCACACTTAATTTTTGAAGGAGTTATCTATAGCCACTTTTTTCCATTTTCTCACAATCCATTTGTTCCTCAGACTTCTCTAATATGACTTCCACCACCATTCCTACAAGAAATTCTCACAAAAGTAAATAATGACCTCCATCTTACTAATAACTCTCTGCCGTCAAGTCATTCCTGACTCATAGCTACCTCTACTTTGGTTTCCGAGGCGGTATATCTACGGAAGTAGATTGCCCAACCTTCCTTCCAAGAAGGGGTTTGAACTGCAGCCTTCTGATTAGCAGTTAAATGCCTAGAGGTACTACACCACCAGAGTTCAATTATATATGTTGTTGTTGTTGTTATGTGCTGTCGAGTCAGACCCGACTCATAGCGACCCCTCCTTGGGTTTCCGAGGCAGTATCACTACGGAAGTAGATTTTCCCATCTTCCTTCGGAGGAGTGGCTGGTGGGTTTGAACCGCCAGCCTTCTGGTTAGCAGTCAAGTGCCTTAGGCACTATGCTACCAGAGCTCCTTCAAATATATATGTATGTATGTATAAACTTTGTCAAACTGATCTACATCTCTTCATCTTTCTTGTCACCATTGCAAGCTCTCATCAATTTTTGCTTGGACTCATGCAACTTATGTAATAGACTCTCGCTTGGACCCTCTCATCCTTCTCATGCTCCTTCCCATGGATTCCCCACAATGTAGTCAGAAAGGACTTTTCAAATTCCAAAACTGATTATCAATATCCATTGCAGTGCTTAAAACACCCCAGAATCTTCCATTTATCTTACAATAAAAACAAAAGTTCTTAACAAGATCTTCAAACCCATATAATTTGACCTCTGACAAATCTCTAGTCCCAAATAATGCCATTTTTACTCTCCTGCATAATCTCCAGCCTCATTAGCCTTCTTGTAGTTCCTCAAAAAATGTGTTCTGTACTAACATGCTATTTCTCCTACTTGGAACACTCTTCTCCTCTCTCTTCACATAATTAATCTCCACTCTTCCTTCAATTTTCTATAATCAGAGCTGCCTTCATAGACTTTCTTGACCTGATCATATCCCTCCTTATATGCCTTTAGGGCCACATACTCTTTTAGCTTATGGCCTTTAGAGCAGCTAATGTGTTATCTTCTACTTCATTGTTCTCTAATGGAAAGTGAATTTCATGAGGCATATCTGTTTTTACATCAAATTCCTGTGTCTCATCATAGGTGGTCAGTAAGCAGTGAATGAGTGAATGAAAGATCTGAAAAAACAATATTTTTCCATTTTCATTTTTATGTTCATTGCATTTCTATAAGAACCTATAGAAGTTTGAATTTTTATACCCATAGCATGATACAAAATTATTATATACACTATAGAAAAATGTAAACAACAAATGATAGAGGCACTTGACTTGTTCCAATTCTTGAGCAGAGAATAATCTACGGGTTAGAGGAATGTATAACCTTTAAAATCTGATACCCTCTGTTTGCCTAATATGATCAAGAAATGACATGGTTCATGTAAACACTGTGTTTAACATGTTACAAAGATAAAACTACTCTTATTTTCAGGAAAACTGTTCAAAATTTATAGCATGTTTCTTCTTAAACAAATAAACAAAAACATAATGTGAGCAATTTATAATGTTGTGGGTTATCACCTGTACTTAAATACACAGATCTCTTCTTTACTTATGTTTTTTCAGTTTCATTTCCATTTTCTGTTCTCAATTATTAAACATTTTCTCCATACTACTGTGTGTCTAATAGTCCTGAAGCATTTATCTGATTTTTTATGTTTCATTCCCTTAAACTGTGAAAATTTACAAGCAAAAACATTAACATTCTGTGTTAAGCAAGTGTAAAGAAGCTCTGAATTAGAGAATAAGATCTCTGAGTATTTCAAAGATAGCTGCTCCAAGAATAAATGAATGGAAAATAATTATTCACATAACTGTTTATTATATGCATTAATTATCTTTTTTTAAAGAGGTATAATGAAACAGAATAAAGATATTGGGCTTTACACAGGCAGATTTTGGACAGGCTGTGCTGAATGAGGGTAGTTTCTCTGAGGTTTATTTTCTGCATTTAGAAATTGGAGGTAATAACATTCTTCTTCTGGCCTTACTGTAAACATTAAACAAAAGATCTGTTGAGTTAGTGCTCAGTAACTATAGCTATTATTTCTATTATTATTATTATTGCATTATTTTCCAATACTAATATTGCATAATACTAACATTTTGTTAAACTATATGGCATGCTGTTTGTTAGTAACAACAATATGAACACAGAGCTACAGAATTTTCTATATATTTTTTTCAAGTCTTCTACTTCCTTGCTTATCTCTCTCTAATTGCTCTATTCATTATTTAAAGTCTGATGACTCCAACTATTTATTATAGAACTGTTTATTCCTCCCTTCAATTTTGTATACTTCATACATTTAAGGACTCTGTTATTAGGTGCATATATATTTATATTTGTTATATCTTATTGATGAATTTAATATTTTATGATTATATAATGTCCTTCTTTGGTCCTAACAAAAAGTTTAGTTTTAATGTCTTTTTTATTTTTTCCTGATAGTGATATAACCACTTAAGCTCTCTCGGTTATTATTTACATGAAATAAATATTTCATCTTTTTACTTTCAAATTATTTGTGTGTTTGAATTTAAAGCTATCCACTACAGATACTACATAATTAGATCATGTATTTTTATTCATTCTGGCAATATCTCTCATTTATTGGAGAATTGAAACAATTTACATTCAATATAATTACTGATAAGGAAGGACTCACTTTTCGTCCTTTCTTATTTATCTTCTACATATCTTATTAGTTTCTTTAATATCTCCATTTTTGCCTTCTTTTGTGTTAAATGGATATCCTCTATTTACCATTTTAATTCTCTTGTTTCTATTACTATATATTTTTCATTATTTCCTTAGTGGATGTCCCAGAACTTGCATTCAACATCTTAATGTACAACAATCTAATTCATATTAATACCAACTTAATTTCAGTAATATATAAAAAAACTTTACTCTTATATAGCTCTACCTTATTAGGTTGTTATTGTCACAAATTACATTTTTATATATTGTGTATCCATCAACATAGATTTATAATTATTTTTTATGTTTTCTTTTAAATAAGATAGAAAAAGAAATGAATTACAAACCAAAGACAGTTAATACTTATTTTATAATTATCTAAGTAGTGATTTTTACCAATATGCTTTATTTCTTCATTTGAGTTAGTATCTAGTGTCCTTTCATTTAGTGTGAAGAACTTTCTTTAGGATTTCTTATAATACAAGTTTACTAGTAATGAACTCTCTCAGTATTTGTTTTTGTATGTATGAATGTAAGAGGAACTATGGTGGTGCAGTGTTTAAAAGATTTGCCTGCTGGCGTTCCAGGAAGATGGTGGAATAGGCAGACAAATTACACAGACCCTCTTCAACAAAGAAAAGGGGTGCCAACTAACACAGATACAGAAGATAATCCTGGAGCCCTGAGCTTTGACAGGAAGGATACAGAAGTGTACTAAACTCCAACTAGTAGAAGAACCTTCACGAAAACCCTGAAAAAGGAGACATGTAGAGATGTGGACTATCAGCAATCCTGATGGCACAGATAGCTTGGATATTGCTAAGTGGTGTTAGGACCTAAGAATTAACCTAAAAATCGACCCTGCTAGGGAGGGGCTACATGGAGGACTGTACTGGTAGCTGGTGAATAAAAGGGGAAGCAGCAAAGAGGGAGACAGGTTGAGCTGTGGACTTTTTGCTGTCCGGAGGGTGCAGCCATTTTGAATGTTTACAAATGGTTGAACCATTTTGGATATTTAAAGTGACAGCATTCTCTTAGATTCCAGGGACCTAATAATAGGCTCCACTTGCTGGGGACCCCAAGGACATACCTGACATGAAGGACTTGAAAGGTGCGATATTACCCTTGATACTCTTATACCCCATACCCTCTTGATTAATGGAGGTGTGACCATCACTCACTCCCACCCACCTTCTGGGCCAGCAGGAATTCCATCCCAGTCTGTGTGATCTGACAGAGCCTGCAGGCCCTACTCTGCATTGCCTGACTTTTTTTCTTTTGTTTAGTTTGTTTTTGTCTGTTATAAGATTTTTCATACTTTTTATTATTATTCCTTCTTCTTCCCTTCCCAAGTTTTATTTTCAACATGTTCTCTCTTCCCTATTCCTGGTCCCCAACTTTTTCTTTCTTGTGGTTGCCATATTGTTTATCCTTTTTGCATTTTTCCATTTTTTTCTTTGTTATTCATCTTCTCTACCTCTTTTCTCTTCTTACCCCCTGACACATACACAGATTAGGAGGAGGTGGTTTTTTTTTTTTTTTTTTCCTATGCATATTTCTCTAGGCTTTTTAACATATTTCTTCAAACATTTTCTTTCTTTTATGCCTTTCTTCTTCTTCTTTTTTTTTTTTTTTCTTTTTTCCCTTTTTGGTGATTGTTCCTGTTTGTTTATGCAGTATGTGTTTTTTGTCTTCTTGCTTTTACTATTTTTTTTTTTTTTATTGTTGTTTTTGTCTAACTGAATGGGAGACAACAACTGTGCCTGTATGATGCAACCACACCTGTACCTCCTGCAGCTCCACTTACTGAGTGAGACTCACTACTTCCTTCTGCACCATCTGGGCAATGACACATGACAACCAATAAGACCCTGATTCACTCTTAAATGATCTTGACAAAGAATTAACAGATCTGTGCAGCCACACTCATTCTCTATCACACTCACCAGGAGTCAGGTTTTGAGTGTATAAGTGGTGCAAACTAGTGAATGGAGGAGCTTAGTACTCTGTTTACTCAGATACATTAAAAAAAAAAGAAAAGAAAATCTTCCATAAATCACTCAAACATACAATCACCAATTAAAAATAAATACAACAAAGTTACAATGTCTCAGACACAACAGACCATCACAGTCCATACAAAGAAGAAAGATAAAGCAGTAGAAACAAGGGACCAGGATATAGACCCAGAATATATCCCTGAAGAAGCAGCATTGGAACTTGCTGATAAGGAATTCAAAAGGAATTTGAATTAAATTCTTTTAATTCCTTTAAATAAGGAATTGTTGTTGTTGTTGTTGTTGTTGCTATGTGCCATCGACTCAGCCCCGACACATAGAGACCTCTCCTTGGGTTTCTGAGGCAGTATCACTATGGAAATAGATTGCCCATCCTTCCTTCTGAGGAGTGGCTGGTGGAGTTTAACCACCAGCCTTCTGGTTAGCAGTCCAGTACCTTAGGCACTATGCTACCAGAGATCCTAAATATGGAATTAAATATACTCAAATTATATTTAAATACCTTCAAACAATTGAGAAACAGATCAAGGAAAACACCTGGCAAAATTAAGGAAAACACAGACAAAATGACAGAACAATTTTGCAAGAAAATAAAGAACAAAATGACAGAATAAATAAAGAACTAGAAATGATACAAATCTACAGATAGAAATCCAAAAGATTAATACTAAACTTTCAGAAATAGATAACACATTGAAAGGGCAAGGGAATGGAATCAAATCATTGGAAGACAGAATTAATGACATTGAAAACAAATACTTGAATACTTCTTTGGAAGGACAACAATCAGAAAAAAGACCAAAACAAAATGAAGAAAGCCTAAATGTGGGATACAATCAAAAGGAATAAGCTACATGCAATTGGAATTCCAGAACAGGAAGAGAAAAATAAAACCACTGACAAAATTGGGAGCTCTGGTGGTGTACTGTCTAAGGCATTTAACTGCTAACCTGAAGGCTGATGGTTCAAACACACAAGCCACTCCTCAGAAGGAACGTTGATCAATCTATTTCCGTAGTGATACTGCTTCGGAAATCCACGGAAGGGTCACTATGAGTTGGAACTTATTGACGGCTATGAGGTTTTGTTTTTGTTTTTGTTTTTTGAGATAACTGTACCAGATTTGTTGTAGAGAACTTCCCTGATATGATGAAACCTGAGAATACATCCATTCAAGAAGTCCAACAAACCCAAACAGGATAGACCCCAAAAGAAAATCACCAAGACATATCATCATCAAACTCACCAAAAACAAAGACAAAGAAAGAATCCTGGAAGCAGCAAAGGAAAAATGAAAAGTTACCTACAAGGATCAACTGATAAAACTAAGCTCTTACTTCTCAGCAGAAACCATGCAGGAGAGAAGGCAATGGAATGGTATGCCTAAAACCTTTGAAAGAGAAAAATTTCCAACCAAGAGTTATATACTCAGTAAAATTTCCCCTCATATATGATGGTGAAATTAGGACATTTCCAGATAAGCAGAAATTAAGGGAATTTGTTAAAATCAGACCTAACTTACAAAAGATACTAACAGGACTTCTTTGAACAGAGAACCAATAATACCAAACAACAACCAGCCATTAATACACATGATGATGTAACCCAGAAACCAACCCAGTATCCAAGGGGAAATGTTGTTGTTGTTGTTTCCGAGGCAGTATCATTATGGAAGTAGACTGCCCAACCTTCCTTCCACAAAGTGAAATAAGCTTACAAAATTGTAAACAGGGAACCAGAGAGTTAAATTGGCAAATGAGGACAACTACAAACCAAGAAGAGGGAAAAAATTGTGTACTTACAGAACTTCTAAATGGTGAGGAAGTCAAGAGAGTTGCAAGACAAAATGGACTGTTCTAAACTCAGGGAGAAAATTATAAATCACAGAGTAACCTCAAAGAAAAATGATAAACCTTCACACCACAATAAAAAAGAGCACAAGTACAAATATTTAGCATATACTGAAAAGCAGCAACAAAGGAAATCATAACATGATTCATAACCAAAATGAGCTCGGAATTGAAAATTATATGAAACAAAGAAACCAGGAACGTCATTAAAATAAATAAATAAATAACAAAATGACACCAACCAATTCATACTTGTCAATAATTACACTGAATGTCAATGAATTAAATGCACCACTCAAGAGATGGAGAGTTGCAAACTGGATAAGAAAACATAACCTACCAATATGCTGTCTACAAGGGATACACCATAGACAGAAAGACAAAAATAAACTAAAAATCAAAGGTTGGAAAAAGATATATCAAGGAAAAGGCAACCAAAAATGAGCAGTAATGGCAATATGAATTTCTGATAAAATTGATATTAAGACAAAAACCACCATAAGAGACAAGAAGGACATTATATAATGCTTAAGGGATCAATTGAACAACAATTTATAGCCATAGTAAATATCTATGGACCCAATGAAAGAGCCCCAAAATACATAAATCAGACATTTTCAGAATTCAAAAGACAAAGAGATGACTCCACAGTCATAGTAGGAGACTTCAATATACCACTTTCAACCAAAGACAGAAAACTGGAAAGAAACTCAACAAAGACACAGAAGAAACAAACAACACAATCCACCAACTGGACCTTGTACACATCTACAGAACATTTCACCCAACAACAGCACAATATACATTCTTTTCCACTCCACATGCAACATTCTCCATGATAGACCATATGTTAGGCCACAAAGCAAGCCCCAATAAATTTAAAAACATCGAAATACTGCAAAGCATCTCCTCAGATCACAATGCTATAAAATTAGAAATCACCAATAGGGAGATCAATGGAAAAAATGTAAACACATGAAAACTGAACAACACCCTCCTTAAGAACAACTGGGTAATAGAAGAAATAGAAAATGAAATTAAAAAATTCCTTGAAGTAAATGAGAATGAAAACACAACATACCAAAATCTTTGGGACATGGTAAAACCAGTGATCAGAGGCCAATTTATACCAAAAGATACACACATCAAAAAATGAAGAAAAAGCCAAAATCAACATTTTAAACCAACATCCCCAACAATTCGATAAAGAACAGCAAGAAAATCCTATAGTCACCGGAAGAAAGGAAATGATAAAGATTTGAGCAGAAATAAACAAAACAAAAGGGAAAGACAATAGAAAAAATCAACAAGACTAGAAGTTAGTTTTTTGAAAATATGAATAAAACTGACAAACCACTGGAAAATTTAACAAAAGGAAAGAGGGAGAAAATACAAATAATATAAATAAGAAATGAAATGGGTGACATCACAGCAGAACCAACTGAAATAAAAAGGATAATATCTGGATACTATGAAGAACTGTACTCCAACAAATTTGAAAATCTAGAAGAAATGGACAGATTTCTAGAAACACACTACTTACCTAAACTAACACAGACTGAGGTAGAAAAGTAGAACAGATTCATAACAAAAGAAGAAATTGACAAGTCATAAAAAAAAAAAAATTGTTGTTCTTGTTATATGCCATCGAGTCAGACCTAACTCATAGCAACCTCTCCTTGGGTTTCTGAGACAGTCTCACTATGGAAGTAGATTGCCCAACCTTCCTTCCAAATAGTGGCTGGCAGGTTTGAACCACCAGCCTCTTGGTTAGCTGTCAAATGCCTTAGGCACTATAATGCCCTGGCACAGACGGTCTCAGTGGAGAATCTTACTAAACATTCTGAGAACTGAAACCAATCATACTAAAACTGTTCCAAAACATACAAAAGAAGGGAATTCCCCCAACTCATCTTATGTAACAAGCATAACCTTGATATCAAAACCAGGCAAAGACATCACTAAAAAGGAAAACCACAGACTAATATCCCTCATGAATATAGATGCAAAAATCTTCAACAAAATCCTAGCCAAAAGACTCCAACAACATATCAAGAAAATAATTCATTATGACCAAGTGGGGTTCGTATCACGTGTGCAAGGAAGGTTCAACATTAGAAAAACAATCAACATCATCCACCATGTAAATAAAACAAAGGGAAAGAACCATATGATCATGTCAATCAATACAGAAAAGACATTTGATAAAATCCAACACCCATTCCATATCAAAACTCTCAGCAAAGTAGGAAAAGAAGGGACATTCCTCAACATAATAAAGGGCATGTAGGCAAAAGCAACAGCCAACATTATCCTCAATGGAAAGAGACTGAAACCATTTCCCTTGAGAACAGGGACCAGACTAGGATGCCCACTATCGCTACTTCTATTCAACATTGTATTGGAAGTCCTATCCAGGGCAATAAGCCAAGAAAGGGAAATCAAAGGCGTCCAAATTGGTCAGGTAGAAGTCAAACTATCCCTATAGTTTTTTGCTGATGATAGGATCTTATACATAGAAAACCCAAAAGACTCGGTCAAAAAACTACTGGAACTAATTGAGAGATTTAGCATAGTTGCAAGATACAAGATCAACATCCAAAAATCAATTGGATTCCTCTACATCAACAAAGAGAATGCAGAAAAGGAAATAAAGAAATCAATACCATTTAAAATAGCTACCAAAAAATTAAAATATTTGGGAATAAATCTTACCAGGGACACAAAACACTTGTACAAAGAAAACTACAAACAACTACTTCAAGAAACCCTAAGAGAGAGTTCCGGCAAGACAGTGGACTAGGCAGAAAGACTGCACAGACCCTCTTCAACAAAGAAAAGGGAAACCAATTAACACAGGCACAGAAGATAATCCTGGATTCCTGAGCTTTGAAGGGAAGGATATAGAAGTGGACTAAACCTCAACTAGCAGAAGAATCTGCATGAAAATGCCAAAAAAGGAGACATATGGAGCTGTGGTCTGGCAGCGATCCTGAGTGATCCTGATGGCACAAACAGCTTGGAGATTCCCAAGTGGTGGTAGAACCTAAGAATTAACCAAAAAAAATCAGCCCTGCTAGCCAGGGACTGCACGGAGGACTGTTCCAGTGGCTGGGGAATAAACGGAGAAGGTGAACAGAAGGACGGGCTGAGCTGTGGACTTTTGCCAGTCTGGAAGTTGCCACCATTTTGAGGGTTTAAAAGTGACTCGACTATTTTGTATGTTTAAAGAGACAGTGCTCTCACAGATTCCTGGGGCTTGAGAACACGTTCTGCTTTCCAGCAACCGCAAGGACACTCCAGACCCGCAAGACTGAAAAGTTATGACATTCCTCTTGTTACTCTTATACCCCACACCCGCTTGGTGAATGGAGATGTGGCCATCCCCCACTGTCACCTACCTTATGGGCCCACAGGATCTCCATCACAGTCTGTGTGCTCAGATGGAGCCTAGGTGCCCTGCCCTGTCCTCCACCGATTCTCTTTATTTTTCTTTTTATTTTTTTATTTTTCAATTTCTTTTTTCTGGTGAATAGTTTGCTTGTATATGTCAGTTTTAAAACAACTACTATTATTAATGTTTTTGTCCTTTTTATTATTATTCTTAATGTTCCCCTTGCAGGTCCTGTTATCAGCATTTTTCTTTTCCCTG
>NW_006921606.1:14195370-14198605 GCF_000298275.1 Orycteropus afer afer
AAAATCACAATTAAAAAAAAAAAAAAAGTAAAAGAAACCCTAAGAGATCTACATAAATAGAAGAACATAACATGCTTGTGGTTAGAAAGACAGAATATTGTGAAATGTCAATTCTACCCAAAACAATCTATACATTCAATGCAATCCGAATCCAGATCCCATCAACATTCTTTAAAGATATGGAAAAAAACAATCACTAACTTTATATGGGAAGGAAAGAAACCTCAGATAAGCAAAGCACTATTGAGGAAGAACAACAAAGTAGGAGGTCTCTCACTGCTGCATCTCAAAACCTACTGTATAGCCACAGTAGTCAAAAGTGCCTGGTATTGGTACAATGATAGACACATGTTGTTGTTTTTATGTGCTGTCCAGTCGGTGCCTACTCACAGCGACACCTCCTTGGTTTTCTGAGGTAATACCACTACAGAAGTAGATTGCCCAACCTTCCTTCTGAGGAGTGGCTGGTGGATTTGAACTGCCAGCCTCCTGGTTAGCAGTCAAGTGCCTTAGGCACTATGCTACCAGAACTCTTGACAGACCTATAGAACAACAAAATAGATTTGAGAACCCAGAAATAGGTCCTTCAAGTTATAGTCAGCTGATCTTTGACAGAGGGCCAAAATCCATTAAATGGGGAAGAGAGTATCTGTTTAACAACTAGTGCTGACAAAACTGGATATCCATTTGCAGAAAAATTAAATAAGATCCGTACTACACACCATGCACAAAAACTAAGTCCAGATGGATCAAAGACTTAAATGTGAAACCTAAAATTACAAAGTTCCTCAAGGAAAAACAAGGACAAATTTAAGGGCCCTAATATATGGCCTAAATAGACTATCAAGCATCACCCAAAATGCACAAACAAAAGAAAATAAATTAGATGAATGGGACCTGCTAAAAATTAATTTTTTATGTGTTTCAAAAGACTTCAAGAACCTACAAATTGGGATAGAATATTTGGCAATGACATATTTGACAAGGGACTTATCTCTAAAATTTATAGAAAACTCCAATACCTCAACAAAAAAAAAGACAAGTAATCCAATTCAAAAATGGGCAAAAGACATGAATAGACACTTCACCAAAGAGGATATTCAGGTGGCCACAAACACATGAAGAAATGCTCACAATCATTAGCCATTAGCCAGATGCAAATCAAAACAACAATGAGATACCATCTTGCCCCAGCACTAATATCAGTGCTCAACAAAACAGAAAATAACAAATACTGGTGAGGATACAGAGATATTGGGACTCTCATGCACTGCTGGTGGCACTGTCAAATGATACAACCACTGTGGAAAGTAGTATGGTGATTCCTTAAATCACCAATACGAGAAATCAGAAATACCACTTGATCCAGCAATCCCTTTACTAGGGATCCTAAAGAAATGAAAACCAGGACAAGAACAGATACAAGCCCACCCATGTTCACTGCAGCACTGTTTACGATACCAAAAAGATGGAAACAACCTGGTGCCTGTCAGTAGAAGAATGGATAACCAAACTATGATACATACCAAAAATGAGATGCTATGCAACCCTAAAGAATAATATATGTTGATGTTGTTGTTATGTGCCGTCAAGTCGGACCCGACTCATCGCGACCCCTCCTTGGGTTTCTGAGGCAGTATCACTATGGAAGTAGATTGCCCAAACTTCCTTCTGAAGAGTGGCTGGTGAGTTTGAACCACCAGCCTCCTGGTTAGCAGTCAATTGCCTTCGTCACTATGCTACCTAAAGAATAACGTAGAGTCTGCAGAACACCACATAACGTGGATGAATATGGAGGACAGTATGCTGAGTGAAAAAGTCAATCAGAGAAGGACAAATATTGTATTAGTCAGCTGTTGTAAAATCTCAAGGAAAGGTTTATATATGGAAGGAAATTTTCTTTGTTGGTTACCAGGGGTGAAAGGGGAGGGGAGGAAACACTATTAGATAGATAGAGACAAATATTGATTTGGATGAAGAGAAGTGCAACATACCAAATGTGAGTGATCAACGTGGTGGCATTGAGGAAAAGGAAGACATAGAAAGGTGCATGGGTGGTACAGACAACAAAGATGAACCCTTTTGCACATACAGTACTGCATTGTCAGTGAAGACAAACATTGATCCACAGGTAGGTAGATGGGTGTACAGGCTGAACTATTAGGTATATCTATGCAGGGGGAAGTGTGCCCATGACCATGTATAGGGTTGGCAGACAGTGTTTCTATAAGTCTATTTGTAAAGAGAAAAGGTTGTAGTCACTTCTTGGCCACAGCCAGCTACCCAGAAGGATCAAGTAGTTGGACCTGTGGTCTCAGGACCATGGTCATAGGAAACATCAAGCTCAATTGGCATAATACTACACAAAAACATTGTTCCACATTCTGCTTTGGTGAGTAGCGACATGGATCTTAAAAGCTTGAAAGTTGCCATCAATATTCAACTCTGGGTCTCTCCTCCTCCAGATCAAAGAAGAATGAAGAAAATCAAAGATATATGGAAACAATTAATCCAAGTAACTTGTATACTATGTGATGCTCAGCCTATATGACTATGAGACCAGAAGAAATAGATGCTTCCTAGCTACCATTGTCAATCACTCAGAGGGGAATCTATGTAAGAGATCTTGGATAGAGTGGGAGAACAAAGTGGAACAAAACTCAAAATCATTTATAAAAAATAAAAATGGACTAGGTTTGCTGGTCTGAAAGAGCTTGGTGGAACCCCTGAGACTATGGCCCCTCTCTGTTCTTCTGGTCTGGAATTGAAGCCACTCCTGTGACTCCTGGCCAAGCAAAAGACAGGTGTATGAGCTGAACATTTACATTAAGTGGATACAGTCTTTGGAGAGATCAATCATGGGAGAATAGAAGTACTTTGTATGCACAGGCAGACAGCTTGGGGGGCAGGAGTGCATGGAAGGGAAGGACACAGGGAAGAGGTAACTATGGCGAGGAAGTGGAAATGGAGCTGTTGCATTGTGGGAAATTGCAGCCAATATCACGAGACAAAGTGTGTGTTAACTGCTGTATGGAAAATGAATTTGCTTTGTAAACCTTTACCCAAATCACAATAAAAATTAAAATAAGTATATCTAAATGGAGAGTGTATCCAAGATCATATATAGGGTTGGCAAACAATGGGCCTATAAGTTCATGTGAATGATCAGAATTCCCAGGTGTATAGTAGAGCTGACAAGGGGCAAGGTTATGGTCATTACTTGGTCACAGCCAGC
>NW_006921606.1:14199368-14211665 GCF_000298275.1 Orycteropus afer afer
CCTAATAAAAAAAAAAAAAAAAAAGAAAAAAAAAATTAAAATAAGTAAAATAAAAAAAGCAAACATTTGCCTGCTAACCAAAAGGTTGGTGGTTCAAACTCACCAGCCACTCCATAGTAGAAAGATTTGGCAGTTTGCCTTCATAAAGATTTACAGCCTTGGAAACCCTATGGGGCAGTTGTGTTCTGTTCTATTGGGTTACTATGAGTCAGAATTGACTTGATGGCAGTGTTTTTTATTGGTTTGTTTGGTTTTGTTTCTTAACTTTGTATAAGTTTGTGTGTATTTAAAATCTGGTAATGTCTTACTTTTTCCCTCATTTTTGAGGAATATTTTTTGCCAGATACAGAATTTATGTTTGACAGATTTTGTTGTTGTTTTCTTTCAGTATTTTAAATATGTCATTCCACTGCCTTCTGGTCTCCACAATTTATTTATCTCATTGAGTATCCCTTGTATATGATGCATCTCTTCTCTCTTTCTCTATTCAAAATTCTCCTTTTGTCTTTGGCTTTTGACAGCTTGATTATGGTGTATCTAGGTGTGTATCTGTTTGAGTTTATCTTAATTCATATTAATACCAATTTAATTTCATTCCTTCTTGCAGTGTTAAATGGCCAGATTAATGTTTTTCATCAGATTTAGGAAGTTTGGGGATACTATACTTTAAATATTCTTTTTGTCTCTTTCTGTTGCTGTCCTTTTCTCCCTCTCTTCTCCTTAGACTCCCATCATGTGCTTGTTGATCTCCTTCATTGTGTCTCACAAGTGTCTAAAGATCTGTTAATTTTTCTTTATTCTTTTTTCTTTCTGTTTCTCAGAATGAATCATCTCAATTGACATCAACTATGTTTGCTGATTCCCCCTTTTACCAGTTCAAATCTGCTCTTATGCCTCTTAAGTGAATATTTCATTTGAGCTATTGTGTTTTCAACTACAGAATTTCTAACTGGTACTTTTTATAATTTTAATCTCATTATTAATATTCTCTATTTGATGAGAGTCTTCCTTATTATATAAGAAAACTGCAGAAGAATTGATGCAATTTAAATGTGGTGTTGGTGAAAAATATTTGTTATACCATAGACCACCAGAAGAACAAACAAATCTATCTTGGAAGAAGTATAGCCAGAATGCTCTGTAGAAGAAACAATGGCCAGACTTCATTTCTTGTACTATGGTCATGTTATCAAAAGGGACTAGTCCCTGGAGAAGGATATCATGCTTGGTAAAGTAGAACAAAAATTGGGAAGATCCTCAACAAGATCAATTAACGCAGTGGCTGCAACAATAGGCTTAAACATATCAATGCTTGTGAGGATGGCACAGGACCCAGCAGTGTTTCATTCTGTTGTACATGGGTCACTATGAGTTGGAACCAACTTGATAGCCCCTAACAACAACAATTGATGAGAAATCATTCTCATGACTTCATTTAATTCTTTGGAGATGATTTATTTTAGCTCATTGAACATATCCAAAATAAAATGTTGCTATTGTTAGGTGCCATCAAGTTGGCTCCAACTCATAGTGAGCCTATGTACAACAGAAAGAAACACTGCACTATTGTGTGCCAACCTCACAATTCTTGCTATACTTGAGCCAATTGTTGCAGCCACTGTGTCAATACATTTTGTTGAGGGTCTTCTACTTTTTTGCTAATCCTCCACTTTACCAAGCATTTCCTTCTCTGGGAGATGGCCCCTTCTCATAACATGACCACCATACATGAGACAAAGTCGGGCCATTCTCACTTCCGAGGAGCTTGCTGTCTCTACTTCTTCCAAGTCAGATTTGTTTGTTCTTCTGGTAGTCCATGGTACTTTCAGTAATCTTTGCCAACATTATAACTTAAAAGCATCAACTCTTCTTTGGTCTTCCTTATTCATTGTAGAACTTTCACAAAAATGTGTGGCAATTGAAAATACCATGGTTTGGGTTAGGTGCACCTTAGTCTTCAAGGAGACATCTTTGCTCTTCAGCACTTTAAAAAGGTCTTTTGCAGCAGATTTGCCCAGTTTGATACAATATGTGATTTCTCAACTGCTGCTTCTTTCATGAGTGTTCATTGCAGATCCAAGTAATACAAAATCTTTGAAAATTTCAATCTTTTCTCCATTTATCATGCTGTTGCTTATTGGTCTGCTTGTGAGAATTTTTGTTTTATGTTGAGGAGTAATCCGTACTGCAGACTATAGTCATTAATCTTCATCAGGATGTGCTTCAAGTCATCCTCACTTTCAGCTAGCAAAGTTGTGTTGTCTGGATGTTGCAGGTTGTTAATGATTCTTCTTCCTATCCTTATGCCACTTCCTTCTTCATATAGTCAGAATTCTTGGATTATTTGTTCAGTATACAATTGAATAAATACGGTGAAAGGATAAAACCTTGATATACACCCTTCCTTAAAACCTTGATATACACCCTTCCTGATTTAAAACCATGCAGTGTCCTCTTGTTCTGTTCAAATCCTCCTCGTCTATGTACAGGTTCCTCATGAGCACAATTAAATGTTCTGGAATCCCCATTCTTTGCAGTGTTATCCATAATTTGTTCTGATCTACAGTCAAATGTTCCTGTACAGTCAATAAAACACAAGTAAACATCCTTCTGGTATTCTTCGCTTTCAGCTAAGATCCATCTGACGTCAGCAATGATATCCCTCTTTCCATGTCCTCTTCTGAATCCAGCTTGCATTTCTAGAAATTCCCTGTCAATATACTGCTACAATTATTTAAAAATTACCTTCAGCAAAGTTTTACTTGTATGTGATATTAACAATATTGTTCATTAATTTTCACATTCCATTGGATCATCTTTCTTTGGCATGAATACAAATATGGATCTCTTCCAGTCAGTTGGCCAGGTAACTGTCTTCCAAATTACTTGGCATAGATGAGTAAGTGCTTCCAGTGTGGCATCTGTTTGTTGAAACATCTCAGTGGGTGTTCTGTCAATTTCTGGAGTCTTGTTCTTTGCCAATTCCTTCAGTGAAGCTTCAACTTCTTCCTTCAATACCATTGGTTCTTTATCATATGCCACCTCTTGAAGTAGATGAACATTCACAAATTCTTTTTTGTACAGTAACTCTATTTATTCCTTCCATCTTCCTTTGATGCTTCCTGCATTATTCAATATTTTGCCTATAGAATCTTTCAACATTGCCACTTGAGGCTTGAATTTTTTCTTCAGTTTTTTCAGCTTGAAAAACGCTGTGTGTGTTCTTGCTTTTTGGTTTTCTAACTGTAGGTCATTGCACATTTTATTATAATAATTGACTTTGTCTTTTCAAGCTGTTCTTTGAAATCTTCTGTTCAGCTTTTTCATCTCGTCATTTCTTCCATTTGCTTTAGCTATTCTCCATTCAAGAACAAGTTTGAGACTCTTCTGATACCCATTTTATTCTTTTCGTCCTTTCCTGTATTTTTAATGACCTCTTGCTTTCTTCATGTATCATGTTCTTGACCTCATCACTGTTTTCAGTCACTGGAATTCAATGAATTAAATATTCTTCAGATGCTCTCTAAATTCAGGTGGGATATGATCAAGGTCATACACTGATTCTCATGGACTTGTTTTAATTATTTTTAGCTTCAACTTGAACTTGCATATGAGCAATTGATGGTCTGTTCCCCAGCTGTTCCACAGTTCCTGGTCTTGTTTTGGCTGAAGATATTAAACTTCCTCATCACCTCCTTTCACAGTTGCAGTTGATCTGACTTCTGTGTGTTCCATCTGGCAAGGTCCACATGCCTAGCTTGTTATTATGTTGTTGAAAAAGGTATATGCAATGAATAAATCATTGATCTTCCAAAATTCTATCATGCGATCTCTGGCATCATTTCTATCACCAAGTCCACATTTTCCAACTACTGATGATTCTTCTTAGTTTCCAACTTTTGCATTCCAATAATTAGTAATAATCAATATATCTTGATTGCATGTTTTGTCAATTTCAGACTTCAGAAGTTGGTTTAGATCTTCAATTTCTTCATCTTTGGCTTTAGTGGTTGATGTGTAATTTGAAATAATATTAGCATTAATTGGTCTTCCTTGTAGGCATATAGACATTATCCTATCACTGACAACATTGTACATCGGGATAGATCTTGAAACATTCCTTGTGATCATGAATGCCATGCAATTTATCTTCAATATATCATTCTTGGAATAGTAGATCATATGGTTGTCTGATTCAAAATGGCCAAAACCAGTTCATTTTCACTCACTAATGCCTAGGATATTGATCTTTATGTGTTCCATTTCATTTTTGACTAATTCCAATTTTCTTCCTTTCATAGGAGCTCTCATAGCATAATGCCTAAAGCACTTGACTGCTAACCAGAAGGCTGGTGAATCAAACCTACCAGCCACTCCTCAGAAGAAAGGTTGGGCAATCCTACTTCAGTAGTGATACTGCCTCAGAAACCCAAGGATGGGTCACTATGAGTCGGGGCCTACTCAACGGCACATAACAACACAACAACAACAATTATTAATGGATGTTTGCAGCTATTTCTTCCTATTTTGTGTCATACCCCATCAGCAAATGGAGATCCCAAAAGCTTTACTCTATCCATGTCATTAAAGTATACTACTTTGAGAAGGCAGCTCTTCCCAGTCATATTTTGAGTGCCTTCTGACCTGAGAGGCTCATCTTCCTACACTGTATCAGATAATGTTTCAGTGTTATTAATCAAGTTTTCCAGTAATACATCAGACAGTGTTTTTTACTGTTTTTCATAAGATTTTTACTGGCCAATTCTTTGAGAAATTGATGGGCCCTTCCTTCTTCCAAGTCTGTCTTAGTCTGCAAGCTCCGCTGAAACCTGTCCACCATGGGTGACCCTGTTGTTATTTGAACTACTTGCTGCATAGCCTGCAGCCTCACAGAAACACACATGGCAAACTGACAGAAGAGTGGGGGGAAGTAGAATAGCTTATTTAAAATGTTTGTCTGCTGAGTCCAGTATTGGGGCTTCCTTAGAGACAATACATATGGATTGCTTTTCTACTGTGTTTGAGACATACTATTTTATTTCTTTGCATGCCTTATAATTTTTTTTTTTGAAAACTAGACATTTTCAATATTACAACATGGTGGCTCTGGAAATCTTATTCTTACCCTGTCCTACAGTTTGTTGTTGCTCTTTGTTGTAGTTGTTATTCATTTTTTTAGTGAGTTTACTAAACTAATTTTGTAAAAGGTATATTCTTTATTGGTTCTTACCACTGAAGTTTTTGTTTTGTTCAATTAATGATCAGCTCAGAAGCCCTGGTTGTAAAATGGTTAAGAACTCAGCTGGTAACCAGACATTTGGTGGTTCAAACCCACTCAACAGATATGTGGGAGAAGAGATCTGGCAATCTGTTCCCACAAAGATTACACCTTAAGTAACCATATGGGTCAGTTCTACTCTGTCATATTGGGTTGTGATGAGTTGAAATTGACTTGGCAGCACACAAGAACAATAATATCGGTCAGCTCCTGATAGGATAGAAAATTGCTTTAATGTCTGGGACCAAAAAACGTTCCCCAACTTTGTGAATAACTTATTTTTCTGTGTGATGCAGACCTTCAATACTCAGCCAGGCACTTTACAACTCTACCTTGGCCTTCACTATATATTTTCAGAGCCCAATGTTAGTTAGATGAGAACTTAAGTTCTTCTCAGATCTTTCTTGAGCTTGCTTACAGGCCTAGGCATAGGACCTTCTGCATCCTCAGGAATATGTCAGAAATTTTCCAAGTTTTATTTACCATAGCATCTTATTTCCAAGGTTTTACTCAAAGGTTTTCAGTTAGCGGGTCAGCAAAGAATAGGAAGATCTTCTATGATGTGGATTGACACAGTGACTGCAACAATGGGCTCAAGTACAGCAATGATTGTGAGGATGGTGCAGGATCAGCAGCGTTCTGTTCTATTGTACCTAGGGTCACTGTCAGTCAGAATTGACTCAACAGCACCTAATAACAACAACATTGTTTACTCCAACTGTTATCCATTGCTCCCAGACAAGCATGAATAATACATTTTCCTATAAATGCTTTCAACAAAGACCCAGATGACTACCTTAACAACAGGAGAGTTTCTGTTAGGTGAAAGAAAAGCAAGCCATTTGAGCTGGTTCTCCAGGGAGTCACCAGAGAGGTCAAAGCAAATAACCACAATTATTTGAAATGAGAATTGTTCTGCTCTGTCTTAGACTGGGTTCTCTGGAGAAGCAAAACCTGTGAAGTTTATATATGGATATATATAAACCCACTGTCATTCAGTCAATTCCAACTCATAGAAATCCTGATTGGGTTCCCAAGTTTATAGATCTTTAGAGAAGTAAATTGCCTCATCTTCCTCCCATGCAGCAGCTGGTGGGTCTGAACTGTCAGGTTTCTGGTTAGTAGCCAAATGTCTCACCCACTATGCTACCAGAGCTCCCTATGTATGTATGTATGTATGTATGTAAACATTGTCTGATACAGTGTAGGAGGATAAGCTCACTTAGGTCACAGGGCTCTCAAAATTGGACCAGGAAAGAGCTGCATCATCAGAGTAGAACCAGCCCTAATGATATGGATAAGGTAAAGCTTTTAAGACCTCCATTTGCTGACGTGGTATGACTCAAATTGAGAAGAAACAGATGCAAACATCCATTAATAACTGAAACATGGAATATATGAAGCATAAATCTAGGAAAATTGGAGGTTGTCACAAATGAAATGGAATGCATAAAGATTGATATCTTAGGCATTAGTGACGTGAAATGGACTGTTTTTGCCCATTTTAAACCAGATCACCATGTGGTCTACTATGCTGGAAATGACAATTTGAAGAGGAATGGCATGGGAGTCATCATCACAAAGGATATTTCAAGATCTGTCCTGAAGTACAATGTTTTCAGTGATAGGATAATATCCACATGCCTACAAGACCAGATAATATGACTATTATTCAAATTTATACACCAACTACCAAAACCAAAGATGAGGAAATTGAACATTTTTATCAGCTTCTGCAGTCTGAAATTGACCGACCATGCAATCAGGATGTGTTAATTATCACTGGTGACTGGAATGCAAAAGTTGGAAACAAAGAAGAATCATTGGAAGTTGGAAAACTTGTCCTTGGTGACAGATATGATGCTGGAGATAGAATGATAGAATTTTGAAAGAGCAACAATTTATTCATTGCAAATGTCTTTTTTTCAGCAAAACAAATGTAGGCTATACATGTGGACTTTGCCAGATGGAATGCACAGGAATCAGATTGACTACATCTGTGACAAGAGGTTTTTGAAAAGATCAATATCTTCAGTCAAAACCAGGCCAGGAGCTGATTGTGGAACAGACCATCAGCTTCTCATTTGAAAGTTCAACTTGAAGTTAAAGGCAGTTTAAAAAAAATTCCACAAGAGCCAAAATATGATCTTGAATATATCCTTCCTGAATTTAGAGGTCATCTAAAGAATAGATTTGATGTATTCAACACCAACGACTGGAAATCAGAAGAACTGTGGGGTGACATCAAGAACATCATCCATGAAGAAAGCAAGAGGTCATTAAAAAGATGAAAAAAGAAGAAAAGACCAAAATGGATGAGAGAAGAGACTCTGAAACTTGCCCTTGAATGGAGAATAACTAAAGCAAATAGAAGAAATGACAAGATAAAAGAGCTGAACAGAGATTTCAAAGAGCAGCTAGAGAAGACAAAGCCAATTACTATAATGACATGTGCAAAGACTTGGAGTTAGAAAACCAAAAGGGAAGAACACACTCAGCATTTCTCAAGCTGGAAGAATTGAAGAAAAAATTTAAGCCTCAAGTTGCAATATTGAGATTCTATGGGCAAAGTATTGAATGATGCAGGAAACATCAAAAGAAGATGGAAGGAATACACAGAGTCACTGTACCAAAAAGAACTGGTCGATCTTCATCTATTTCAGGAGATGCCATATGATCAAGAACCAATGGTACTGAAGGAAGAAGTCAAAGCTGCACTGAAGGAATTGGTGAAGAACAAGGCTCCAGGAATTGATGGAATACCCATTGAGATGTTTCAGCAAATGGATGCCCCACTAAAGGCACTCACTTGGTTATGCCAAGAGATTTGGAAGACCACTAGCTGACCAAATGACTGGAAGAGATCCATATTTGTACCCATTCCAAAGATTTGAAAGACTACTAGCTGACCAAATGACTGGAAGAGATCCATATTTGTACCCATTCCAAAGAAAGGTGATCCCACAGAATGTGGAAATTTTTGAACAATATCATTAATATCGCACACAAGTAGGATCTTACTGAAAATAATTCAAAAACTATTTGCAGCAGTATTTTGACAGAGATCTTCCAGACATGCAAGCTGGATTCAGAAGAAGATGTGGAACAAGGGATACCATAAATGCTGTCAGATGGATTCTGGCTCATAGCAAAGAATACCAGAAAGATGTTTACTTGTGTTTTATTGAGTATGCAAAGGCATATGATTGTGTATATCATAACAAATTGTGGATGACATTGAGAAGAATGGAAATTCCAGAACACTTGATTGTGCTCATGAGGAACCTGTGCATTGACCAGGAGGCTATTGTGTGAACAGAACAAGGGGACCCTGCATGGTTTCAAATCAAGAAGGTAGTGCTCAGGATTGTATCCTTTCTCCATACTTACTCAATCTGTATGCCAAGCAAATTATCCAAGAAGCTGGACTATATGAAGAAGATCGTGGCATCAAGATTGGAGGAAGAATCATTATCAACCTGTGATATGCTGACAACACAACTTTGCTTGCTGAAAAGTGAGGATGACTTGAAGCACTTACTTATGAAGAAGAAGAATGCAGTCTGCAATATAGATTACATCTCAATTAAAAAAAAAAAAAAATCCTCACAACTGGACCTATAAGCAGCATCATGATAAATGGAGAAAAGATTGAGGTTGTCAAAGACTTCACATTGCCTCATATGCATGTGAGAGCTGGGCAATGAATAAGGAAGACCAAAGAAGAATTGATGCTTTTGAGTTGTGGTGAAGTACCATGGACTGCTGAAAGAAATAACAAATCTGTTCTGGAGGAAGTGCACCTGGAATGATCCTTGGAAGTGAGAATGGCCAAATTTCATCTCACCTACTTTGGTCATGTTGTCAGAAGGGACCATACCCTGGAGAAGGATGTCATGCTTGGTAAGGTAGAAGGTTGACAAATGAGGGGAAGGCCCTCAACTAGATGGATTGACACAGTGGCTACTACGATGGGCTCAAATACAGCAAGGATCATGGAGCTGGTGCAGGATGGGGGTTGTTTTGTTCTGCTGTGTATAGGGTCGCTATGAGTTGGGCATGACTCGACGGCACCTAAAACCAACTAACAAAATTAAACACTCCTGAGATCATACTTCTATCCTAATAACAGAGATCAACTGTCTTGTTCATATGAAGTGCATGTTTTTACTAAAGGGAGATACTCAAAATTGCTTAATTAGAGATATTAGGAATAAAAACAGACATGGACAATGAAAATGATATGAAGTTCTTTCAAATGGAAAGTTTTACTAACTCATGATTTTTAAAATTTATTTCTAAGACTAAATACAACTACTTTTGCTTAGACATTTTACTCAGTAGATACCAGAACAGATTATACAAAAGGTAGGTAAAGACTGTCTATTTCAAGAAATCAAGTTTATCTTCAGAAAAAGCAAGGAAGACTTAAAAAAAAAAAAAAAGTCCCATTTCCTGGCAAAATCTGGGAGTACTATCAGTATCTAATAAATGTGTGGTCATCAATACATATGTCATCAACAGAATATTTCTACTATATCTAAACACATTACAATAAACATAGGACTATTCCAAAAGCACCAGATCCATCCATTATCTTCAGAATGTCAGCCACACTGGCACAACATCACTGACCTCCATGCAGTGAGGAGAATAAAAATTGTATGTTCTTCAAATTTAGCTAAATTAATTTTAATGAAATAAGACACTCTCCCATTGGTTTTGAGGCATTGTATAATGTCCCAGGTGTTACAGACTTTCTACCGCAGGCACTTTTGTTGGATTAACAGTAACTGAACATTTCACAATTTTGTTGGTATTTTCTGTGCATATTCTCAGACAGATAGTATTTTGTTTGTATTTTAGAGGAAGCAACTTGGTTTAAAGACTTTAAATCTCTTTCCCAATATTCCACTGTTGGAATGTTTTGTATGTCTATTTGATGTAAAAGCACAAGCTGATAGTCTGTTAAATTATGTTGCAGTTCTGATGTTAAATCCCCCCATGGCATCTGTCTCTCTTTTCTCCCTCTCACCATCTCTCTTTGTGTATGTGTATTTGTGTGTGTAAGCCTTGTCACTGATCACATTATAATTAGCATAAATCTATCTGCAGTTTCTCCCCATTTATCTTAACACTTCTCCCATACATGTTGGTTTTTGTCATTTTTTCTCCAGGGTCCTTTCTATTCCTAGCTAAATGATTACTAGTTTCTTAACTATCTGCCACAGGTGGATTTGTATAGCATATCATGGTATAGCACAAGAATAAATATGGCCTGAGAACTGATAGTATCAGCTCTGGTTAGATTTCCTGGTTAAAAGCCCTGCTCAGCAGTTGTTAACCATATGATTGTTAGAATGCTACTTAACTCTCAAAGCCTTATAGTAAAAATGATAACTTTGACAGTGGGGTGGTGTGAGGAATGAATGAAACAATCAATTCAAAATCTTAGCACAGGGTTGATTCAAATTCACTACTGTAGAGTCGATTTGACTCATAGCTACCCCTCCTTGAGTTTTGAGGTGGTATCTATGGAAATACCCAATCTCCCTTCCAACAAATGGCTAGTGGGTTTGAACCACCAACTTTCTGATTAGCAGTCAAATGCCTTAGGCCCTATCCTACCGGAGTTCCTACTAAATGGCAGTTGTTACCAATGTTCTTTCTTTTTATTTTTTTTTAAATATATTATCCTTTTTTCTATTTTTCTCCAAAAACTAGTAAACAGATGTATACAAAATTCTCTGTTTTGTTCAATCAGCTTTGAATACAGTGGGATTATTCTAAACATAATACTACATTATGTCCTGTATTAATTTCCTAGGACTACTATAATAAAATAGCACAAACTGTTTAGTATATAAGAAGTTGAATTTATTGCTTCATAATGCTGAATGTTAATAGTCCACATTCAGAGTGTTGGCAGGCCATTTTTTCTCCAAAAGTCTTGAGGAGAGGATTTTTTCTCTTTCTTCCTGGCTTCTGTTAGCCCCTGGCATTTTTTTCACTTGCAACTACAGCATAACTCCATATCATATGGCCATCTTTCCTCATCTATCGTTCTGTTTTTTTTTCTCCTCTTTTATAAGGAGGCCTCTCATATTGGATTAAAACTCACAATACACTAGTATGACCTCAAGGTAACTTCATTGATAATATTTTAAAAGACCTTATTTCAATAAAAAATCACGTTCATAGATACTAGAGGTTATTACTTCAACAAATTCTTTTGACGAACACAATTCAATCCATACCAAGTCCTAAAACAATGATTGTAACATTTTTTGCAATCACATTGTTCTGATAACTTAAACTGTGCTAACTTATGATGTGAACACTTATGAATTTTTTCTCTTTTAGCTCTAGATAAATAGACAAATAACAAATGGACTTACTTATGGTAAGTCACATTTCTCCCAATCTATTTTTCAGAATTTTATTTTGGACCCAAGTACAAGACCTTGCATTTTAAGTAAGTTCCATCATCTTAGACTTCGTTCATTCTTTAACTCTTAAAGATGTTTGAATATCAAGTCAGCCATCTCATTTTGAATATTCCCATCTCCATACCATCAGATAGAAACTTTGACTTATCTATAGAGAATCCTGTGGTATGCCACAAGCACCACCCTGGAATGTGTTATTTAACATATATTTATACATTATGGCAGAGTAATAAAGACTACAATTTTAAAAGCTTAATCTTTTTTGAAGCTCTGCACAAATAGTTCACAAACATTTCTTTCAAACATTACAATGATCTTGAAAATTAAGTAGCATTGTCCTCATTTGGCTAATGAGGAAACTGAGTAACAGATCAGAGATCTGTTCTTTAATCCAAAGAGATTTGTTCCCAGCAGCAAATTGTCACAATCATTGGAAGGACTGCATAAGATGAGAGCCTGCAAAGTAAGCAGACAAAGTTGAAGCTTTTAAACAACCACTTTCTTTTTCTCACATTCCACAATTTTAGTCTGTCATCATATTTTAGAAATTATAAAAAATTCAAAGCAGTT
>NW_006921606.1:14211952-14212781 GCF_000298275.1 Orycteropus afer afer
AAATCAAAGACTATAGCATTCAGTATAGATTACATGGTGCTTTATTTCAGACACTGATTGAACCTCTTAGGATATGAGGTAGCTGTTTATCTACACACGTTATTCTTCTCTTTTCATTAATTTAATTTAATTCCATTTATATGTAACCTGAGAGTAGCATTCCCCTGCGGTATGCCCACTCAGTTTGTAAACTGAATTGAAGCCATCATCCCTGCTTTAATGGCTGTGAAGGACTTAGAAATTAATAGCTCTCTCTTGAATTAGTAAATTATATTTTTCCAAAGAGAGAAAAGTGCCTCATAAAAATAAGTGACTAGAGTCACTTTTATTTTATTTTTATAACAAGTCCTTTTATGCGATAGTTTTAAACCCCCTTTTTACAATAACATCTTACATTTATATAGTGCTTTATACTTTTCAGAGCACTAGCACACACATTATCTTATTTTATCTTCACAACAACCTTAGGAGTTAAGTAGAGGAGATGTGACAGGGGCCCTGTACTGCAGATTGAGGAAGCAAGATACTAAATGACTTTTCACAAAATGAGCTGATGGGCTAGGCTGAGATCTTTTGGCAGCTAATTTGGAATGTTCTGTGATGTCCTTGCTTGTCAATAATGTGTAAATAGAGGAAGCATTAATGGTGAAAAAGTTTCTCACTAGATTGTTCAGTCAATGATATGAAAATTACCATATTGCCCAAAGCAATGTGTTTATGTAGACAAACAGGCTGAATGATTAGGTGTATCTAAGCAAAAAGGAAGGTTGGGCAATCCTACTTCTGTAGTGATACTGCCTCGGAAACCCAAGGAGGGGTCGCTATGAGT
>NW_006921606.1:14212881-14253745 GCF_000298275.1 Orycteropus afer afer
GTAGTGATACTGCCTCGGAAACCCAAGGAGGGGTCGCTATGAGTCGGGGCCGACTCGACGGCACATAACAACAACAACAACAAGCAAAAAGGAATATATCCATGACTATATATAAGGTTGGCAGATGATATTCCTAAATATGTATTTGTACGTGCTGTAAGAATGCCCATATACATAATAGAGCTAATGAGGGTCAAAGTTATGATAACTTCTTAGCCACAGCAACCACCCTGAGGGAGAGAATACTTAGACCTGTGGGCTCAGAACAGTGGTCGCAGGGGACATCAAGTTCAATTGGCATAATATATTATATAATAACGTTGTTCTCCATCCTACTTTGGTGAGTAGTGACTGGGGTCTTAAAAGCTTGCAAGCGGCCATCTAGTTGCAACAGTGGGTCTCTCCTTGTCCAGAGCAAAGACAAATGAAGAAAACCAAAGATGCATGGAAACAATTAGTCCAAGGGACCAGTGGACGATGCATACCTCAGACGCTATCACCATGAGACCAGAAGAACTAGATAGTGCCCAGGTATGGCTGTCAACCACTCAGAAAGGGATCAGTGCAGGACATGCTGGATAGAGTGGGAGAACATGTGGAACAAAACTCAAAATCATTCAATAAGACTAGGTTTACTGGTCTGATAGAGTCTGGTGAGACCCCCGAGACTATGGGCCCTCGTTACCTTTTAGGTCGGGACTTGAACTCTCTCCCATGACTTCCACCGAAACAATAGACAGGAATATAGGGTTAACATTTATATCAGGTAGATACATTCCTTAGAACAATCAATCACGAGAGAACAGAAGGGAAGTATTTGCACAGGGAGATAGCTCAAGGGACAGGAATGCATAGGAAAGGAGGGTACAAGAAAGAGATTACTACAGAGAAGAAGTAGGAAGAGAGCTGTTACACTGTGGGGAATTGTGGTCTATGTCATGAAACAAAATGTATATGAACTGCTGTATGGAAAATGAATTTGCTATGTAAACTTTCACCCAAATAACAACAACAACAAAAGAAAATTAAAAAGGGAAAGGCAATGTGTTTAGGATAATAAAAATGTGAAATAAATTCTTAAGAGCATTTTTTACCTAAACAGAGGAAATAAAATATACTTCACATTTTAAACTTAATACAGGATCATACACACATATTTCTTAATAGTATAAAGAAATAATTCATGTTCTGATTTGAATAAGTAAGTCTCAGAGAAGCTGGTTATATGAAGAAGATTGTGGTATCATGATTAGAGGAAGACTCATTAACAACCTGTGACATACAGATGACACAACCTTGCTTGCTAAAAATGAAGACTTGAAGCACTTACATATGAAAATCAAAGACTATAGCATTCAGTATAGATTACATTTCAACATAAAGAAAACAAAAATCCTCACAACTAGACCAATAAACAACATCTTGATAAATGGAACAAAAGACTGAAGTTGTCAAAGATATCATTTTACTTGGATTCATAATCAACATCCATAGTGCAGTAGCCAAGAAGTCAAATGATGTACTGCATTGGGCAAATCTTCTACAATGTACCTCTTTAAAGCATTTAAGAGAAAAGATGTCACTTTGAAAACTAAGGTAAGCCTGACCCAAACATTGGTATTTTCAATAGCTTCATATGCATGTGAGAGCTGGACAGTGAATAAGAAAGACCACAGAAGAATTGATATTTTGAATTGTAGTTTTGGGCAAAGACTATTAAAGGTGCTATGGAATACTTCTTGTGGTTGTTATATGCCATCAAGTCAGTCCCAACTCATAGTGACCCCTTCTTGGGTTTCTGAGGCAGTATCACTACAGAAGTTGATTGCCCAACCTTCCCTCTGAGGAGTGGCTGGTGGGTTTGAACTGCCAGACTTCTGGTTAATAGTCAAGTGCCTTAGGCACTACGCTACCAGAACTAGAGGATGAATAAATCTGTCTTGGTGGAAGTACAGCCAGGATGTACTTCTTTAGAAGTCAGAATGGTCATATGTCATCTCTCAATAGTTGGTAATGTTGTTAGAAGGGAAGAGTCCCTGGAGCGGGATATCACACTAGGTAAAATGGAGGGCCAGCAAAAAAAGGGGAAGACGCTCACAAGATGGATTAAACACATTAGTTTCAATGATGGGTTCAACCATAGCAATTTTTGTGAGGACAGTGCTGGACTGGGTAGTGTATCTTTCTGTCGTAGATAGGGTTGTTATGAGTTGGGACCAACTCAACAACACCTAACAAGAACAACTTCAAAAAGTTAGTCTCTTAAAGTTGTGTGTGTGTGTGTGTGTGTGTATAAATAAATAAATAAATATATATATATATATTTAAAATTAGCATTTTGTTTTGTAAGAAAAAAAGTGAGCAAAAACACAAAACACAAATTGGTCTTTCAGTTATTAAAAACAAAACAACAACAACAAAAATTCATTAAATACTTCTCTAGCTCCGTAAGTGCCATATGCTACATATAGTTCTTATGATAAATATTTAAATTATTTCACAATTGCTTATTTTGTTTCTAGAGTTTCCAATATCTCACATAAATAGATTTCCAGGGATGTTGACTGAGTTTAACCTTGTAGAAACACATTTTATTGTACCTCTTACCTGAAGGAGCTCTGGTGGCATAGTGCCTAAGGCATATGACTGCTAACCAGAAGGCTAGCGGTTCAAACCCACCAGCCACTCCTCAGAAGGAAGGTTGGACAATTTAATTCCATAGTAATACTGCTTCAGAAACCCAAGGAGGGTTCACTATGAGTTGGATCTAGCAGTCCATTTTTTTTTTTTTGTATTACCCAAAAGTTTTGTTGTTTGAATATACCCAGAGCTACTCTGGAAGACAGGCCTGGAAAACTTCTTCCAAAATATCACTACCTTGAAAACCTTATGGGACAGTTCTACTCTGTAAATGTGGGGTTGCCATAAGTCAGAATCCATGGGAACTAACAACAGAGTCTTAGGCACCATTCTAAGTGGTGAGATTAAAGGGATAAATAACATAGAGGCTATCAGGTTTTGCCCTTGAGATGGAAATACTTCATTACATAATGGTAGTTGTTAACATAATGTATTAAAGACCAATATAAGATGCTGTGTGAATAAGAATAAGAAAAAAAAAATAATAATTCTTCCTGATTTTTTCAGGAAGATATTGTAGGAGAAGTCAAAATGTACTGATTTTTGAGCATGAGACTGACGGTATCTGGGAGAAGGGCATTGTAGGTGGAATAAACAGTGGAACAAAGACAAAGATACTGATGCCCCAAAAAGGAGGGGAGGGGAATAAGGTAGGAGAGGGGTTGGTCTGGAGCCAAGTGATAAAGGAGAAGCTAGAAAATGTCAGTTTTATGATATCTGCACTAAAAAAGTGAATATGAAAGTTCAATTTGAAATGCAAAGAATATGAAGGTATGTCTTAAAGCATTTGTAACCAACAGAAATTCACTCAAGTGGGCTTAAATCTCAAGATCCTATACCCCAACACATAAACAGAACGTCACAAACATCATGGTGGAGAGCCTGAAATTCTCTCAGGAATCTACTTCCTCTTAGAAGCCCGTGGATCTCTTTGTTTGTGTTTCTCACTATCTCCTGTGTTCTTTTTCTCCACTGATTTTCCCCTTGACCATGGTTGAAGATGACTGCCCCAAATTGCTAAATTTGCCTGCCCTCACAATTGGAGAACTTTGGAGTCTAATTTTGTGACAAGGCACTATCACCAAGCTAGGATGAACCAGTTGCCAAACTCAGGCAACAACTAAAAACAGAGCAGGAGAACTAAGATAAAAAGTTACCTTGTGAGGTTTCTTCTATCGTTGAGGTAAATTGAGTATGAGAAATGCTCAGAGAAAGAAGTATAAGCAGGGAAGCAAACCAAATCAAACCTGTTGAAGTCAAATCAATTTCAACTCATAGTGACCCTGCAGGGAGGAGTAGAACTGCCACACAAGGCATCCAAGGCTATAAATCTTTATAGAAGCAAACTGCCACATCTTTCTCCTAGGGAGTAGCTGATGGGTTCGAACCAATGACCTTTCAGTTAGCAGCCAAATGCCTTAACCACTGTACCACCAGGCCTCCTTATGAGCAGGGAAAAATGCCCCCCAAAAATGTATTGTACAGGTCAAATTTAGTTCCAAACTGACTTCTTAAATTGATTAACTGAAAAGTTTTCTCAATTAAAAATTCTGTATAGTTTTGACTATGAAATGTGATTATATAATTTATCTCTATATAATGTTATGTATTCACACATTTTTTGCTATTGAGAAATTTTCTCAGCATTTCATTTTCCATTTCTACAAATGTAAGGTAACGTAATTCCACTGTGGTTTCATACCAATTAAATTCTGCTATATATACTGCTGGTGCAGTATTTAAAGCTCAGATGCTAACCTAAAGGTCTGTGGTAGGAACCTACTTGCTATTCCATGGAGAAAGATGAAGCAGTCTCCTTCTGTAAACTTTACAGCCTTGGAAACCCTAGGGGGCAACTATGAGTCAGAATAAAAGCTGATGGTAGTGTTTTTTGTTTATTTGTTTTTGGTATAAGCACTGGGAAGAGTTTGAATAAGTACAATAGACAGGTGGCTTCTCAATTGCATAAAAAATTTATGACCATATTCTGCTGGTCTGCTTCCAAAATACAGTTTGATTCCAGTTGCATTCCATCTCTTCTATACTCTAAGTTATCATCTCTTGCCTGGACAACCACATCAGCCTGCTTGCGTTTCTATCTTTCCTTGACTTCTTTGATCTATTCTCTATTCTGAATGTGAATGATCTTTTAAAAATGTAAATAAGATTATATTACCCACTCGATTAAAATCCATTGAGTATGTTCTTATTCCTCTTAAATAATATCCAATTCCTTTCTATCACACCAGAAAGTTTTGCATAATCTGCCCCCAACCACTCCTCAGAAGGAAGGTTGGGCAAAGCTACTTCTGTAGTGATACCGCCTCGGAAACCCAAGGAGGGGTCCCTATGAGTCAGATCCAACTCTACGGCAGTGGTTGCATTTTTTGCATTTTACTCTCCTCCTCTAACTCTTTAAACCTCATCTGATACTCTTGTGCTGTTTTCTAACTTTCTTCATACCTGTTATTTTTTATGCTTCATGATGGATTATGTTTGTGAGGAAGGAGGAGAAAAACATCAAGGACAATTTTATGATTCCCTTTTAAACCACACTACTCTAAGCTTTTGTACATCCTGTTTACCCTTCTCTTTTCAAGCCAGGCACATTATTCCTCCATGTCTCTCCTCAAACATATATCTTCAAAGAGTTTCAAATTACTTAGTCATTTACTTACTATTTCACCACCTTGTAAATATTCCCAGACTTATCAAAATATATAATCATCTTCTTAGTTTATTTATTCATGTTGTATTATTTGATTGTCTTCCTCTCCCTACCCCCAACTACACAGATAGAGACACAGTTTAGACACAGAGACAGAGATAGAGATAGAAAGAGAGAGAGAGAACACAAGAGTGAGATACACCACCATATCAGTTGCCATTGAGTCAATTCATGGAGACCCCATGTGTGTCAGGGTAGAACTATGCTTCAGAGGGTTTTCAGTGGCTATTTCAGAACTAGATCCCAAGCTTTTCTTTTGAAGCTCCTCTGGGTGGACTCAAACCAGCAGGTTTTTGGTTAGTAGCCAAGTGTGTAAACCATTTGCACCACGCAGGGCCTAGAGATAGAGGTATAATTTTCTGGGTTAAGAGTATAGATGTTGAATCCAAATTGTTTAGGTTCAAATACCAGTTTGAAGTTGTTATTTATGTATCCTTGGGCAATTTTTTTATTATTTGTCTTCTTTTCTTGTCCCAATCTTCGAAGATAGAGGTTAGCAATAGAGCTAGAGCTAGAGGTTAGACAAAGAGACAGAGATAGAGAGATCAAAGATACTACATACAACATTATTAACCTTTTATGTGGATACCAGCATTGAGGCACCAAAAGATTAAATTAAATGATCAATTCAGTGCATGTATGTGTCATAGCACTGGTTTGCAGTCTAGTCCTTGAGCCTAGGCTCTTAACCATCATTGTATTCTAATAATAAGGAAAAACATTTAAGTGTTTCACTATCTTTGCCAAGACATTTTTTATTGGTTATCTCTCTAATGGAAATACCATAGATGAATGGCTTTAACAAACAGGGATTTATTCTTTTACAGTTTTGGAGGCTAGAAGTCTGAGTTCAAAGTGCCAAACTCTAAGGGCTAGGTGAAAGCCACTTGACCTTGGCCCTCGGCTCTTCCTGTTGGTCCTGGCCCACTGAAGCTAAAGGCTTTTCTTAACTTAGGTAGCTGCTAACTGCTGAAGCTGGCAAATCCAAGGTTGACAAGTAAAAAGACACAATCCCAATATTACCAAACAACATGGTAGGCCACTAGTTCAAGTCCAGAGACTGTCTCAAGATCAGCAGGAAAGATGGCAGGCTGCTAAATGAAGACTCGGCTACATGCAGAGTCCAAGCATGCCAAAAAGCTGTATATCATTCCCAAAGCTTCTCTTTATATACTGGAAGCAGACCATACCCTTGAAGCACCTACACAGCTGATTGCTGCAGATTCCACTATGGAGCTGATTGCCAGTCTCATCATAGGGAATAGCTACAACCAGCTGCCTAGCCACTCAAAACCAGGCTCAGCAAAGTTAATACATAACCTTAACTACCACAAATTATTTATTTATTTATTTATTTATTTTTGCTATCTAACAAGGACTTCAAATCATGCCAGTAACTATTAATGAGAGACCAATGAGGGGAGAAAAAGAGTTGGAAAAGAAGGCAGTTAGTGTTTACCTATGAAAAGATAATCTTTAAAAAATGAAATAGTATACTTACATTTTATTGTATCACTTTCTATGTGTTTAAAGCAATTTCTTCCAGTATTATACTTGTGGTTCCAGATGGATCTTCCAATGAAAAATAGCCTTTAATATATTTTTGCTAAGCTATTTGGACAGCAGATTCTACCTAATTCCTTTACTTTCTTCGACCCCGGACGATTAGCTTAGCGTCAAATTCTGGTTCATTTTGAAATTTTCTAGGCTAGTTTTATAATATTATTTATCTTTATTGCTGAAAACCCAGCAGGTGAAGAAAAATGAAGACAATTTGGTAAATAATGGATGTAGAGATGACTTATTGTTTTTCTGCAATGAGAAATAAGCACAGTTTATTATGTGACCTTTCTTCAAGTGCCTGTCAAGAACTCAGAAGTAATAAAGCTTTACTTGCAAAGAGTGACTGATTTAAAAAATATATACAGTTAAACTGTTGTATCTCTTTATTAAAAGCTAATCTACTATTTGTGTGTCCATAGAAATAATGATAGATGTAATTTTTTCCTGAAGAAAATTCGTAGCTGCCCACTCCCCAATCAATGCACAACAATTCGTTTACTCTTTTTGACTACAGTGTTGGATATGTTTTAGTTTAAAATGTATTGAAAAACAGAAGAGTCTATAATGCATGTGTGTTCCTTCTCCTTTATGAAAAATCATGTCATATTTTGATCACTTTTCTGTTTGGAGAGCTTGAAGGTAGTAACATCTTTTGACTTTAAAACTATTTAGTGTCCAGCTCCAGGCTTCTATTTCCATTAATAGGAGAGATTTTTTTATCAGCTTCTTTTCAGCTCTCAATTCCAGAAGTTCATCTAATTATAACATTCTGAAATTACATGTATGTAACTCAACATCTTTGAATGTCCATGCATATTGTATTATATTATATTATATTATTCTTATAGCAAAACTTCAATGATACTGCATTAAGTAATTTGCCATACTGAAAGGTTTTGTTTCTTTTACCTTTTTGGTGTTCTAACTTTCTTTTTAATTATTCATAAACAGAATGATGATTTTTGTTCTAAAGGTGTTCTTCAGGCTAACTTTTTATTAAGACCTTAAATGATAGCTTTTTTTTCCTTTAATAAGAAAAGCTCATATAAATGCAGAAGCAGAAATTGTCCTTAAAATAAGTGTACACAAAATTAATACAAATAATAAAAACACAAAATATTTATCTCAAGTCACAACAGCAGAATTTACTTATTGTACCTTATAGGAGTGAACTAGATAAAGCAAATGAGAACCTACTTTATAAAATACACCTTCTAAAATCTTTTTTTTTTTTTTTTTCTGGTCTATGCTCTGAAATGAGCTGGACATTGAAATATCTTCCTACACAAGAAGAAAGTACTTTGGTTCAGTGAATCAAGATGATTACTGAACTAAAACTAAACACACACACGCGCGCAGATACAATGAACACACATATATAATGGTAGACTCTTTCATTTCTAAAAATCTTATGAAGGAGAAATAATGATATATAAAATTATAAATATATATATATATATATTTATATATAAAAATAAAGCCTTTAAGTTTTACCTGTAAAACTTAAAATCTAAAAAAGAACAAAAATTAGGAAAATATAACTATTCCATTCATAAAATGCATTCATTCTATTACAGTTTTGCTGCTTTCATATTTTATTGCAATTGTTTGTCTTTGGGTTTGGAAAGATATTCTTAGAAACATGAACTTCTTTCTTATTAGATTGATACTAGGTCTATAACTCTGAGTGAACAGAAAAAAAAAAAAAAAAGAGAGAGAGAGAGACAGAGAGAGAGAGAGATAATCCAAATAACAAAAACTTCTGCAATAAATTGCTAACCCTATTTTTTTTTAAAAAAAGTTCCATAGCTTTTTTTTTCCCCCTTTAAAATTATCTATGTTGCCAGTTCTACATAGCTTCATTAAGACAGAAATTACCTTCTTTTCACTCAGAAAGATTACATTTTATTCCTAAACTGATTTGAAACAGTCAAAATAAAAAATTCTCCCAGGACATCCCAGCAACAAAGAAACAAAACAACAAAAAATATTTTTGCATGATCATTTGTATTACTGATTTTTAATACAGTGTTCAGGTATCTTTGATTACCTGTAGAAGAGGGCATCAAAAATACAAGTGTGTGAATGTGTGTGTATTTATCTGTGTCTTTATGTGTACATGTATGTGTTGACTTTGCATTCTGGCAACTGACTTGGTTATTCTGACAGGCTTAAGTGGTAGGAAAACCATATAAAAAATAACCGGAGGACTAAAGAATTTAGAAAAGTAAGATGGAAATCAGGGATAAAACATCATATTCATTCTTCTGCCATGTAATCACACAGAGTAGATGGTTTTGTGATACATCTTTGGACCTCATATTTTAGAATATTAGAGGTCCATAGATTGACAAAAATCATGAGTTTGTGTTTGTAAAGCTCTTAAAGCATATTAACCATTCAGTTTATCAACAACATTTTTTTTAACATTTTCCTCAATAGTGGTGGAGTGTGGTAAAATCAAAATATGAAAAACTTAAAATGTGTTTTCAATCTATAGTGTTGTGTTTCTATTTTCTTCTTTAATCCTTTTCTCCCCATCACTCTCTTAAGACACATTCATATGCAAACAAACACACATTCTGACACTGTATAAATACAGGTAAGTCATAACTATATAAATAAACCCTGAGTCTTTGCTTTATTTTATGTTTTAAAACTAAATTGTAGTGGATGAGATGACTATATAATTGCAGTCATATCTTTACTAGTCTGTGCTTTCAGCTCATAATAACTAATTTTTAAAACTGGGAGCTTAGAATTTAGAAACTTACAAGTTTCATATTAGACCAACTTCAATGTGTCCTATACTTTAATATGTAAATCAATTGAAATACTGAGCTTGACATTCAGAGGGTCTCCCTGCTTATTACTTTATGACATTTCCAGACTGAAGGTGCAGGAGGGGCTCACATTAATTTGCTTTATGTTTGACTAGAGAGGTTTCCCATAACTATTAGAGCCCACTTTGGGCCCACTTCATTTTAGAGTTGTTGTCAGTCATTGGAGAGTGATATGCCGTGTGCCTGGGAAGAATAAACACATCATATATTAGGTAAAGCTTTGATGTATGAGGGTTGCTGACTGCCGACACCTCTTCCTGAGGATAGGGAAAATCAGAGTGAGAATGAAATTAGGTTAGGAAGGAGTATTATAGACTGGAGTCTAGTGAGGCTCCCTGGAACACTCCAGCTCAGAATGGACTGAATGGTCAAAGCCACTGTTTTTGCTTTTGCTTTGGTTTATTTTCTGGTGGTGTTTGTCTTGAAAAGAGGAGTAGTGTTGGAGACACATCCTCTGTGCTTCCCTCTCGAATTACTGTACACTGAAATTAAACAAAGCATTTATGAGCTGACAGCACATGCGGTTTTGGAATATTTTAATCTCAACCATTTGATAAATGATCCAGAATGAAACATTGTCTAATCAGTATTAGAATCCCCATATTTTGTCCTTTTGTATTCCAAAGTGTTCCATTTTACATATTAAAAAAAAAAAAATTTGCTTTAGAGAATGGGAAAACAAAATTTTATTCCACAAATTGCAATTACCATCCCCATACCCATATCACCCCCCCACACACACACAGCTACAGAATGAATTAGTAATTGACTAACATATTTTTAAGTTAGGAAATCAATGAATTACAGCATTATTTAGTAAGAAGTTTCAAAATTTTACAGAAGTTCCCAGAGGAATATGTTTGATTTTTCCATATGTTCAACACTAATTTGCTCGAGCCTCTCAGTACTTCATCTTGAAATGATTGTGCGTTAGCTCGATTTGAACATAGGTATTTCCACTCACGTTGCAGCTGGTTTCCATGCTAGACAACATGATTTTTATTGAGAACTAATTGTTTCAGAGAGCTTTAATATTCTTCAGAGTCTCGAGAACTTCAATGAATGATGATGGGCATGCATTATTACCTCACAAGTTGTATTAAGCAGCCATATTTCAAGTTCATCCCACACACTAGGATCTTGTACCTCCAGAATGGTCTTTCCTATTTTATTCTGTCATTTTGGTTAAGGAAAGACCACATTGTGGCATGTCTTTGCCTTATGTATGAGCCAGGGAAGTTTTATTGGTTAAAAAAAGAGAAGTTGTTTGTAAAATTACAAATTACAAATTAAAATGTGATACTACTCTTTCCAAACCCACAAATCTGTGCCTTGGGCCAGACTCATTCACACTAGAGTGTCACTCTTCTCCACTGTTATTATTCTTAAACAATCCAGCAGTGCATGTTTTTTATTTGGTTTAAAGAAGTGAGGAAAGCAGAGTAAATTAAATGTAATAGAAATGGTTTATGATATACATGTATATAATCAAACACATACACACACATACATATTTTAAAAAAGAAAATATGTAAACATTTCCATAAATTCTAAATAACCCGAAATAAGTGAGCCACAAATGATGAAAACTACTTAGTGAAAATAAAAATAAAATGTTAGAAAATTCACATTTACCTTTAACATTCACTCTCCTTGCAGATGAACAAAGACTAATGGTTTCTTTGCTAGAAGCCTAGATTTTTGATTCAAAACAATTATTAAAAAAATACTATTCTAGATTTCCATGTTTGGACCTTTTCACATCAATTCTTTAGTGAAATATCTAAAAGGAATAGAGTTAAATGGCATGCATTAAAATATGTAATATGTACAAACACGTATGTAGCACTTGTAACAATGGTTGACATTTACCTAGCGTTTATATTATGCCAACCATTGTGCTAAGGGCTTTTCCTGCCTTTCATTGTCCTAACCACCTAGACTGCATTGCTTTTAACAGTGTATACTTACTCATTTCGTTTTAAAAAATTAGAAAACTAAAATGAAGATCGCTATGCTGACATACTGACATATTCTTATCAACTTTGCCAATAAGGTTTTATCAGCTTCAGGCATGAAGCAAATCTATCTTATTAGTGTGAAAACTAATGAAAGATCATCCTGACAATGATAATTAATTGCAGTTGTTGACAAGGACTGAGTTCCTTTGCATTCCCTTTTCTGTTGTTCTTTCTTAGTCTTTCAACTCTCCTCTCTCAATTAGACATATGAAAAGTGCTGCCCTCCCCTTTGAGAAAGAAGCTTTTAGATTAATCATATTATCTTAAGGTTCCAAATCTCCATGCCTGTGTGACCTTTCTTCCCTTAGAATCCATTATCTTAAACTATCACAATAATCCTGGCTTTAGGGAGGGAGAGAGGGAAGAAGAATCAAACCTAATAGATGGCAAATAAGATTAATCTATGATCTAAGTGCCGATTACACTTGGCCCTGCCCTTGAACACCCAGGTGTAACCTTGAAATTCACATCTCCTAAGACACTGCAATTGGATTGAATGTCCCTGTAGGCCTTAAGGGCAGCTGGCCAAACTTTACCCATTACTCCCCAGCAAGATCATGAGCTGTCTCAACCTCCAACTCTCTTTACTTGTGGAATTTGGCAGCTGTGCTTTTTCATGTTTGTTTTGGGATAGTTCACATTTTTTAGATAAAATACTTATTTGGGGTCCTTGATTTTTGTTTGTCAGAAGCAACCGGCCATGGAAAGAATGAACTTTTACCTGGACCTCACAAGAGGAAAACAAATGATCCAGCTTCTCAAAATCTGACAACTGCCCCAAAATAAATTCAAATCTTTGCTTCTTTTAAAGCACTGACGTATTGATCCCTAAAACTACATATGTTTAAAACAACCAACAGGAGAAAAAGAAAACTCTATGCAACGTTTTCCTTTTGATTTTTGAGCTGATTATTTTCCTTCCACATGGCATGAGGTCTTAGGAAGGACACCCTTTTGGTGAGATGAACATGACACTAGAGAGTCTGAGCTACTGATGACATGGACATGAAAAAGGAATGAGCTTGGAGAAAGCAATTTCAGCCAAAGGGAAATATCACTGGGTCAGATGGAGAGAAGGGAAACAAAACCAGAAAGCATTCTTGTTAAATGTTAGCTCTGCCTCTTGAAATTCATAGTTGACCAGATAGAAAGAATGTTCTCTCATCCCGAGTCTGTGCAGTCTCACCTCAGAATGTGTGTAAACCATGGATGATAGAATAAAATCAAACTCAAAAGTAGAGTGAGAAGGATACTTAAGTGTAAACAAGGAAAAATGAATGGATTTTTAAAATATCAGAAGTTTGGTGGGCAGAGATCATGGTCATTTCTTCTGAAAAAGATAGCTAAATCAAAAAAGCTAGGGGTTTGGTGGAGTCCCTGAATGGCACAAACTGTTAACAGGTGCAGCTGCTAACCAAAAAGTTGGTGGATCAAGTACATACAGAGGTATCTTAGGAGAAAGCCCTGGCAATCTACTTCTGAAAAACCAGCCATTGAAAACCCTATGGATCACAGTTTTACTTTGACATACATGAGATCACCATGAGTTGGCGATGAAGACAACGTGTGATTGGTGAGGGATATGGTCAGGGAGCCCACGTTTAATCCATTCTCTTTAGCATTAAGCTTATCTCAATGTTCTTTCTCTGGCATATTTTTCAAGCACAAATGCCTCACTCAAATCAGAACATCAGGGTTCATTTTGTAAAGATTTTTCCAACTATTGTTGTAATAAAAATTATCCAAAAAAACAAATGAAACTCACTGTCATTGAGCCAAATACAACTCATAATGACTTCTCCTTGGGTTTCCGAGGCGGTATCTCTATGGAAGTAGATTGCCCAATCTTCCTTCCGAGGAGTGACTAGTGGGTTTGAACCATCAGCCTTCTGGTTAGCAGTCAAATGCCTTAGGCACTACGTCACCAGAGCTCCTGTAATAAAAATTCGAAACCAAACCAAAATGGAAGAAAGATTGGACAATCTACTTCCGTAGCAATATCACGTATTTATTCTAAGTCTACCATGAGACCTGTGCTACAAAAATCTCAGTTACGTAGTTCCAGAAACTTTCTTTTATAATTTTCTTGTAAGTCATTGCTTGATTCCTAAGAGATTAAAATAAATCTAATCTTTGTAAGTATTCTCCCTCTTCCCTTTTGTTCCCAAAATTCAATTACTACATAACTTTTCCCCCGTTAATAAGACCTAATACAGCAAATATGGGGAGCTCTGGTGGCATGGTGCCTACGGCATTTGACTGCTAACCAGAAGACTGGCGGTTCAAACCCACCAGCTACTCCTCGGAAGGAAGATGGAGCAATCTACTTTCGTAGTGATACTGCCTCGGAAACCCAAGGAGGGGTCGCTGTGAGTTGGGTCTGACTCGATGGCACATAACAACAACAACAACAACAGCAAATATGAAAACAAAATATTTCTGTAACCACCTTTTGGAAACTTAATTTTGAGGAATTGCTGAACTAGATCCCCCATATAAATAAGCTTTGTGATTTTGAGTTGATTGCGTAACATCTCTGCATTCCAGTGTGCACAAATGTAAAACTGGATTTGAAAAAAAAAATTCTATTTTTATGTAGGGTTGAAGATGCAATAACTATTCATATAAAAATGAATGGTAATGACCAGAAGATTGGGTTGGATCCCAGCTCTGCTGTTTATTAACTGTGTGACCTTGGATAAATTGTTAAGCCACTCTGTATTTTCGTCTCCTCATCTTAATGTAAGAATATTAATAGTACTTACCTTACAGTGTAATTTTGTGGCTTAAATAAGTTAAAGTAAGTAAACTGCTTAGAAGAGTTTCTGATGTTTTATAAGTCCTTATATAACAGTTTGCCATTGTTTTTGTCATTGTTGTTATTATTTAGTATTATCAATCATGTTATTTTTTCTTTTAGCTGTGAACTTGAGAACACTGGAAAACAATACTAAGATTTGTTTCTTGGATTTTTGCAAGACTTACAGCTGAGAAGACATCAAAGAACCAAGAATTCTAAAAGCTGTGGTAAAAAGACAAAGGATTCCTTCAGGTCTCTTCTCGTGTTTGTTAGGACAGTGGCATCTTGACTGAGTGAACGTAGAAGCCCTTGTCAGCCATCCGGGGAGGGTTAACTCACACCTCGGTGGGAGCCTCATGCCATTAAGTCAGGGAGAGTAATGAAATTTCATTTAATTTGTCAGAAAGAAAGTGCTAATGTTAAAAGGCATTTAATGAAAAAGGGAGAGATTCTTTGAAAGGGAGTCCTTAAGTAATTACTTCAAGTGTCTTAGGCCTACTCACCAGAATATTTACATTAGTGTCTTGCAGTGGCCGTGTGTAATTAAATTAGTGCAGCATTTACATTCCCCGTTTTCTTTGTTTTTTGTGATTTTATTAATAATCCCCCTTAAAAAAAAGAAACGGAAAATGACTTGATCTAATCAAAGCAGATGTTAGTGTATTTTTTTTTGAAATGTGTTTATTGAAGGAATTGCTGAGTTAAAGGTGTGTGTGTGTGTGTGTGTGTGTGTGTGTGTGTGTGTTGGGAGTAAGAGCTGGAGACCAAGGGCCAGGGTGGAGAAGACAAACTCCTATTTCAGTTGCACTTTGGAGAATGCCATCTTTTATCTGCTCAGACCTGACATGGAGAAGTCCAGACAGCAACTACAGACTGTCAGCATATTGTACTGGATACCCTTGTCTACATCAGAGCTCTTTTCAAGAAGAGGAGGGCAGGGATGTGGATATGCGAGTGAAAGGAAGTACTTGTGAAACCATGTGAGGTGGGTGATCCCTCATCACTTCTCGCAGGTGCACAGGGAAGCTCCATGCCATCACCAACAATAGCCATAGGAGATAACTAAAGTTCTAGGCCCTGTGAACTGCTGCAACGGGATAGATTTGTACCTCTCAAACAGAGTGAGTTTAGGAGAACTATTCTTAAACATTGTTTAAGCAAGTAACTTGCTGCCATTTTCCAAATTGATTTATGAACTTTCTCATGAGTGACTCTGGTTACAAATATCATGTGTATAATTTACTTTTATAGTCAATAAGGGTGTAGTGGCAAGAACATAGGTTGCTGAGTTGGGGGAAAGAAAAAAAGATTAGAGAGAAAGAAAGAGAGATATGGTTATAGAAAAACCTCTTAAAGTTGATTTGAAGACTCCAAACCAAAAGCCAAAATCACTGCCATCAAGTCAAGTCTGACTCATAGTGACCCTACAGGAGAGAGACCAGCCCCATAGAGTTTCCAAGACTGCAAATCTTTACAGAAGAAGGCTGCTTCATCTTTCTCATGAAGAATAGCTAGAAGATTCAAATCATTGACCTCTTGGTTAGCAGCTAAGTGCCTTAACCACTTTGCCACCAGATGGCCTTGATTTGAAGACTGAATTAAGTCAAATAATCAGAAAAGTGCTAAAACTTTAGCTGGAGTCGTTTTATTAAAACGAAAATCTGATCATATCATTCTTCTTACTATAATTCAATGGCTTTCTATGCCCTTTTCAATACACTGTGCATTGACTCTGCTCATTTCCAAAAGTCCTTTCCTGCGTGAAACTACTCTTCAAAATACTACGTCTTCAGTGTGTGAGAACTCCCTGTCTCTGGATCTTTGCACGTGTCTTTTCATCTGTTCAAACTGTGCTGTCCAATACCTTAAATGGGAGGCTTGTGTGGCTGTTAAAATTAAAATTTAAATCATTTAAATTAAATAAATGAAAACATGTAGTTCCTTGGTGCAGTAGCCACCTTTCAAGTACTCAGTAGCCATAGCCATCTGTGGTTAGTGGCTACCATAATGGTCAATACAGCTCTAAACCATTTCTATCATGGGAGAGAATTTTTTTGGAACTCCTAGTCTACCATGGGGAGCTCTGGTAGCATAGTGGCTAAGACACTTGACTGCTAACCAGGAGGCTGGCCACTCAAACCCACCAGCCACTCCTCGGAAGGAAGATGCAGCAAACTACTGCCCCAGTGATACTGCCTCAGAAACCCAGGGAGGGGTCGCTATGAGTCAGGTCTGACTTGACGGCACATAACAACAACAACAACAGTCTACCATGATCATTTCCACTCTCTGACCTCATTATTAAGTCCTCAGCTTAGATAACACTTCCACATGGAAAGTTTCCCTTCACACACACAACTCCCCCCATGCCTTAAATCTGAGTTAGTTCTTCTCTTTAATATTCTACCTTATAGAAGTGGCCTGTGTGTTTATCTGAATTTGCTGATTAATCCTAAACTCAGTTAGGTCAGTGACCAGGCTTCAGTATTGATTAGCATCATATTGTGCTTCTAAAGAGCAAATAATAGTAAAAGCATTCACTGAGCATTTACTAGACACTATTGTAAGTGCTTCACATGCATGTTTTCACTTAATACACAGTTAAGTACTATTAATCACAGCTAATACATAAGTGGGTACTATTTATGATTTTGATACTGCAAATGAAGGGTCTGAGGCACAAAGTAAATCATTAGTATAGATGGCACAGATATTGAGGAGAGTAACACTTCTGCTCTAAACCTCCTTATCTTTGGCAAACAAAATTGTTGAAAGAATGTAGGAATAAATGTGTATAGGTATTAAAGTGGACAGTAGATACTCTTTCATAACATCAGTGTTTTTTAAAACTGCTCCCATTTCCCCACCAGCCTTACCCTTCGCAGTGTTGTTTTCTTTTAATAAATCCTTTATACTATTTTACTTCAGCTTCAACTATATGGTGAACAGAGAAGGTATGTTATACCCATTCTACAATTAAGAAACTTAAAAGTTGAGAGAGAGAAAGCAACATGAAAGGCTAGTAGGTTAATGATGGAATGGCAGAGTAAGACAGTTTTGGCAAGTATTCAAATGACATGATGTATATGGGCAGGGAATCCGAGTCATCAACTTTGATTTTTCTTGGCTTTAATGTTTCAGTTTTCTGGCTACCCATGTCATATTAATTATCAGTATCATTTTTTTTCTATAGTTGAATTAGATAATGATGGCATTAGTTAGGTAGTGAAACAAGCATTGTTTTCAGCAAATTAGGACAACATCTATAAACAGGTCCCTGATCAGACATTAGGCCTCATGACTACTGTATCAATTATAGCTATTAATAAACCAATACTGTGGTAATGCTTGTAGACTATTATTGTTACTACTGTCACTATTATTATTTTTATCATTTCAGACTGAATGTTAAGAACACAATAAAGGATGTTTTTAAAAAAGAAAATTTATTTAATACAAAATTTGGTTAAGCAGAATTCTGTGACTGAAACTTAAGAATGTATGGTTTTCTGCAGTGTTCAAATATACTGAAAAACAGGAGAATAGGGGATAAATATAATCTCCAAGAGGGCTACATTAAACTTTGTTAAAAACCCAATACATCAGAATGGAAAATTCTATGTCCTTAATTTTGGATACCCAAATGTAATAGCTAGTACTTTGAAGACATAATATTAAGCAAGCAATATTCTATGAACTTTGCACATATTGATCCACTTATTCCTGGTAAGAAATCTATAAGATATGCACTCTGTATTATTCTCATTATACAGATGTGAACACTGAGGCCCAGGGCAGTAATAACATGCCTAAACCATGTAGCCAGTAAGTTGCAGAACTCAGATTTGAATTTGTGCATTCTAATTTCAGAAAATTTCTTTATCCACTGCCCTTTATTGCTTCCCCATCAATAGGTTCAGGAACACATACTTAAATACACATGGAAGTTTAGAATGACTTTTCTAAAGAAGCAAAGAAATAAGCAAGGCTCTCTCATCTTTTTATGTGAGGATGGAATGTATGTGGCAAATTCAATTTGGATTTTCAACATAGATTAAAAAAGAGAGAGAAAGGGATCAACAATTAAATATGTGGGAGAGAAAAAGAAAGGATTTTCTAGTAAAATAAGTCTCTTCAATATGAAGAATTCACCTAGTTAGATAAAGAAAAGTATCAGGGAACAAATGTTTTATAGTCCACTTTATACTTCTATTGCCTTACACTACAATTTTAAATCACTTTTGTTCCATGGGACAAAAAGCATAAATTGATGTTTAGAGAATTTATCGCAATTTGTGCCACTTCCTAGTGAATTTTCATCTTTAGATAACTATGTGTATGGTCTAATAATGGTCTTTATGAAGCTAAATTTGCCTATTGTTTTCCCCTCAAACAAAATTAAAAAAAAAAAAAAAAAAAACAGTAAAAATGAGAGTTTTAAAATGCTTACAATTTCTTATTAGCAGCAAATTCAATCAAAAACCCAGATGTAATTTTTCTTCCAATCATAAAGTGTCACTAATGACATTTTACACATATATGGATTGTATCCTTTCTTGAGAGCTATTTATAAAGAGTGTACAATAGTTCACCCTGGCGTTTGGCCGTCTTAGTTACTTAGCAGGATTGACTGTAGATCAGATCTGATCAAGTCCGCTGTGATCCGTCCTTTAGATAAGAAAAAACAAAAACCCAAACCCACTGTCATGGAGTCAATTCTGACTCCTGAGAAGGAATTGAAAAACTGGAAGCTCCTGAAAAAAAGTCAATTCAAGGGAAAGGAAAACACGTCCCTGCTTTTGGAGACACTGAAGTAGTTAAAAAAAAAAGATGATCGGAGCATTTGACTCTAAATTTCATTCTAAGACCTGGGAGAAAACAACAGCAGACCACTTTGCTGTTCAAAGAATGCTTTTTGGTTTTGGGGGAAAAAAAAGCGTTCCACAGAAGGACATAAAGTAGTGAGCGGTTTTAAACGCATTAAAACAACACTGACTTTATTTGAATTACTGTCCGAGAAAACAGACCCAAAATCATATTTGAACCATTAAATAAATAAATATATGTAGAGAGAGAAGTGGAGGAAACAGATTCAGAAGAAATGATTTGTAAGGATGTGGTTAAAACTATTTATATACTGGGTTCTATTTGTTTTACAGCCAGCGGTGCATGGACAGCATGAAAGGTTATCTCTGACAAGGTTTTAGCTATTATTTTCTTCCAGTGAAATGGTATTTCTTGAGAAAAAAAGGTCTTTGGAACAAAATAACAATAAATCCTGATTTAGATACATAAACCTGCCATTGATATCACATAATATCAGTGTTCTTTCTCACTCGATACAGGCGTTTTAAAGATAAATGGTAAAACTGAACTGGAAATCCATCTGGCTGGCTGCCTGCTCTAATGAATAACCCCACTTTGGCTCCTGCAATGTAAGCAGAAAGTTCTCTCCCGGCCTCTTTCGTCTGTCATGAATCTACAAGACAGCCGACATAATATCTGGGCGACAACGGTGCGCTAACAGTGCAGTGACTTCCATTTTCTTTGCTTTCTATTGATTTTCACTTAATAACTGGCGAAATACTAAACGTCCACCCTGAGTACCTAATAAATCCTGCCTGAGCTTTTTATTGAGGAGAATTTAATAAAAACAACCATTGCGGCTGAGGGATTTTTCTTTTGGAGAGAACATAGGGGTAAGGGACAGAGGGGTTGGGGCAAGAGAAAGCCATTTGATTCTTTTTTTTAAGGACTTTCTCCCCTTTGGAAAAGCAGTGCTGTGTCAAGAGTGGCTGTGTGTTTGAACCTGACTCCTGGAAGGAGCTATGAGCTCTACATGCAGGTTATCTTGTGAAGGTGAGGAAAGGAAGATGTAAGAACTTGGCAAAACCAAATTGCTAGTGCAGTAATTTCAAGTTTTGGCCCAGGATGCCTTCATTGCTATTATCAGTGGCTGTCAAAGATCTATAAGAATGTACATTTTATAGTAGTTAATGTTTGTTTTGTATTTGGTAATAGAAATGCTAGCATAACATGCCTGTTGGAGTTCTTGGATAGCGGTAATTTTAGAGACTATGTATAAAAAGAGGAGTTCTGGCAGCGTAGTGCTTAAGGCATTTGGTAACGAGAAGGCTGGCGGTTGAAACCCATCAGCCACTCCTCGGAAGGAAGATGGGACAATCTACTTCCGTAGAGATACGGCCTGGGAAACCCAAGGAGGGGTCGCTATGAGTCGGGTCCTTCTTGACCGCACGTTAACAACAACAACACATATAAGAAGTGGTAAACATCTGGGGAGATGGGGAACCCCATTAAAAAAAAATTAATGCCATTCAATACTATCTTGGCACTATCATATCATTTTTGGCAATCAAAGAAGAGCTTTATTTGTGGCGTTCTAAAATCCAAAGAAAAGTAAAAGCATGGGCCACAACTTTGCCTCACACACTGTTTTCCTTTGCCTAAACTTCCAGAACAATTTCCACTGTTGATTTTTTTTTTTTTTTTTTTAAGAAATATTTATTGGGCAATATCGTCTTTTAGAAACATTTCATAGTTTAGGATACCCTCTTCAACTTACATACACATTTAAATTGATCTTGAAGCTATTTTCAAGTCACTGGGCTTAGTGAACAAGTGTTTAAAATTTTTCTATTGTATTTATACTTATTCCAGTCCATGCTCTATAAAATTTCTAACCAAGAATTAACATTTTTATAAAATGAAATATAGAACATAATCTTAAAGTGAAGTGTTTCTTTGTTTCATTTCATTTTGTTTTTTCCACAAAATCTATGGACATAAAGTGTGGGTAACATTGTTATGAAAACCAGTCACTCAAGCATACCTATGCATGACTGTTTCTCAGTAACAGCTTCCCATTGGTCCAGTTAGTTCTGACTCATATTGTTGTTGTTGTTAGGTGTTGTTGAGTCATCTCCTACTCATAGCAACCTTATGTACAACAGAACGAAATACTGCCCAGCCCTGTGCCAGCCTCACAATCCTTGCTATATCTGAGTCCATTGTTGCATCCCCTGTGTCAATCCATCTTGTTGAGGTCCTTCCCATTTTTCGTTGACCCTCCACTTTACCAAGTATCATATCCTTCTCCAGAGAATGGTCCCTTCTGACAACATGACCAAAGTAGGTGAGACAAAGTGTGGCCATTCTCACTTTCAAAGAGCATTCCGGGTACACTTCTTCCAGGATAGATCTGTTAGTTCTTTTAGCCATCACGGCACTTTTAGTATTCTTTGCCAGCACCACAACTCAAAAAGCATCAACTCTTCTTTGGTCTTTCTTATTCAAAGCAACCTTATGTATATCAGAGTAGAACTGTATTCCATAGAGTTTCAATGGCTTATTTTTTAGGAGTAGATTGCTAGGCCTTTCTTCCAAGATGCCTCTGGGTGGTCAATCCTCTAATCTTTAGGTTAGCAGCTGAGGATTTTAACCATCTGTTTGCACCACCCAGAGATTTTCATTAACAGCTGCACAGCAGCTTTTCAGGTTTCATGTCAAAGGGCCTATACTGAAATTTTGCTTTCCTTTTTAAAAGTTTGGTTATTTTCTCTATGAAATTGGAATAGAGTTGGCTAATTAGCATGGTTGGCATCATCTTCCTCCAAATCAATAAGTATGTATGTGTTTAAGAAATGATGTTGATTTATATCACTGAGAGACCTCTGTAATGAGTCAATCCACTCAGAGTTTGAAAGTGGCCAAATCTGAGAAATACCCATTTCTGTTCCCTTAAAGACATGATAAGGTGTTATTTTAAGCATGTTAGCTCCACAGCTTATAGCTGTTTGACTTGACCACTTGTCTTTCCTTATCTCTAAAATGAAGGCACTATCAAAGTTTTGGAAATGGTGAAAGAAATGAATACATACTAAGTATTTTAAAGTGCCCCAACAGTGCCATACCAAACCAGACTGCCGTCGAGTTGGATCCAACTCATAGTGACCCCTCCTTGGGTTTCCCAGGCAGTATCACTATGGAAGTAGATTGCCAACCTTTCTTCCAAGGAGTGGCTGGTGGGTTTGAACCACCAGCCTTCTGGTTAGCAGTCAAATGCTTTAGGTGCTATGCCACCAGAGCTCCCAACAGTGCCATAGAGGCATTAATAAATATATACATTTATTAAAGATAAATACTGCTCAAGAATATATGAAATCAAGTTGTTAATCTTGATAAAAGGGAGTCTGATCATTATTTTAATGATGAAACTTTCATTTAACTTAGATTTCAATGTCCTTTTATTAACTGTTATTTTTCCTTTTTGGGTATTGTATCCTTTCTGTGTCCAGTACTTGCTAAAAATAAGAAAGAAGTAAAATTTTTTAAGTGTCTTTTTTTTCGATCACTTTGTTTTCCACTTTTTCAGAGTTTTCTTTTTAGGTTCTTATGGAAACAAGTCTAATCTCCTCTAAGTAGAATGCTCTGGTCCCATCAAATCATATAGGTTAAAACTGAACGAAATTCTGCAGTGTACAGTATATCTCACTGAATTGAGATGTTGGGGAAAGACATTTCAGATTTGGAACCCTCAGGGTTTTGCCGGATGGTTTGATATGAGATGAGGTGCCCTCTAATCGGCTCCCATAAAGGTGTATTGCTATTCAGATAATGTCTTCCAATGCTCAACAAAAGGTTGTTGTACTGAGCTGTGATTGTGACAAATGATTTACTATTAGGAACATTTTGTAATTATTGTTCGGTGGGACCGCAGACCGATACATCATTAACATGATAGACGGCCTTTTATATCAGCAAAAATAACTAAATTAATAAAAATGGCTTCATTCCAAACCTTGTCAGAAAGCCAATACTCAGAACAATCAAGGCTCAGTGATACCTGAAAAAAACATAGTTTAAATCCTCCAACAAATGATGTTTTATGCATAAGTAATAAAATATTTGTATATATAATCTCTATGATATGGACCTGTGTAATATAACAGATTTATACAGATATAAATTCTAAATAAAAATATTGGATATTTCAATATTTTCTCCCAAATAATTTAGATTCAAATTTATGTTTTAGTGCAATTGGATTGCAGTTTTAAATATGAGAATTTGCCTATGCCGTCATTCCTTGCAAGCATTCTCAAGTACTGGGAAACATTTTAATGTGGACAACTGCAGAGTTAATTTTTTTCCCCTTTCTTCTTTTTTCTTTCTTTCTTCCTTCCTTCCATCCTTCCCCCTTTATTTCTTCCCTTCCTTTTATTACATCATCAAGAAACCCTTCATTATGCTTTAAATTCTTAGCCTCATAGGACTTACTTTTCCTCACAGAATTAAACAAACATTTTGTAACAAAAGCTGTTTTCTTATAGTGAAACATCTTAAGGTCTCCAAGAATACTTTATTCAAAATTTTGCACACTCACCTGATATAATCCTCTGACAAAACTGACATATAAGCAACATGTGATAAAATTAACTAGCTGATGGAAGTACTGCCTTCTGCTAAGCTTGTAATTCCTATTGTGGGAGGAGGCAAAAGCTAACATAAACTGAGACCTTCTCTTATGATTGGCCTATCAGTCTTGAGAGATAGCTATTGTTATTGCCAGCTTTGCTATTGTTGTTAGCTGTCATCCTGAAGTCAGCCCTGACTCATGATGACTCTATGCCCAACGGAATGAAATACTGCCCAATCTTGCACCATTCCTATGAACAGTTGTAGATTGTGTCATTGTGATTCACAGGGTTTTCATTGGCTGATTTTTAGAAGCAGATCACCAGGCCTTTCTTTCTAGTCCATCTTAGGTTGGAAGATCCACTGAACCCTGTCCAGTGTCATAGCAACACACAAGCTTCCACTGACAGACAGGTGGTGGAGGCTGTGCATGAAGTGCAATGGTTGGGAATTGAACCCAGGCTTCCTCCGTAGAAGGCAAGAATATTACCACTGAACCACTGTTATCCCTAATGCCACCTTACAAAGTAGGAAATTGAACTTCAGGAAGAATCAAGAACTTGTCTACATTCTGTTTCCCCATGATTTTTCACCCCTACATAAAGTTTAAGGCTCATGTAAAAAGCCATGGCAGATGGAAGTTATCACTGAAGAACAAGGTTACTTGTCATCTTAAACAAGCTGTTCTGGTTACCTAGTGCTGCTCTGACGAGAAATATACCACAAATGGGATGGCCTTAACAAACAGGAGTTTATTCTTACAATTTGGAGGCTTTACGTCCAAATTCAAAGTGCCAAGCTTTAGGGGCTGGGTGAAAGCCCCTCAACCTTGGGGTCCAGCTCTGCTTCCTGCTCCCAGTCCACTGGAGCTAGAGGTATTTCTTCACTTAGACAGCTGCTGGCTGCTGAGGCTGAGAAGCCCCAAGGTTGACAAGTCAAAAGGCACAGTCCCGATGTTACCAAACCACACGGCAGGCCATTAACTTAAGTCCATTGTAAGTCCCAAGGTTGGCAGAGCATAGCGGGCTGCTGAGCAACAACACAGCTACATGCAGGGTCCAAGCGTGCCATAGGCTAGAGACCATTCCCAAAGGCTCCTCCTTATATACAGGAAGCAGACCACATACCCAAATGCAACTACCCAGCTGCTTGTGGTAGATCCCACAATGGAGATGACTACCAGTCTCCTCATGAGGATTAACTACCACCAGCTGCCCAGCCACTCAACCAAGCCAGCCAAGTTGACACACAAACCGAACTACCATACAAGCATTAATCCATAAAAATAAAATCTACCATCGTACCTTTGGATACATCTGCTCATGATTGGTGTGAATATAACATTTAAAAAGAAATTCCTAACCATACAATTCAGTATGGTTAAGTAAATAAAATATTGTATTTCTTTAAAAATCTTGACTATCTGGGTCAAAAACCTAATATCCTTATACAATATCATATCCTTGTCCAGTATGTTTTTAATGCAAGATGTGCGTTGTGTTGCTGTTGTGTGCCGTTGAGTTGAACCCAACTCATAGCGACCCCTCCTTGGGTTGCAAGGCAGTATCACTACGGAAGTAGATTGCCCAACCTTCCTTCCGAGGAGTGGCTGGTGGGTTTGAACCGCCAGCCTTCTGGTTAGCAGTCAAGTGCCTTAGGCACTATGCTATTAGAGCTTTAGATGAACATTGGATAATAGAGATGTTTGTCTCACTCATCAGACATTATGTAACTTGTCATGTTGATGTAAAAGTGTAAAGAAATTCAATGGTTGGCAAATAAAGTACCAAAATCCACTGCTATAGAGTTGATTCTGACTCATAGTGACCCCCATAGTATTTCCAAGGCTGTTAATCTTTATGGAAGCAGATTGCCTCATCTTTCTCCCATAACATATCTGGTGGGTTCAAACCACTGACCTCTCGGTTAGCAGCCAAATATCTTAACCACTGTGCAACCAAAGCACCTATATAAAGTACAGGAGATGCTTACAGATAAAATTAAGAAATTAAAAAGAAAGAAAAATAAAATATCTCTAAAAATTAAATGAAAATAAGTATTGTTGTTAGGTGTTTTCAAGTGGGTTCTGAGTCATAGTGACTCCATGAATAACAGAAGGTCACATTGCTTGGTCCTCTGTTATCCTCACAGTCCTTGCTGTATTAGAGTTCATTGTTGCAACCACTGTGTCAATCTGTTTTGTTGAGCAGCTTCTTTTTTGCCTACTCTCTACCATACCAAACATGATATTCTTCTCCAGGGTTTGGTCCCACCTGGTAATGTGTTCAAAATAAGCAACTCACCATTCTCACTTGTAAGGAGCATTGTAAGTGTACTTCTTCCAAGACAGATGTGTTCATTCTTCTGGCAGTCAGTGGTATATTCAATATTCTTTGCCAATCCCATCATTAAAATTCATCAATTCTTCTTTGGTCTTCCCTTATCATTGTCCAGTTTTTTCATGCATATGAAGCTCCTGAAAATGCTAAGGCTTAGCATAAGTAGTCAACTTCCTATTTGAATGACACCAAAGGTGTAACTAAAATTAAATGGATACTAGTCTACAGTCTACATTAAACTGTGGGAAATAAAAAACAAAAACATTGCCACTGACTTGATTTTAACTCAGAGAGACCACCATTGGTTTCCAAGGCAGTAAATCTTTACAGAAGTCAATTGCCCCATCTTGCTTCCAGGGAGCCACTGGTGGTTTTGAACTGTCAATCATCTGATTAGCAGTCAAATGCCTTAGGCACTGCACCACCAGAGTTCCTTATCAATCTACACTACTGCTTGGAAATCTTCTACGGAAACAATGATGCACCTTTCTTCTGCATTTTAATAGGATCTTAGTATATTGAGAAGCCATTGATGATTCTGTGGTAGAATTTTCAGTGCATCTCACATGCAGTCACCACCTTAATGTCAGTGAGGCTTATGTGTTAATGCAATACTGGTTTCAACAGAGTTTCTAGACCAAGACAGACAAGAAAGAAAGGTGTGGTAATCTACTTCCAAGATTAGCCAAGAAAACCCAGTGGATCACAATTATCAGATCTACAACCTATAAATGGGATGGTGAAAGACTGGGCTGTATTTCATTCTGTTATGCATCGGATCATTATGAGTCAGGGGCCTGTTTAATGGCAGTAACTGCCACAAACATTGAGACAAATGCATAGGATCATAAATATATTTAAGTTTAGAAGATGTGGTTAATCACACTACTTCCTTGGACTTAGAGTTGCCAAACTTGAATGCACACTTGCCTTTGAGACATTCGTGTGGTCTTATTCTAAAATAATGAATCATGCATTCATAATCAATAATGGTTTAGAGGAAGGGAAGACATTTTCTTAGTACTCTGTTGGAATATATTTATGGAATCAACATGTGGGTTATAGGCATTTATATAAAAACTTTTAAGGTATAGCTGAGTAGAAATCACAATTACATTGTTAGATTTTTGCAATGTACTATTGAATTAATCATTTACAATAAAAAAAAAAAGCACTAAGATCATGAGGAACTACATAGAAATCTAGCACTAGAATCTCCCAGGAAATCAAGGGAGGGATAAAATAGAATTAAAAGGTTCTGTTTTATTTTCTAGTCTTTATTTTTCCTCTCTCTCTCATCACTCTCCTTTTCAGTGTCCATCTGAATGATCCCTTGTTCAAAAAAACCCTTTGCGTGAGATATATTCTGAAATTCAGAACCGTTAGAAATTCGGAAAGATAATGTGACATACATACACATATAGTATTTACCGGGAGCTCTGGTAGCATAGTGCCTAAGGCACTTGACTGCTAACCAGGAGGCTGGCGCTTCAAACCCACCAGCCACTCCTCGGAAGGAAGGTTGGGCAATCCTGCTTCCGTAGTGATAACTGCCTCGGAAACCCAAGGAGGGGTCGCTAGGAGTCGGGGCCGACTCTATGGCAAATAACAACAACAACAACAATAGTATTTACCATCACTCATGGGATCTGAGGCAGCATGCCATAATCAAGCACATTAATATGTCTACAGCAACACATGTCAATATTAACACTAAGTGGGATAAAGAAAGGCTTTGCCTATCACACATCACTTTGGTTCACATTGTTGCCATAGAAGTCACCCTCACACCCTTAAAAATGTAGGTTTTCTAGAGACTTTTTTTTGATTAAGGAATTGCAATCACTTTGGTAATTTAAATAGCATCTATATTCATCTTGTGTAATCTTTTTTCCTCATTTTGAAAGGGGCTTTTCAACTTTTGGGACTAGCTTAAAAATTACAGAAGTGACCACTTGTAGGTGCTCAATAAAATATCATTTGTTTATTAAGTAACTGATATCATGACATAGTACCTCTTTTAGAAAGATTCTCTTGTTACTTTATACTTCCACAGAACTTTTGAATGATCTAATGCTTCAATCCTGTTAAACTCTATTCATTATCGTAATTGTTGTCAGAGTATCCACGCTTTTGTGGAAAAGTCGTGAAAATAGTCTACCATTGTGTATATGTTAATTTATTTAGTTTTATTTTATTTATTTTTTTCATGAAGATTTCATTTTAAAAACCAGATTCCCATCTAAAAAGACTGAAAAATATTGTGACAGTAGCTCAGATCTTCAAATTCTTACAGCATCAGACTCTGAGGTGAGTGATAATGGAAAAAGAGGGACAGAATAGTATCTCAAAGACACTTAGGTGATATTAGACTACATTTTAATTTGAAAACCAGAAAAAGTTATCTAGTAATGTATTGTGTGTGATGAGGGGAGGATGCAGGTAAAGGATCCAGGAGCAATGTAGCTCTTGCTAGACAGGGAAAGAATCATGCGTTGTTTTTATGGCTAAGGTTTGATGGAGACCTATTTTAAACCTCATCTTTTCTGCTTTGGTCTTCTCTTAAAGGAAGACAAATGCCCTTGAAAAGGAGTCTTAAAAGTATGATTCACGGACTTGGGAAGAATTACAGGATGCAGACGGCATAGAGTGGTGCCTCCCCCAAAGGAGTTCGCATTTCCTTCCTCTTAATCTGAGTGAACCATTAAAAAGTTAGTCAATTCCCCAAGGCTCTTCCCAAGGAATCTCCTAAAAGGAAGTACCCTGTGCTGGAAAGGTAATTTACCTAGACAGGATTTGGAAAGTAAGTTTTCCAGGTCAGAAATAACCAACAACTTAATTTGGGCTGTTGCATTGTCCCTTTTAAGGATTATTCCCTGAAGTTAGTTAACAAATCAGAGATAGACTGAAAAAAAAAAAAAAAATCACAGCAACTGTCATACACTTTATTTTCATATATAAACAACTGCAATTAAATCCCAAATTTGATCATTTCATAGCTGTTGGAATCTTTAGCTGTAAATAGACAATAAATTGGTTTCTTCCTGAAAAGTAGGCTCACATTGAAGACATAAACATTTTGTTTTATACTTTGAGAATGTTTTTAATTATTTTATCTAGTGGGAAAATGCCTTTCTTTGGGATAAGGACGTGGGAGGGGAGGGAAAATTCTGTGCTGTGTACCTTAGGGAGTGCTGTAGTAATTCAGTTTCTTTTGGTCTTTGGGAAATGGGACTTTAATAGCTGATTCCCTTTTATGGCAAAATAACACTTATGAATTGGTCTTTATAAAGTCCACTGAAAAAAGGACATAGTTACAAAAGCTGTAGCTGTGAATATTTATAAAGTAGCTTGTTTTATCATCTCTGTCCATTCTGGCTCCTCTGCCCCCACCTCCAACTTATATCTTACCATGTTTTATAGTAAGATGACAGAACAGGCAAAAATGGATGAATACTTTGGGACATATCAATTCCCATCAACAAACTAATTTCTTTTCTAACATTTTGTAGGCTGCATATAAGAAGTTGACCCATGGCAATATATTTATTAAGAATCATTACATTTTGTAGGCCCAGGCATATATTTAAAGGAATTATGCTGATTGTCATAAGAACTGTGTCACAATTTTGTTGTTCAAAAAATGTTGAAACATGCATTCAGCTTTTTTTCAGCTGGTTATTTAAATATTTTTTCTTAACACAAAATGGAAAGAAATTATAAACAAAAAGAAAAGTAGATAAACTAAAAATTCAGGAGCTGGTTAATGTCAGGAAAACTCAAAAAAAGGAGACAGGGCTGGCCAAAAGAGGAAAGATAGTTCCTGTCTTTTATTTTCATTTCTGATATAGTAAGCATTGATTCTGAAATGCCAGTACATTTTTTTTTTTTTTTAAAGCATCTTGTTGTCTTGAGGAACTTCATGTTTCTTAGCTATAAGGCCAAAGAATTCTGATGTTACACTTTATTACAAACTAAGGTCAAGAAAGCAGTTTTGCAAATACTGGGATTTCCATATCTTCAATAAATATCTTAGCATGTGAAATGAAAAGCAAATTTTGGAAATCTTTTAGGCATGTTATGTTTCATGATAGTCAAATTTAAATTATTTGAATGTAGGACAAAATTAGGACAGAATTTTTAAAGCTGCCTTTTGAGTGCCTAATTTGCCATTAAAATTAGTAAAATAACTCACTTTGATAAACAATTTGTCTTATTTCTTGTCTTACGAACTACGAACAAGAGCTAAGAAAAAATCCTTTTCATTTTTGTTTTGTTTTGTTTTGTTTTTGTTTTATCTTTTCATAGAACGCAATCCACAGGCCTGCATATTATATTCACATTTTTCTTGTGTGCTTCCTTCTGTGTGTTTTGGCCACACTGTTGGAATTTTCTATGATAAGAGGACCATCAGTCCAGTGTGCATGGTGTGGGGTTGGCCCAGTTGAGTGGGCCACACTGGGCCTCCGGGGAAGAGGGCCAGAAATTCACATGGCTTGATTACTGCCAGGGCTTTCTTTGCTTTTAAGCTAACTCTGCTGTTCCTGGTAAATCAAAGCCTGGACATTGGAGGTTTAACACCAACTGGTGACTGAACAGAAGCTGCAAAGAAGGTCCAGCTATGCCTACCTGACATTTCCCCAAACTTACTTAAAAGTGAGACAAGAAGGAATGTAGGGGAAAAGAGTCATTGTGTGAGCTATGAGTAAAGGTTTGAACATTTTTAAACAAGTTGACAAGGTGAAATATGAAAACCTTAGTAAAAATGTTTTCATTTATAGTTCATCTTTTCATTTTGTGCTCATAGTGTTTACATTTGTCTATTGTGCATATTTTCTTTGAAAAATAATAATAATAATACAAATAAAAGTGAAAGCACCAGGAATCTTCCACTTCTAATGCATCTATTAATCACCTATGACTCAATCTAAATATTTGGCAAATCTTTATAGACCACACATGCCATTTAAGTTGCTGGGTTAGATGCTGGTGATATGAGGGTAAAAAAGTTAATATTTGAGCTTGGTCCAAAGGCTCTAATAGTTTTGTAATCATTTTTCTATTATTGCCTTAAAATAGTTATCACCATTTTCTTCCTCTTTTGGATCCTTTGTCTTTGATTGTATCTATTCCTTTACTATGTGACTTTGTCAAGTGACCTAAGGGGAAGAGTATAATTATTCATCCCTTGATTTATGATTACCCATATGACTTGCATGACCAACAGCATAAAGCAAAAACGATAGCATGTCTTAAGAGGTGTTGTCTGGATCTGCTTTCCTTCTTGTGCTTCTGCTGTGCTTTTGAGAAGAATATACTTGGGCAACACTGCTCACTGCAAGAGGAAGATAATAGACATTTAGAAGAGAGTTATCACCATCCCAGCCAAACTCACTTTTGATCAGCTAAGTAGATGACTTGCAGATGCACAAGTGATAAATAAAAGCTGTTTTAAGCCATTGAGGTTTGGAATGGGTTGTTGTGCAGCAATACTTACATAATATAATAGAAAAGAAAAAAAAAAAAACTCACTGCCGTTGAGTAGATTATGACTCATAGCAACCCCTCCTTGGGTTTCCAAGGCAGATTCTCTATAGAAGGAAATTGCCCAGTCTTCCTTCTGAAGAGTGGCTGGTGGATTTGAACCACCAGCTGTCTGGTTAGTAGTCAAGTGCCTTAGGCACTACACCACCAGAGCTCCTATATGAATCAATAAGTTTCATTCATTCATTCATTCGTTTAAAAATATCAGTTGGACACCTACTAAGCAAAAACTTCTCTGACAAATCCCTGAGATATAATGTTCAAATCTCCAATGGAAAAAGATAAAATTGAGCTGTCTCCATTCAATAGCTTCTTGCTCGAGCCAGCTGATGGGTCACACACCATGGCTGCAACTAGCCTCAGGAATGTTGAGATAGACATGTGCATTGGGTACTATGGTGTACCCTAAATTGGGTTGCATGAAAGGGATTCTGAAAGATGATAAGAAGAAAATTCAAACAGAGTGAGTAGCGATTAGGAAGACATGAGGTTAGTGGAGATAGAATTTTGAAGGGAGAAAGTTAGGAAGATAATTTAGGCAGAAAAAAATACATTACACTTGCAAATATTCCAGTACTGAGGGTCTGGTGCTTTAAGGCAGAGGAAGGTATGTTCCACATCTCACATTTTCTTAAGCTCCCTAAGGACTTAATTTAGCGAAGTCAAGTATGGTTAAAGGAAGATTTGGCAACATTATTGGTCCTGTCCTGAGTGGAAATTAGAGATAATGTTTAAGGAAAATCCCCTTAAAATTGCCAGATATCTAACTAAATTCATACTTACTTCTTGAGAATGTTAGACTAAGGCAGGAAGCCTTTTGATTATTTGTGGTGTTTTCTCTTTACTTCCTGCTGTGATCTTATAGCATAATGACCAAAATATTCTAAGGGAAACTATTTCCTTGGTATTTTTGGTATGTCTCTTACCAGGAAACTGGTGGACGTGTCAGTAGTACCCTTTTCAAGGATTTCCACTCAAGCTAAGGGGGGTTTCATCCACTTCCTACTCATTCAAGGCTCTGACCATTTGTAGTTTGCTGATTTTCACTATTGTGAGAATTTGTTGAAAAAAAGTAAGGAAGTCCTTAAAGGTCTCAGCACCACATTATCTCAGCTGCCAGGTTATGACACAGTCATTTTAGTACAGAGATCTGGAAAATTATTGTGCTCCATTTGGAAAGACACCCTGAGGTCATAGATCTCTGTCCTTTCCACTTACCAAGTTAGGAGGGCCTTCTCTGGGGAAGAGAATATCACTGACCAATGATCCTATTAATCAAGGACAAAAAATAGTTTTGGGTACCTGTTTTGCTTAGCTAGTACCACTCTAACAGAAATACCACAAATGGGATGGCTTTAACAAACGGGAGTTTATTTTCTTACAGTTTTTAGAGATTATAAGTCTGAGTTGCAGGTGACAGGCTCTAGGGGCTGGATGAAAGCCCCTTGACCTTGGGCTTCAGCTCTGGCTCTTGCTCCCAGCCCATTGAAGCTAGAAGCATCTCTTTACTCATGCAGCTGCTAGCTGCTGAGGCTAATAAACCCAATTATCAACAAGTGAAAAGGCACAGTCTCAGTATTACCAAACCATATGGCAGGCCATTGTTTCAAGTCCATTAAAAGTCCCAAGACCAACAGAGCATGGCAGGCTGCTGAATGAAGACTCAGCTATATGGAGGGGTCAAGCACGCTAAAAAGCTAGAGACCTTCCTCAAAGCTTCTTCCTATATACAGGAAGCAGACCACATTCCTAAAGCAGCTACTTGGCTGCTGCAGTAGATTCCACTATGAAATTGATTGCCAATTTCACCATGGGGAATAAACACAACCAGCTGCTCAGCCACTCAACCAGGCCCAGCCAAGTTGACAAGAACCTTAATTATCACAGTACCTGAGTTAAGGTACTTAGCAATCTACTTAATTACTTTCTTGACTGTTTTACACTGCTCAAACTTATCTAGACCACTAAACCTGAGCTGTCCACAAAACTTACAAAGAGAAAGAAATACAGTGTCTTTGGAATAAAAAGAGGAAAGAACAAGCCAGTGGAGGAAATGGCAACCAGAATCCTAAGCAAAACTGAAGGAATGTGTTTAAGAGGTGCAGTGCTTGCTTTTCAGTGGTAAAAGTCTTAGTGAACTTGGGATGTCATTGTTTGTAGCGGGGGAATGGACAAGAAAGAAGGAAGGAGAAAGAAGACCTTACATCTTTAAATTGAATTGAATGTTCTGTGACTTTAAATGAAAGCTCTTGTGTTGTTGGGCAAATAAATTTAAACCACTTAACATGGCAGAGAAGGTCAGGCAAGCTTATTATAGTGATCATAGCGTTACAGCTATTGCGATTGACCGCTGCTCTCTGGAATCACCAATAATCAGAGACTGCAAGCTGTGTTTGCAGAGAAAGGTCATCATTCATTTTTTTCAAAGCATTAATATCTTTTGTTTGTTTGGCTCAACATGAAACAGGAATCGATAGAGGTAATTCACAGAGCAATTAGCCCCTCATCTGTCAAACGGCATCTGGGTGTATTTAACAAAAAGACCTTTAGAAAGGTTTAAAAAGGAAGAAAGTGCCTGTACGATCAACAATTTATATTTTCTACATGACATGTTGTGTATGTATCTGTGAAAAGGGGGGCCTTGGGACTAAGAAAATATACATAAAGCATGCTATAAATCTACACTTCACTGTTAAGATGTTGTTGTGTAGAGATAGACCAAGAAAAGCTCAGATTACATTCTCGCCTGGCTCCCATGAAAATAGCAAGTGGTGTTTGGGATCTTTGTACATTGGATGAACACAACCATAGTTCACAGGTTTCTTAGAAAAGATGATCTCAAGGAAAGCTCATTGTGGACAGTGTAACAAATTGGAGAGGGTCAAGCATCAGGAACAAATGCTCAGAACCCATAGATTTTGTGCATAGCTTGACCATTCCTGAGACTGGTCACAGCCATGGTATGTGACCCATTAGCTGGTTTGGGCAAGAGGTCATTGAATGGAGACAGCTCTGTCACCACTAATCACCAGGCATACAACTTTTGGGTTGGCCTTCTCACACTCTTTGGTGTGCCAGTATTAAAATAAAAACTGAAAAGTTGAAACACAAAATTAAGTGAAATGGCTTTTCATTTAAAAAAAAAAAAAAAAACTAAATTCTGTTCTAGGCCTATTTTTTCTGTATTGAATTTCAAATATGTGTACTATGAGATTAATGAAATACATATCAAAGGGATAAGTTTTTAAAATTCTGCTTAGAGACTTGTCTACAAGTTTACACAAATGCCATTACTCTCAGCAGGACCAGATGTATTTCGGGAATGTTGTATTTTCTTTTCAATTCTCTGGCTCATCCTTTTCAGTGTTATTTACTTTTCTTTCTTTCTCTCCCTCCTCCCTTTCTTTTCTTTCTTTTTTCTTTTAGTCTCCACCCAGATCATAATATTATAGCCAAAAAAAAAGAAGTGATGAGATAAGAAAAGAAAGCTACAAAGTTATGCTTACTGTGTGCCTTGAGGAAACTTTTTTAGGTTTTTTTATTTGTTTGGGGTCAGGGGATGAATTTAGTTTTATTCTTAATATCCAAACATTCTAATAAGTTGACTGTCCATCTATAAGCTTTCCTTACATACATTGTGAATGATTTATCTGGAAATAATAGTTATACAGTTAAGTAAAACAGCAAGAGGCTACATGGAACTTTCAGTATGATCACAATCATGGGGGAAACAAATCATAGAAAAACACCATAAGGAAATGATCCATAAAAAAGATTATCTTTGGGTAGAGGATTATGGAACTTAATTTAGCTTCATTTGCAATTTCTGTATTTCCAAAATTTTCTGTAAAAAAATAACCAAAATATTACTTAAATTTAGTGCTGTAACACAAAAATAACAATCACTTCTTTGCAAATTGACATATGCTTTGTATTTTCTATTGACCTCAGATAACCAGATTTTTTGCATTTTGTAAACACTGCCAAACACTCTTACAGATTATAACTAAAACAAAAATCAGTTCTTAGAGCTTCATAAAATTGTATGAAGCAGAAGCATCTGTCTGTGAGATTAAAGTTGAGGGCAGTTGGTCTCAGGATGTAGCTCATGGTGCATCTAGATTTCAGAAATAATGAAATCTTGTTATAAGAAATTTCATTGTCAAATATTTGAGTTCATCTTCTTTCTCTGGACTTGTAACTTAATTTTAGAGGCAAATATATTTCCTTCCATTATTTTTTTTTTTTTCTATTTTTCTGTTTTTGTTAGAAGTTTCCATACATTCAATACATGGCTTCCTTTAATTAGAAAGTTTCTTTGTAACCCACAAACACTGCTAATAATTATTTTCCAGACTTCCAGTTACTAAAGCAAACATCACAGTCAGCAGTTGCCTAGGCTCTGAATTGCTTTCATGAAAATACTATAATATACTTCAACCACAGTCCGAATCACCCCACCTTCCAAATGATTATTTGCAAGCAGGGGTCATTATTTCCTTGTTAGACTTTCTTAGGGGTGGGTCTGACTTGCATGGGCTTTGCACATTCTTCTGATTTGTAAATCAAACCTGAGTTAGAAAGATGGACTGCCACCTCCTCCAGGCTCTGCTTAGTGTCACAGGGGTACAGTTCATCAGACAAACACCTCATAAGCATCAATTCTGGCTGCCTTCCAGGGAAAACCATGTCATGCCATTGAATAACACTTAGGACCCAATCTTTCATCCTCCTCCTCCTCCATAACTAAATAAATTGGGTAAAGGTCTTGCCCTGTCTCAAGATAACAAGAAGTTTAAAGAACTTACTAGTGTTTCATGTTGCAGACACTAAACTTTAGAGGAGTGAACAAAAACAAGATGGCAGCTTTCCTGAAGTTCAAAGCCAGCTCTGATATCAAATGAACATTGACAACCCTTCTGGTTTCCCTGATGGGCACAAGTAATGCTGCTAAAAACAGGAAAAGAATTTTGATTGAAAGCTGCAGGAAAGAGTATAGATTTTTCTAATACTCTCTTGCTCAAAAACCCAATAATCTCAATGAGAGATTAGCAAACATTTTCTGTAAAATAAAAGATAGTAGATATTTTATGCCTTGTGAACCTACTATCTCTGACAGAGACACTCAACTCTGTTGTAATGTGAAAGCAGCCCATTGACAATATGTAAATAAATGAGTCTTAGTTGTGTTCCAATGAAACATTATGTGGACCATGAAATATGAATTACATGTGTTATAAAATATGATTTTTTTCTTTATTTTTTTCAACCACTTAGAAATGTAAAAACCATTCTTAGCTTACAAGTGGAGTAAAAGCAGGCATTGGGCTGGATTTTGCCCTCATATCATAGTTTGCTGACCATTGCTCTAGATTTTAGGAATCCGTGGGTCATATAATTGGTTAAGCTTCCATTACTAACTGAAAAGTTAGTGGTTAGAACCCACCCACTTAATGGTAAAAGACCTGGCAATTTGCTTGTGAAAGGTCAAAGCCTTGAAAACCCCATGAAGCACAATTTTCATTGGGTCACCATGAGTCAAAATAAAATCCATGGCAACTGTTTTTTTTTTTTTTTCAGTTTCACTAGAGTCTAGAAGAAGGAGCTCTGATGCCATAGTGGGTAAGGCATTTGGGAGCTCTGGTAGCATAGTGGCTAAGACACTTGCCTGCTAACCAGATGGCTGGCGGTTCAAACCCACCAGCCACTCCTCGGAAGGAAGGTTGGGCAATCCTACTTCCGTAGTGATACTGCCTCGGAAACCCAAGGAGGGGTCGCTATGAGTCGGGTTTGACTCTACGGCACATAACAACAACAATAACAACAACCAGAAGTTTGGCAGTTGAAACCCATCAGCTGTTCCACAGGAGGAGAATGAGGCAAAGTACTTCCATAAAGATGTACAGCCTTAGAAACCCAATGCGGGTCACTAACAGTTGGAATTGATTTGATGGCAGTGGGTTTCACTTTTGAGGGGGATTAGAATCTAGAGGTGTTCCTGAATGGTGCAGATGTTTAAGTGCTAGGCTACTAACCAAAAGATTGCTGGTTCAAACCCACCCAGTGGCACCTCAGAAGGAAGGCCTGGTGATCTGCTTCCAAAAACTTATAGCCTAGAAAACTGTATGGATCACAGTTCTCCTCTGCACACATAGGGTGGCCACGAGTTGGAATTGAATCCATGGTCACTAACAATGATAACAACTAAGTCTAGAAATTAAAATGCTGGTTAGGGAATTAGATCTTACGGAATGACAGGCCCTTCTTGTCTGCCTGTCTATTCAGTGAGATCTGCTCTTGCTCTTTATCTTTTACCTATTATCTCATGTAAATAAAGTTTTTCTTTAACTTGAATTCTATCTTTTATTAGTTCAGAAAAGGCTCATTAAACTTTTTAAATTCATTGAATTTAGAAGAGAGTCTTAATTATAGGCAACACAGGCATTTGAGAGAATATGCCAGATCAGACCAAATTAAACTGCACAAAATCATTTTTTTCTATGCTACAAGTAGATTTTTTTTTCCAGTAAAAATATAGTCAAAAAAGCCAATACCAATATTATAATTTACTCAGACAATTGATTTATACATAACTATATTGAAAACTACTTAGAGACAAGGGAAAAATGTTCTTTCTCTCTCTCTTATTTTTTTTTTTTTAATTTTCAATTTTTATTGTGATTTGGGTGAAAGTTTACAGAGTAAACTCACTTTCCATACAGCAGCTCACATACACCACTTTGTCTCATGACATTGACTGCAATTTCCCACAATGCAACAGCTCCCCTCACATTTCCTCCCCATAGTTACCTCTTCCTTGTATCATTCTCTGCCATGCATTCCTACCCGCCCCCTGCCAAGCTATCTCCCTGTGTATACACAGCCCTTCTATTCTCCCATGATTGAGCTTTCCAAGGAGTGTATCTATCTAAATTAAATGTTCAACTTATATTCCTATCTTTTGTTTGACTGAAAGCCACAGGAGTGGGTTGAATTCCAGACCCAAAGGGCAGCTAGGGGCTATAGTCTCAGTGGTTCCATCAGGCTCTATCAGACCAGCAAACCTGGTCTTTTTCTTTTTTTTTCAATCATTTTTAGTTTTATTCCACATTGTTCTCCCACTCTATTCAGGATCTCCTACATAGATCCCCACTCCAAGTGTTTGATAGTGGTAGCTGGGCACCAACTAGTTCTTGTGGTCTCATAGTCATATAGGCTGAGGATCGCATGGTATACCAGTTGCTTGCATTAATTGTTTCCATGTGTCTTTGTTTTTCTTCATTCTTCTTTGCTGTGGATTGCATTGCATCTAGATGGCCACTTTCAAGCTTTTAAGATCCCAGTCTCTACTCACCAAAGTAGGATGTGGAACAATGTCTTTGTGTAGTATTTTAGGCCAATTGAGCTTGATGTCCCCTGTGACTATGGTCCCAAGCCCACAGGTCCAACTACTTGTTCCCTCTGGGTAGCTGGCTATGGCCAAGAATTGACTACAACCTTGCCCCTTGGCAGCTCTGCTATATACCTGGGAAATCTTACAGAAAAAATTTTCTTGAACTAAGTCAGAATGTAGAACTCTACATTTGTGTGTATACGTATGTATATTTTATGTAACAAGAAGATATAAACTAAAATGGTGCTGCTGTTGTTAGGTGTCATCAAGATGGTTCCAAGTCATAGCAACACTAAGTACAACAGAATGAAACATGGCACAGTCCTGCACCATCCTCACCATCATTGTTATGCTTAAACCCATTGTTGCAGCCACTGTATCAATCCACCTCATTGAGGGTCTTCCCCTTTTTTTTGTAGGGGGGACCCTCAAAGTGTTAAGGATCAAAGATGTCTTAGGTGCACCTGATCCAAACCATGATATTCCCAATAGCCTCACAGGTGTGAGAGCTGACCAATGAATAAAGAAGATAGCAGAAAGAATAGAAGCATATGAGTTGTGGGGTTCGCAAAGAATTTTGAATGTACCATGGACTGCTAGGAGGACAAACAAATCTTTCTTGGAGGAGGTACAGCTCTATTGCTCCTTAGGAGTAAGAATGGCCAGACTGTCTCTCGTACTTTGGTCATGTTGTCAGAAGGGACATATCCGTGGAGAAGGATAGCATGAAACTAAAATGTTATCAATATTTAGTTTTTATGGTGGAATTAATTATTTTATACTTTATTCTACATTTTACCTTTTAAGTATTTCTAAGTGTGTCATGTTTTACAATTAAAACAAACACAAGGAATGTTATGAGAAGACACTTTGCTCCCAACTTTTAAATTTTTTCTTCAGAGAAACATATATGCCCCTTTTACCATGGATGGAGGCTCATGAACTGTTCTGGATGATTCATTGCCCATTGGAAAACCAAGTGATACATTAAAGATAACCTCCAATGAGCTCATAAAAATCATTACCTGAAATTTGTACAAATTCTGCATTTTTATGGCAAGCAAATAAAGGAAAGGAAGGAAGAAATGTGAAATAACACAAGTAAGATACTATAAAAAAGGACCATGTTAAGTATAAGCAAAAAGAAATAATGCATATTACTAAGTTCCATAAAGTTTTGGAGTTCACTATGAGAATGAAGTCAGAAAGAGCCTACACACCTCCCTGCCTTGCCATTCAAAAGAGGAACAAAATTATATTTATGTTTATGACCAGAGATTTCTTAACAGCTTGCTTTCCTCTTAATCTGTTTTTGTTGTTGTTGTTAGGTGCCATCATTTCTGACTCATAAGCGACCCTATGCACAGCAGAATGAAACACCAACTGATCCCACATCAGCTCCATGATCCTTGCTATACTTAAGCCCATCATCGCAGCCACCAAGTCAATCCATCACATTGAGGGCCTTCCCCTCTTTCATCAACCCTCCACCTTACCAAGCATGACATCCTTCTCCAGGAAATGGTCCCTTCTGACAACATGACCAAAGTAGGTGAGA
>NW_006921606.1:14254665-14255539 GCF_000298275.1 Orycteropus afer afer
CAATATACTGCTGCAAACATTTTTGAATTATCTTCAGTAAGATCTTACTTGTGTGCGATATTAATGATATTGTTCTATAATTTCCACATTCTGTGTCATCACTGTTCTTTGGAATGCGTACAAATATGGATCTCTTCCAGTCAGTTGTCCAGGTAACTGTCTTCCAAATCTCTTGGCATAACTGAGTGAGTGCCTCCAGTGGGGCATCTATTTGTTGAAATAAATCAATGGGTATTCTGTCAAATCCTGGAGGCTTGTTCTTCACCAATTCCTTCATTGCAGCTTTGACTTCCTCCTTCATTACCATTGGTTCCAGATCATATGCCACCTCCTGAAATGGATGAAGATTGACCAGTTCTTTTTAGTACAGTGACTGTGTATTGTTTCCATCTTCTTTTGATGTTTTCTGCATCATTCAATATTTTGCCCATAGAATCTTTCAATATTGCAACTCAAGGCTTAATTTTTTTCCTCAATTCTTTCAGCTTGGGAAATGCCAAGTGTGTTCTTCCCTTTTGGTTTTCTAACTCCAAGTCTTTGCACATTTCATTATAGTAATTGGCTTTGTCTTCTTGAGCTACTCTTTGAAATCTTCAGTTCAGCTCTTCTATCTTGTCATTTCTTCCATTTGCTTTAGCTACTCTCTGCTCAAGGGCAAGTTTCAGAGTCTCTTTTCTCATCCATTTTGGTCTTCTCTTTTTCTGTTGTCTTTTTTAGTGACCTCTTGCTTTCTTTATGGATGATGTTCTTGATATCCTCCCACAATTCTTCTGGTTTTCCATCACTGGTGTTCAATACATCCAATCTATTCTTTAGATGGTCTCTAAATTCAGAAGGGATATATTCAAGATCATATTTTGGCTCTCGTGGACTT
>NW_006921606.1:14256169-14260169 GCF_000298275.1 Orycteropus afer afer
CATTCCTCTTCAATTTGTCATTCCCAGCATAGTAGATCATATGTTTGTCTGGTTCAAAATGGCCCACACCAGTCCATTTCAGCTCACTAATGCCTCAGATATCAATCTCTATGTGTTCCATTTCATTTTTGACAACTTCCCATTTTTCTAGATTCATACTTCGTACATTTCATGTTCCGATTATTAATGGATATTTCTCCTCAATTTGAGTGGTGCCATGTCAGCAAATGGAGGTCTTGAAAGTTTTATTTTATCTGTATGAGTAAGGTTGGTTTTACTCTGAAGATGCAGGTCTTTCCCAGACCTATTTTGAGAGCCTTCTAACCTAATCTACTCATCCTCCTCCTCTGTATTGGACAATCTTTCCGGGCTATTCATAAAGTTGCACAGTAATGTATCAGACAGTGTTTCTCTGATATTCATAAAGTTTTTCCTGGCCAATTCTTTAAGAAGTGGATTGCTTCTTACTTCTTCCTAGTCTGTCTCAGTCTGCAAGCCAGGCTGATACCTGTGCACCATGTGCACCTCACTGGGTTAGAAACACCAGTGACACAGCCTCAAGACTCGCAGCAACATGTCACCACAGTAGGACAAACAGACTAATGAGTTTGTTTCCTTCAGTTGTTTGAAACTTCCCCAACCTCCCATTACCTGGATCCCTACTGCTGCCTCCTCACTCTGTCCTCCTGGTCCTCCTTGTCCTCCTGGCCTTTTTCTGTCCTTTTCCTCACCTTCCCACCTTACTGCTTTGAGCCTGGCCTGGGTCCCCTCCCCTCATCTGGATCCTTGCATCTGATTCCTTGCTCTGTCCCTCTACTCCTTGCCTTTTTCTGTACTTTCCCCCACTTTCCCACCTTGCCGCTTGTAGGGCGTGGCCTGGGTTCCCTCCCTTTACCTGGATCCCTGCAGCTGACTCCTCCTTAATCTGTAATTTTCCTAAAAAATTGGCTGAGGCCATTCAATGAAATTTTCATTCATGTGCATTACATAGTAGTCTATTTTTTATTGCAACCTTTTTTTCCAAGACAGCAAATCTCAACCCTGAGTCCAGCACAGGATTCCTACCTATTTATTTCAATACTTATTGCATTTTAGGGAGCTCTGGTGGCATAGTGCCTAAGACATTTTACTGCTATCTAGAAGTAAAATGGTTCAAACCCACCAGCCACTCCTCAGAAGGAAGATTGGGCAATCTTTTTCCGTAGTGATACCGCTTTGGAAACCCAAGGAGGGGTCACTATGGTTAGGATCTGACTCAATGGCAGTGAGTTGTGTTTTTTTTTTTTTTTTGGCAGTCTGTCTGGAAATTGTATGGGGGGATTCTACCCTGTCCTATAGGATCACTATGAGTTGGACTCAACACCGAAGGATATTAGATTCTAGGCACCAAAGGAAGAGATAAATGTGATGGTTTGTTTTCTCTTTTATTAAAAATAATTTTTGAAAGGATCTCTGAGAAGAATATTATATTAAAGATACATTACATGCTAAATGGGAGGTGGGCTTTAATTTATCAAGTGATTTATTCATGTGATTTTTTGATTGGAACACGAGCAACTGTATGAGACTGAAAGAACTATAGGCTTCTGAGAAGCAAAATAAAGACATTCCAGGCTTTTGATCTATTTTGCCCTAAAAAATGAGGTTTAATAATTAGATTTGGCATGTCAATAATTTTAGATTGAAAGTACTAATAGAAATAAAACCAAGAGAGTTACTACTGACTGCATCTGTCCTTCTCTCCCATTTTCTGTTTCTATTCCATAGAAACCTAGTTGCCAAGTAATCTCCTTGACTGATGGACTTGTGAGGGAGAAGAAATTGCCACTGTAGGACCCATCTACTTCACTTCACCTTATCAAATGTACTCCTCAATTTATGTTCTTAGGACTTTCACACACTCTGACAAGAATCAGGGTTATTCTGGGGCTTCTTGAGCCCTCCTGTGTCTGGGGAAGGTGACAGTCTACCTTGACAACTCAGATCCACTGACCAGGTACCACCCACAGGCCCCTGATAGCTTTTCAGGGTGAAACTGAGAGTAATCATGCTTGAAGACTTCACTTATTATTACTCTACTATGGCTCATTTGTTTACTTTAACATTCAAAATTCATCTCCAAAATATTCAACTCCCCATTATCAGCTCCTGATTGAAAACCTACAATAAGTAAAGGTTATGGATGCTGTATGAGGTTGGTGCAGAACTGGTCAGTGTTTTGTTCTGCTGTACACAGATTTGCTATGAATCAGAAATGGATGTTATAGGGGTGGTTGCTCCAGACCTTGTTAGTGACAAGGTCATGCATATATATATATATATATATATATATATATATATATATATATATATATAGTCATGCATATATATACTCACTAAGCATGAAGCTATATGTCTTGGTTCTCTAGTGCTGCTATGCCACAAGTGGACAGGTTTAATAGGAAATTATTTTCTTACAGCTCAGGAGGCTAGAAGTCCAAATTCAGAGTGTTGTATCAAGGGACTGGGTGAAGGTCCCTCGACCTTGGTTTTCAGCTCTACCTCTTTGTGGTAGTTATGTTTGTGTGTCAACTTGGCTGGGCCTGGTTGAGTGGCTGGGCAGCTGGGAGTAGTTAATCCCCATGAGGAGACTGGCAATCAACTCCACGGTGGGATCTACTACAAGCAGCTGAGTAGCTGCCCTTGGAATGTTGTCTGCTTCTTGTACTTAAAGAGAATCCTTGGGGATGATCTCTAGCCTATGGTACACTTGGACCCTGCATGTAGCTATGTCATTGTTCAGCAGCCTGCTACACTCTGCTGACCTTGGGACTTACAATGGACTTAAGTTAATGGTCTGCCATGTGGTTTGGTAACATCAGGATTGTGCCTTTTTACTTGTCAACCTTGGAGCTTCCCAGCCTCAGCATCAGCAGCTGTCTGAGTGAAGAAACCCCTGTCGCTCCAGTGGGCCAGGAGCAGGAGGCAGAGCTAAACCCCAAGATTGAGGGGCTTTCACACAGCCCCTGGAACCTGGCACTTTGAACTTGGACTTAAAGCCTCCAAATTGTAAGAATAAACTCCTGTTTGTTAAGAACATCCAATTTGTGGTATATTTCTTGTCAGAGTGGCAAGCCCACTGGACCTGGAGGTGTTTTCTACCTCAGTCAACTCCTGGCTGCTGAGGCTGACAAAGCCAAGTTCAGCACATAAAATGGCACAATCTCAAGATTGGTCGGCAACATGGCAGGTCACTGTGTCAAGTACAGAAACTGGAGATGAAGACTTAGTCAAACGCAGGATCCAGAAGTGCCAAAAAGCTAGTGACCTTTCTAAAAGCTTCTCCATACATACAGGAAGCAGGCTACACCCAAAAGGCAACTGATTAGCTGCTCATAGCAGATTCCACTATGAAGGTGATTACAATTTTATCATGGGAAATAAATGCATCCAGCTGCCCTGCCACTCAGGACCATGACTCAGTCAAGTAGATACACAACCTTAACTACCACACTGTATATAAGCACCAAATCAGTGGTACAGAAAAAATACTTAAAGACTGAAGGCATCATAGTGGGTTAGAGGGAATCGTGGAACACTTTATAGAGGACCTAAAATGTGAATTGGTCTTGGAGGGATTAGTAAATTGAGATGAGCGCAGAGAGGAGAGGCAAGAGAAGTTAATGTCCTATGTTGGCGGTCAATATAGCATGTCCAGAGCCTGTGTTGTTTACTGTACATTTGCTACCCCACTTAATGACAACCATTCAATAGATGAGAAAACTGAAGCTAAGAGAGGGTAGAGTTTCCAAAGGTTTCACTGGTAAGTAATAGGTGAAAATGGATTCAAGCTTAGTTCTGCTTCATTCTGAAGTTTATGTTCTTTTCAATACACTGAACTGAATTGAGGATATTTTTTTGGAAGGCAGAGCAAATGGGTATAAATATTAACTTCAGGATGACCAAACTTCTCTCCTGGAAACAATGGTTGGGACAGAGAAACAAATGCAAATATATATAT
>NW_006921606.1:14261062-14267519 GCF_000298275.1 Orycteropus afer afer
ATATATATATGATGGGTATATATATGCACATAAAATACAGTTTTATGAAATTGTAATTCTGTTTACATGATGTTTATAATCTATATATATTTATAAGGAACACTGATGGCATAGTGCCTAAGACATTGACTGCTAACCAGAAGGTTGGGAGTTCAAACCCACCAGCCACTCTGCAGAAGGAAAACTGGGCAATTTATTTCATAAAGATTTACTGTCTTGGAAATTCAAAGGGGTCACTATGAGTCAGAATTGACTTGATATAAATTTGTAGTATATCATACCCATATTTTGTCTTATACATTCTTTGAACACGATTTTAATGATACAGTATATTGCATGCTATATAGAGACCATAATTACACTTGTCACTGAAATTATTTATAGCTTTTTAAATTATGAATGATGTCTAACTTTGCATGTAAATTATTTTGTTCATATATGACTTTTCCTTAAAAAACTATTTTTAGGTTCCAATAAGATGGTGGAATAGGCAGAAAGCTGCACAGACCCTCTTCAACAAAGAAAAGGGAAACCAATTAACACAGATACAGAAGATAATCCTGGACACCTAAGCCAGGGCCATAAGACAAGAAAGGGAAATCAAAGGCATCCATATTGGTAAAGAAGAAGTAAAACTATCCCTATATGCTGATGATATGATCCAATACCTAGAAAACCCAATAGACTCAGTCAAAAATCTACTGGAACTAATTGAGAGATTTAGCATCATGGCAGGATACAAGATCAACATCCAAAAATCAGTTGGATTCCTCTACACCAGCAAAGAGATTGCTGAAAAATAAATCAGGAAACAAAAACCATTTATAATAGTTACCAAACAAATAAAATACTTGGGAGTAAACCTCACCAGAGACATAAAAGACCTATACAAAGAAAACTATAAAAAAGTACTTCAAGAAACCTTAAGAGATATACATAAATGGAATAACAAACCATGCTCATGGATAGGAAGAGTGAACATTGTGAAAATGTCAATTCAACCCAAAGCAATCTACACATTCAATGCAATCCCAATCCAGATCCCATCAACATTCTTTAAGGATATGGAAAAAGCAATCACTAACTTTCTATGGAAAAGAAAGAGATCCTGGATAAGAAAAGCACTATTGAAGAAGAAGAACAAAGTAGGAAGTCTCACACTGGTGGATCTCAAAACCTTCTATACATCCGCAGTAGTCAAAACTGCCTGGTATTTGGTATAATGATAGTCATACAGATCAATGAAATAGATTCGAGAACCTAAAAATAGATCCATCGACCTATGGTCAGCTGATCATTGACAAAGGGCTGAAATCCATTAAATGGGGAAGAGAATTTTTGTTTAATAAATGGTCTGGTAAAACTGGATATCCATTTGTGGAAAAATGAAGATCTACACCTCACACCATACACAAAAACAAACTTCAAATGGATCAAAGACTTAAATGTGAAACCTAAAACTATAGAGTTCTTCAAGGAAAAACTAGAGGCCAATTTAGGGGCCCTAACCAGAAGGCTTGTGGTTCAAACCTGCCAGCCACTCCTCGGAAGGAAGATGGGGCAATCTACTTCCGTAGTGATACTGCCTTGGAAACCCAAGGGGGGGTCGCTATGAGTAGGGTCTGGCTCAACAGCACATAACAACAACAATATATGGCACAAATAGCCTATCAAGCATAACCCAAAATGCACAAACAGTAGAAGAGAAACTAGATAAATGGGACTTCCTGAAAATTAAATTTTTATGTGCTTCCAAAGACTTCTCCAAAAGAATCAAAAGAGAACCTACAGATTGGGGGAAAAAAAATGGCAATGGCATATCTGACAAGGAACTTATCTCTAGAATTTATAGAAAACTCCAACACCTCAGCAACAAAAGACAAATAATCCAACTCAAAAATGGGCAAAATATATGAATAGGCACTTCACCAAGGAGGATATTCAGGCGGCCAATAAACATATGAAGAAATGTTCACGATCATTAGCCATCAGAGAAATGCAAATCAAAACAACAATAAGATACCATCTTGATCCAGCACTAATAGCAAAGATCGATAAGACAGAAAATAACAAATGCTGGTAAGGACGTGAAGAGATTGGGACTCTCTTACACTGCTGGTGTGACTGTGAAATGGTACAACCACTGTGGAAAGCAGTATGGCGATTCCTTCAAAAGTTGTAAATAGAAATACCACTTGACCCAGACATTCCATTACTAGCTGTATAGCCTAAGGAAGTGTAAGCCATGACAAGAACAGACATATGCACACCCATGTTCATCGCAGCACTATTTACAGTAGCCAAGAGATGGAAGCAACCTAGGTTTCCATCAGCTGAGGAATGGATAACCAACTTTGGTACATACACAGAACAGAATACTATGCAACACTAAAGAATAATGTAGAATCTACAAAACACCGCATAATGTGGATAAACTTGGAGGATATTATGCTGAGAGAAATAAGTCAATCATATAAGGACAAATATTGTATTAGTCCATTACTGTAAAAGTCAAGGAAAGGTTTATCTATAGAAGGAAATTTTCTTTGTTGGTTAACAGGGGTAAGAAGGAATGGTAGGAAACACTATTGGATAAGTAGAGATAAGTATTGATTTGGGTGAATAGAAGATCAGTGTACCAAATGTGAGTTATCAACATGGTGGCATTGAGGAAGAAGAAGACATAGAGAGGTACATGGGAGGTACAGACAACAAAGATGAACCCTTTTGCACATACAGTACTGCATTGTCAATGAAGGCAAGCATGAGTATATGGGTGGATAGATGGGTGGACAGGCTGAACTATTAGTTATGTCTATGAAGTGAGGAGTGTACCGAAGACCACGTATAGGGTTGGCAAACAATGGTCTTATAAGTGTATTTATATGATCTTAATTCCCAGGTGTATTGCAGAGCTGAGAAGGGACAAGTTTGTAGTCACTTCTTGGTCACAGCCAGCTACCCAGAGGGACTGAGTAGTTGAATCTGTGAGCTTGGGACCATAGTCACAGGACACATCAAGGTCAATTAACATAACATACTACACAACACATTGTTCCACCTCTTACTTTGGTGAGTAGTGATTGGGATCTTAAAAGCTTGCAAGTAGCCATCTACATGCAACAATGGGTCTCTCCTCGTCCACAGCAAAGAAGAATGAAGAAAACCAAAGATTCATGGAAAGAATTAGTCTAGCAACTGGTACACCATACAATCCATAGCCTATATGACTATGAGGCCAGAAGAACTAGATGGTGCCTGGCTACCACTGTCAACCACTCGGAGGGGGATCTATGTAGGAGATCCTCAATAGAGAAGGAGAGCAATATGGAACAAAACTCAAAATAATTTGGGAAAAAAAGGGGGGACCAGATTTGCTGGTCTGATAGAGCCTGGTGGAACCACTGGGACTATGGCCCCTACCTGCCCTTGAGGTCTGGAATTGAACCCACACCTGTGGCTTCCAGCCAAGCAAAAGGTAGGCATAGGAGTTGAACATTTACCTGAGGTAGATACACTCTTTGGAGAGAACAATCATAGGAGAAAGAAGGGCTGTTTATGCACAGGGAGACAGCACAGGGGGTAGGGGTGCATTGAGGGATGGACACAAGGAAGAGATAACTATGGGGAGGAAGTTGGATGGGAGCTGTTGCATTATGATGAAATGTGGTCAATGTCATGAGACAAAGTGTATGTGAACTGCTGTATGGAAAGTTAATTTGTTTTGTAAATTTTCACTCAAATCACAATTAAAAAAAAAAACTATTTTTAAATACCAATTTCAGCTTAACATTATTTCCTATGATATATGGAATTTAAATCTGAATCTAAATCTAAACGTTGTATCATCCTAGGAACTGAAGCCTAAGGAAGACTCTTGAAGGAACAAGCCAACAACTTGGCAGAAGCTTTACCAAATCATCATTATCATCATCATGATGATCATCATCATCATCACCATAATCATCATATCATCATAATTATCACTTTGAGAATTTAAATTTCTTCATGAGGAAGAGAGAGCCAGAGAGATAGCAGTAAGGAGGGGCCGGAGGAGAGAAAGGGAAGGGAGGGACAAGGTGGAGGACATGTGAAGAAGAGAGAGATTGAGATTATAGGAGAGATTGAAGGAGAGGAACAGAGGGAGAAAGGAGAAAGAAAAGGAATCCCTTTGGTGGGGAAAATATCCTTGTTCTGTGCATGTTCTCCAGGTAGGCAAATTTTAAAACCAAACTTATGGTGGACTGGGGGGAGTTAGGAAGGACCCATGTTAGATTTAGTAGCAGTCGTTATTAGTTTATATAATGGCCAGTAACATTCCTAAGTGGTGCATATATGCTACTCTCAAATTCATTTCCTCACTTTGGGACATTACATAGTGAGGGAAATTGCTTGAGTTTGAAGCGCAGCTACTATTTATCAGCCTTGTGTCTTTGCATGCGTACTTTAATTTCTCTGAACCTCAGTTTCCACAGCCTTGAAAGGAGATATCACTTCCATCTGGAAATAACTGGGTTATGAAAATTGAATTAGATAATGTATCATTAGGGACATGGAACTATTTTTTTCTTTCTTCAGCTCCAATCCTTACCCTGTTCACTGAGACAGGAACCCTTTACAGGAGGTTTCCTCATTTTCAAAAGCAAAGTTCATTCATATAACAAATGCATGGAGTCCCAGGACACTGAGCATTCAAAGATGACTATGACACTGTTGTGCCCTTATGCAGATCACAGTCTAGTGAACAAGACAGGGATAGTAACAAATACTTTCATAGGACTGAAGTTGGTGCAAGGTTGTGTTTTTCTCAATTGAAAGAATACTAAGTCTGTTTGGCAGGGCTGGGGCAGAAAAATAACTTGCAAGGGAGTTGTTATGGATTGGCTTGTATCCTCCCAAAATATGAGTTGTAAATCCTAACCATTCTACCTATAGTTAAGGAGCCCTGGTGGTACAATTGTTAAGCTCTTGATTGTGAAACAAAACATTGGTCCTTTGAACCACCAGCCATTCCATGAGAAAAAGGCATGGCAGTCTACTTCCATAGATTACAGCCTTGGAAACACTATGGGGCACTTTTAATCTGTCCTATAGGGTCACTATGAGTCAGAATCAACTTGATGGCAATGAGTTTGGTTTGGTAGTTATAATTCCATTTGGGAATGGGTTTTCTTTGTTATTTTAAGAGGCATATCACTGTATAGTGTGTTTAAAGTCAATCAACTTTGAGATATAAAAAGAGTAGATTAGGACAAGCAAGCAAGCAGAGGTGGGGGATGATAGATACCATACCATGTGAAGATTACCAAAGAATCAAAGAACAAGGTCTTTCTCCCAGAGCAAACAGAGAAAGAAATTCTTTCCCTACGGTCAGTGCATTAAATTTGGACTCCGAGCATCCTAACTTGTGAGAAAATAAATGTCTGTTTGTTACAACCCACATATTGTATTTCTGTTATAATGTTGTTGTTATGTGCCCTCGAGTCGGACCCGACTCATAGCGACCACTCCTTGGGTTTCCGAGGCAGTATCAAGACGGAAGTAGATTGCCCTATCTTCCTTCTGAGGAGTGGCTGGTGGGTTTGAACCACCAGCCTTCTGGTTAGCAGTCAAGTGCCTTAGGCACTATGCTACCAGAGCTCCTTCTGTTATAGTAGCACTAGATAAATAAAAACAGGAGTCTTAACCAGATGTGTACATTTTTGCAAGGCAGAGGCAGAAGAGCACATTCCTGGCATGAGTTAAAGCTTGGTCTGTGGTAGTAGGGAGGTGGTTGTGGCTGGCATAAGTGTCCTTAACAGAAGCTAAAACTTATTCACAGTCCACTTCCTCCACAGAGCTCTCTTGGGTCCCCTATACAGGAAACCCTCTCTACCGCCTTAGAACTTTAATTGCACCACATCTGTGGATTTTTCTGACATTTACTACTTCCTGCTTTGCATTAGAGATATTTGTGTACGTATTTTACTTTCATTACACCACTAGAGAAACCAGGGACTGTTTTATCCTGGTATTCCCCATGGTACTTTTAACTTAAAATTATATGTATGTGTGTATATATACATATATAATTTAATTTATACATATAATATGTAAATATAATAAGAAAAATTATATATATATATATATATATTTTTTTTTAAGAAAGAAAACTAATATAATTCATATGCATTTTCTCAATCATAGTTGGATTCTTGGTCTTTTTATTTACAGGCTTTGTTTCAGTGAAGAGAGACTTATCTCTTTGGTTTACAAGTCATTGAATACTAAATATTGATAAGCATGTAACACCTCTCCTTTTACTCATGAAAACTGGCTGATCAGACTTTCCTTTTGCTATCTTTTCTTGCAGAGCAGCTAGTAGATTTGAAAGACCTAATGTTTGTTTAGCAGATGAATGTGCCACCAGGGCTCCATATATATATGGATATGTGTGTGTGTGTGTGTGTGTGTGTGT
>NW_006921606.1:14267914-14276291 GCF_000298275.1 Orycteropus afer afer
ACTTTCTCAACCATAGTGGGTTTCTTGGTGCTTTTATTCATGGGCTTTGTATCAGTGAAGAGAAATTAGTCTCTGTGTTATACAGCTCATTGAATACTAAATATTGGTAAGCATGTAACACCTCCAATTTTGCCCATGAGGACTGGCTAATAGATTTTGCTCCTTCTATCAACCAGAAGGCTTGCAGTTCAAACTCTTGGGAAGTAAGATTGGGCAATCTACTTCTGTAAAGATACGACCTGGAAAACCCAAGGAAGGATCACTATGAGTCAGAAATGACTTGACGTCAGTGAGTTTGGTTTGGTTTTCTGATACCTGTGACTATTCCAGAACAGATAAATGGAGCTATCTATTGTCTACTACCCTCCTAAGTTAGAGCTCCTCAGGAAGAGGGTGGGCCCTGTTAAGAAAATCTCAGAACACTATGATTTGTTAAGGTTACCAGCAGTATAGGAAAATGTCTAGGACTGAAGGTATATGTATGGCCAAGTCAAGGATAAATCATTGGAGTAGAGCCAGATGCAATGCCTGGATTCTGCCTTCCCACAACTTTCTCACTGAGTGTATTCACAACTCTTGAGACCAGTGGGCCATTTTCTACTAGAGCAGACAGTAGTGAATGTGACTTTTGTCTTTGACAACCAATGATGAACACATCCATATAATCCATGGATAGAGGGAAAGCTGTTGCTCAATGAAGACCCCTCAAATTCCCTTTTTAAAAATCCAAGAATGATGTCCTTTTCTTAATATTTGTTTTTGTGTTTCACAAGTATAAGTCAGATTTAGGAATGTACTTTTGTGCTTCTGCCTTCATCTAGAAAGGAAGAATCAACTCCTACTGTGGCGAGTAGCAACTGGGATCTTAAAAGCTTGCAAGCTGCCATCTAGATGCAATGATGGGTCTCTTCTCATCCAGAGCCAAGAAGAATGAAGAAAACCAAAAATTCACGGAAACAATTAGTCCTAGTGACTGGTACACCATCCAATCTGCAGCCTATATGACTATGAGACCAGAAGAACTAGATGGTGCCCGGCTACTACTGTCAACTACTTGGAAGAGGATCTATGTAGGAGATCCTGGATAGACAGGGAGAACAATGTGGAAAAAAACTCAAAAACATTTGGAAAAAAAAGGGGGGGGGCCAGTTTTGCTAGCCCGATAGAGCCTGGTGGAACCACTGAGACTATGGCCCCTAGATGCCCTTCAGGTCTGGAATTGAACACATGCCTGTGACTTAGAGCCAAACAATAGACAGGTATATGAGTTGAACATTTACCTGAGGTAGATACACTCTTTGGGGAGAACAAGCATGGGAGAAAGAAGGGTTGCTTATGCACAGGGAGACAGCTCAGGGGGCAGTGCATGGAGGGATGGACCCAGGGAAGAGATAACTATCAGGAGGAAGTAGGAGGAGAGATGTTGCATTGTGGTAAATTGTGGTCAATATCATCAGACAACGTGTATGTGAAATGCTGTATGGAAAGTGTATTTGCTCTGTAAATTTTCACCCAAATCACAATAAAAAGAAAAAAAAATAAAATAGAACGGAAGAACCAAGAAAGATTTTATCTCTCAATCTTTTGGACTTAGATCATCTTCAATCAGTTAATGAACTGAAGTCAAAGAAACTAGGAAGAATGTTAAAATTCATCTCATTATTTTGATTATTATCAATAGTAACAGAAGCAATGCTATATTATAATAATGTCACTCACAGTGATTAACTTTTATGGATGACTTATTTGTAGTACACAATTTCCTCATCACTTTTCAATATTATCTAAATTAATATCCAAAACAATTCAGTGAATTGGTTACTGTTAGCATCCTCATTTAATAGCTAATGAAACTGAGGCACAGAGAACTGAAGGAACTTGTGCATGGATCACACCTAAAAAAAACTATGGACTCAGGATTTGAATAGGAAAAAAATATTGCTATCAAACCTGTGTTTTAATCTCAATACTGTATCATTAATCCTTAAAATTACCTCATCATGGAGATATTATTGTCCCCATTCTATAAATAAAGTGCAAAGAGTTTCAGTGATCTGCCTAAGTCCACATATTGAAAAATGATGGAGCCAGACTGGAAGCCTATTCCATGCAATTCTAAGGCTACATCAGTGACACTTTCCTTCCCATTCTTGGTGCAGGTTTGAAAACACTTCTGTGCATGATATCTTCACTTACCTGTGGAATCTATCTGGTTCTGATTTCCTAGGATAAGGAAGAAGTGAGTAAAATGGATTTCTGTCACTAGTATTATATTCCTGGAAAATAACTGAAACAGGATTTGAAGATTTTATCAGTGAACTAATTCCAGATTACTTAAGACATTAGGAGCTCTGGTGGTGTAGTGGATAAGGCATCTGGTTGCTAATCAAAGGGTCATTTGTTTGAACCCACTAGCCACTGTGGGAGAAAGATGAAGTGTTCTGCTTCTGTAAAGATTTACAGCCTTGGAAACCTAATCGGGGTCACTCTAATTCAAAATTGATTCAATGGCAGTGAGTTTGGTTTTGGTTTTTAAGACATTAAGAGTGTTTCCTACAGGATCTATTGGAGATGGTTGACCCTGCTCTGCTCTCCAGTGAAAATCATTTAGTTATGAACCAGTTTTAAGGCTCTGGTTTAGGATAGAAAAGGTCAGAATTCCTAGTCAAAGGGTGAGCAGGAAATGTTCCAAAGGGATAAAGATACAGTACATTGAGATATGATGTATTTTTGAGATACTGAATTGATACAGACCAAAGAATAGGGAAGCCAACTATGTATTCATACCCAAAATCAAGGCTTGCCTGGGTACCTGAGCCTGCAGGCCAAGACAAGTAATTTCCTCGTGTGGGTTTGGCAGAGAAGTAGAGACGGAGGCTATTCTCGCTTGTGAGCTTGGGGTCCTGTTCAGCAAAAAGTAGTTGACAAATGAAAATAGTTGATGCCAGTGCAATTTACGCTTTAAAACTAGTTGCCATTCAGTCAGTTACATCACATAGTTTCCCTACGTCAGAGAACTTTGTTACATAGGGTTTTCTGAGGCTGATTTTCAGAAGATCAGAAAGCTTTTCTTCCAATACATACGTCTAGGCGGATTCAAACCACCAATCTTTTGGTTAGCACCTGAACACTTAACAGTTTGCACCACTCAGGTTCTCCAAGTTATTGTTTATGAAATTTGCAATGGATCACCCCTTCTCCTCTTGATGGTGGTTGTGTTTATACTATGTTGAATGCTAAGGTGTTTTGAAAAATAGTCTAATAAATTTGATTATCACAGAAAACTTGTGCTAATTAACCAGAATTATCTATCTTATGTGTCTCTTTCTTTCAACCAAATAACTTATGAAAAAAATTGCCAAATCCTCACTTCATCCTATGAGGTCTGAAAGAGCATTAGCATGCAAAATGCAAAGTATGGTATCTTACTTTGGCTTAAAACCAGTGATGAGTGTTTGTTTATAGGTGGTGCCTATAAGTGTCCCTCTTAAATGAAATCTGATATTTGAAGTGCCTGTAACTAATGGCACTGATGGCATCCTAAAGAAATAAGCTGATGTGGAAGTGAGGGACTTTCTTTTTCTCACATATGTAGCTAAATTTGACAAAATTGGTAGATAAGTAGATAAGATTTATTTTGTGACCACCAATAACTAGGTATTTGGTAAATGATTCTTTAACAATCTAATTAGGTCTTCCTGTTACTTATATTAAATTATTTATTAGTTTCTTGTTGTCATGTGCCATTAAGTCAACTCCAACTCACAGAAATCCTCTGTACAAAGAATGAAAAACTGCCTAGTTGTGGTCTTTCCTCATAATCTTTGCTATACTCAAGTCCATTGTTGCAGCCACTATGTCAATCCATCTTGTTGAAGGTCTTCTCCTTTTTTGTTGACCCTCCACTTTACCAAGCATGATCAATATCCTTCTCCAGGGAATGGTCTCTTCTGACAACATGACCAAAATAGGTGAGATGAAGTCTGGCCATTCTCACTTCCAAAGAGCATTCCTGCTCCACTTCTTCCAGGATAGATTTGTTAGTTCTTTTAGCAGTCCATGGTACTCTCAGTATTCTTCACCAACACCACAACTCAAAATCATCAACTCTTCTTAGGTTTTTCTTATTTATTGTCCAGCTTTAACAAGCATATGAGGAGATTGAAAATACCACGGCTTGGGTTAGGTGCATCTTAGTCTTCAGAGTGACATCTTTGCTTCTGAATATTTAAAGAGGTCTTTTGCAGCACATTTTCCCAGTGCAATATGACATCTGATTTCTTGACTATTGCTTCCATGGGTGTTGATTGTGGATCCAAGTAAAATGAAATCCTTGACAACTTCAACCTTTTCTCCATTTATCAATAAATGGAGAAAATATTTAACAGTTTATGACATGGTTATTTTGGTCAGATTATTAGGTAGTATAAATGATATGTTGGAAAGTAACTGGTTCAGTTGAGGAATCTTAACAAATTGAGGGATCTGTTTGTTATTTTATTTTGTTTTCTAATCACAGCCTTCAGCCATGCTGTGTCAAATCCCCCTTTCATATTCCTTGAAAATGACTTTACAAGGTCCAAAACCAAAGAAACAAAACCCACTGCCATAGAGTTGATTCCAACTCATAGTGACCCCTATTGGGTTTCTAAGGCTGTAAACCTGTATGGAAGTAGATTGCCATCTTCCTCCCATGGAGCAGATGGTGAGTTTGAATCACTGTCCTTCTGGTTAGGAGCCAAATGCTTTACCCACTGAGCTAGCAGAGCTCCTTAATTTTTAAATCCCTATTAAAAGTAGGGTAGCACTAGTGGTTAAGTTCTCATCTACTAACCTAAAAGATGCTGCAGAAGAAATATCTGGGGATCTGCTTGTGAAAAGAGCCCAAACTCTAAAATTCATTGCCATCAAGTTGATGCTAACTCATAGTGATCCTATAGGACAGAGTAGATCTTCTCTATAGGGTTTCCAAGGCTATAATTGTTATTGAAGCAGACTGCTATATCTTTCTTCCAAGGAGCACTTGGTGAGCTCAAGCCACTAACCTTTCAGTTATCAGCTGGGTGCTTAATCACAGCACCACCAGAGTTCCTTTCCAAAAGATTGCTGTTGTTGTTGTTCTTCTTCTTGTTGTTCTTGTTAATTACCACTGAGTTGGATCTGATTCATAGAGACCATACGTACAACATAATGAAATACCTCCTTGTCCTGCATCATCCTCACAATTGTTGCTATGTTTGAGCCCATTATTGTAACCACTGTGTCAATCTATTTCACTAAAGGTTTTCCAAAAGACACAGCCAGCTACCCGGAGTGAACAAGTAGTTGGACCTGCGGGCTCGGGACCATAGTCACAGGGGACATCAAGCTCAACTGGCATAATATACTACATGAGAAGATTGTTCTACATTCTCATTTGGTGGGTAGTGACTAGGGTCTTTAAAGCTTGCAAGTAGCTATCTAGATGCAACAATAGGTCTCTCCTCATCTAGAGCAAAGAAGAATGAACAAGGCCAGGGATGCATGGAAACATTTAGTCCAAGGAACTGGTGGACTGTGCAATCCTCAGCCTATGTGACCATGAGACCAGAAGAATTAGATAGTTCCTGGAGACCACTGTCAACCATCAGAAGGGGATCAGTGCAGGAGATCCTGGATAGAGTGGGAGAATAGTTGTGGAACAAAACTCAAAATCCTAAAATAATAAATAAATAAATAAATAAATAAAAAGACCAGGGTTGCTGGCCTGATAGAAACTGGTGAGACCCCTGAAACCCTTCAGGTCTGGAATTGAATTCACTCCTGTGGCTTACAGCCAAATAATAGACAGGCATATGGGCTGAATATATACATCAGGTAGATACACTACTTGGAGTGATCAGCATGGAAGAAAAAAGAAGGATAGTGTTTGCACAGGGAGAGAGCTCTGGGGGCACGTATACATAGGAGGGAAGGGTACAAGGAAGAAGTAACTGCGGGGAGGAAGTGGGAAGAGTGATGTTACATTGTGGGGAACTGCAATCAATGTCATGAAACAAAATGTCTCTGGACTGCTGTATGGAAAATGAATTTGCTCTGTAAACTTTGACCCAAATCACACAATTTTTTTTTTTTTTAAAAAAAGCCTGCAGCCATTGAAAATCTTACGGAATGCAGTTGTGCCCTAACACACTTGGGATATGTGTGAGTCAGAATCTACTCCACAGCAACTGGTTTGTTTAGGTTGTGTGTGTGTGTGTGAGAGAGAGAGAGAGAGAGAGAGAGAGAGAGTTTTAAAACTAAAATTTCATAGTGGATTCAAATGTCTTCTCTTCCCTCCCTCCAGCTGCCCTCAGCCTTGAACAGAGCAGATATTGGCTGCTTGGACTGGAAGTGAGATGCAGAACTTTTTCTTTTTATTTTCACTCCTTTATTCTTCCAGCTCTGGCATTCTGGCCTTCCTGGTCTGATGCTGAACAGGAAGAACTGAAGGCACATTTTGTTTCTCTAGTTCTTGATTGACTTCTTGGTGTTGGAGGAAGGGTTACAGAGAAGAAGGTGAAAGAGGAAGGATGTTCTAAATACCTTAAAATATCAAGTTGCAGCAGTGTCCTCAGCCTCACTGATTCTCTGTGCAAGAAGTAACCATAATTTATGATGTTCTTTTTTCATAAGGTGGAGTAGCTTAACCCCCAGGAACTATTTGTCATAGAAAATCTCTCCTCTACCTTGATGCCTCCAGAAGCTATGTCTGGGTCCTCTGTTAGCCTAGCAGTTTCCTCAAAAAAAAAAAAAAAAAAAACAACTAAATTTACTGAGGTCGAGTTGGTCCCACTCATAGTGACCCCTTTTTGGGTTTCTGAGGCGGTATCTCTATGGAAGAAGACTGTCCAGTCTTCCTTCCAAGGAGTGACTGGTGGGTTTGAACTGCCAGCCTTCTGGTTAGCAGTCAAATGCCGTAGACACTACACCAGCAGAGCTCCTCTAGGCAGCCCTAAATATCCTGACCTTTCTTTAATCTTAGTGTTTCCTCACATGGAGACACAGGATAGACTTTAACTTGCTTACTCTGGACACTTCATCAGGAAAGACCAATCACTAGGAAAGGAAGTCAAGCAGAGGATCAACAAAAAATACAAGAAACCCTCAATGAGATGAATTGACACAACAGCTGCAACAATAATCTTAACCATTCCAACCATCATGAAGATGGTGCAGGACCATGCAATATTCTGTTATACATAAGGTCACTATGAGTCATATAGCAACTGACAACTAGGGTGGGATTTGTAATGGTCAAATGAGTGGCATGTCATTTTCACTTTTCCTTTCCACTGCATCCTCTACTACCTAATAAGCCAAAGCAATTAGATTCCCCAAAACCAGAAAGCTAGTCCTAGAAAGGAGTTGTCAAGAACACTCCACCAACCAGTAGTGAAACTGGAGTACTTTTCTTCTTTCTCTTTTTTCTTCTGATTTTCCTCTCTCTTTTCTTCTGATTTTTTCCAGATGCAGTCATGCTTTTGACAACAATATCCATTTGTGATCCTTGATTCTTCTTTGTTTCTAATATTTGGGGGTGCAAAAGTAACGTTAAGGAGCCTGTGCAGTCACCAGGGTGGGTTTTATTTGCAAGGGTCACATGGGTGCCATGTCCCTTACACTTCAGTCCAATGTCTCCTCCAATTAATTTCCTTCTTTTTTCCCATCTAGAAACTTTTAGAGTCATCCACACTGCTTCTTAATTAGCAAAACTCTGTTCCTTGTGCTTTACTGGAAATAGGCTCAATGCTGACTGGATCTGACCTATTGTTGGGTAGAAGGGAATGAAGGGTCAAAGCTGCATTTGACCCTTTGTTCCATGGACTTAGTTCATAGCTGAGCAGTCAAATTTTGATTTAAACTTATTTTTTCCTAGGGCCTAGATCAGTTCCTTACCTTGGAAAATGTCCCCCTTTCTGATCTCATACATTTTTATTTTATTTGATACTTGAGGTTATGCTTGGATTATAGAACTTCCATTCAGTAAAGGTTCTGAAACAAATTGTTCTTTTGTATGAGTGCCAACTACCTCAGACTAAAAACATATTGGGGGAAAAAGCCATGAAGGCAAAATTAGGGACCTGCTAATAAAATCAGATTTTCTTGACACTTTTAGTCAATGCAAAAATAATTGTGGGAATATAAAAGGTTTTTTATGGTCAATTATTCTTGTCTTAGTAAGTATCTATAATCTTAAACACCTCAGAATAGGTAATAATCCTCCACAAAAAGAAGTGAGACTTCCCTACAGAACCATAAGAAAGGTAAAACATTATCAAATGCATGCATAAAATATATTAATATTGAAATGTGCTGGCTTTAAGGTCAGATAGTAGACATCCTTTTTTCCACCCAG
>NW_006921606.1:14276391-14290793 GCF_000298275.1 Orycteropus afer afer
ATACACACACATATATTCTATCTGACTTTATTGGGCTGTGACATCCAATTGATCTGCATTATTCTTAGCTAGCAAGAGCCTATATACCTAAATGCCTCAGATAATAGGTATTACAGTATTAGGGAAAAAGCCTCTGTGCAGTCTATAGCAATATCAAAAAGGTAGAAAGTGTAAAATAAGGGAGATTAAGATGACACCAGAAAGCTTTGAATGAGGTGTCATTTTGCATTTACAGAGACAACCGGGAAAGTTAAGACAGAAGAAAAAAATGCCCCTTTCTCACCAGCTGCCCTTAAAGGTTTACAAATAATCTGTTAACAGAAATGAGTTTCTCTTGGGCTTCAGACACCATTTATTACGCTGAGAAAGAGACAAAAAAGGAGATGGAAAAGACTGGTAAATTATGCTGATTTGAAAGCAAAATGCTTCCCATCAGCAACATGATGAAAATGTACCAAAGGTGTCAGCCAGATGTTGACATGTTAATATTTTTCATGAGGTCTTTCACAGAGGAATGAGTACAAAGAACTTTTTGGGTGTTCTTTAGAATATGAATTGAAACGTATTGTTAGCCTAGATGCTTTGCCTGGGAAATCACAATCTTGTATTTGATGATGAAGAGGAAGAGGAAGTGTGTCCTAAATAGGGGGCTTGAACCTCGATTCCCTGGCTGCCTCCCAGATGTCTTATGCTACGAATGGCCTCATCTGATCTCTCCTAGTCAATTTTATTCTGGAAAGTAGCCAGTGGGCCCAGTTCATGACCCCGTGATGTCATTATAATTCATTCTTTCTCACCACAAAGACTTCGGAACTTTCCAATTTACAATGAGTCTTTTTAATAAAGAAGAGTGTCATGCACAGAATTTTTAAGTGTTTCTAATGATTTATCTTTTATTCAGTTTTAGCCTTAAAATGGCCTATATTATCTGTATGAAGACTATACTATCAAAACCATCCCATGGGTTTATATCTTTGTTATACTTCATGGTATGTTTTATAGACTAAACAATGGTAATTACAGCTGATTATATACAGGAGTGTATATATTCCAAATCAAACTTTACATCTATGCATAAATCAGAATAGGGCACCTAACATGTTGTATGCCTTAACTGATGCTTAATTTTGAACACTCATCTAGTTATTCTTATTAAGAAAACTGTCATTTTTAGCAATGTTTTTTTGTGTGTTTGAGCTGCCTTTAAAAATTGGGCAGAAAGACATGGATAGAGACATATGTAAGTCATTAGAGAGGAGTGGCTGTGTCATATGTTTGTTCTCTCAACATATCTTATGAGCTGTAAGGAAATATTCACTGATGAAGGTCATACATATATTGAACTCAGGGTTGGGGATTTAGGGTCCTCTCTCAGAATCTCACCTCCTTGAACTTTGATTAACCTTCCTTGCTAAAATAAACTTTCTTGAGATGACTTCATTTATCCTTAGCACAGATCTCTGCAATCCCAGTGGTACAAGCAGAGGAGATGATCAATGTATTGTGGCCTGCACTGTAATTTAACATGCTTCGTCTGACAGAAGATGTGGAATAGCTAAAGAGAAGCTTTACTTGTAATCTTCTTATCACCTTATCCTGGAGTGTTTGTAAAGAGGGAGGCTTTCCCTGCACAAACTCCCAGTTGAGAGTGAATGCTAAGAAAGAGAAATTACCCTGTTGTGAGTCAAAGTTGATGACTCAATATACCTTTTCTGGACACCTTATGAACCCTCACCATTAACAGCAGAGGATACACTGGCTTTCCTGAACTAACACCACTTCTCTTTCTTCTACAAGCTCATTAACAGAAATAACATGCTCTAATTATGATGTGCTTAGAAAAATTCCATAGTTTATTTTTTTTCCCTCCTGTTTCTAAAGTGTGGATTCTAAATCAGGTCTTTATTGCTGGGTTATTTGCAATAAAAGAATGTGAGTGATCCAAAAGAATCGAAAGAGAACCTACAGATTGGGAAAAAATATTTGGTAATAATATAGCTGACAAGGGACTTATCTCTAGAATTTATAGAAAACTCCAACATCTCAATAACAAAAAGACAAACAATCCAACTAAAAAATGAGCAGAAGACATGAATAGACACGTCAACAAAGAGGATATTCAAGTGGCCAGCAAACATATGAAGAAATGTTCATGATCATTAGCTATTAGAGAGATGCAAATAAAAACAACAATGCGGTACCATCTTGCTCCAGCACTAGTAGCAAAGTTCAACAAGACAGAAAATAACAAATGCTGGCGAGGTTGTGGAGAGATTGGGACTCTCATACACTGCTGGTAGGACTGTAAAATGGTACAACCACTGTGGAAAGCAATATGACGATTCCTTCAAGAGTTGGAATTAGAAATACCATTTGACCCAGCCATTCCATTACCAGGTATACACCCTAAAGAAGTGAGAGCCATGACAAGAACAGATATATGCACACTCATATTCATCGCAGCATTATTTACAATAGCCAAAAGGTGGAAACAACCTAGATGTCCATCAACTGAAGAATGAATAACCAAACTATGGTACATACACACAATGGAATACTATGCAGCCCTAAAGAATAATGTAGAATCTGCAAAACACCCCATAACGTGGATGAACTTGGAGGACATTATGCTGAGTGAAATAAGTCCATCACAAAAGGACAAATATTGTATTAGTCCATTATTGTAAAAGTTAAGGAAAGGTTTATTTATAGAAGGAAATTTTCTTTGTTGGTTACCAGGGGTGGGAGGGGAGGGGAGGGAAAGCTGTTAGATAGATAGAGATAAATATTGATTTGGGTGAAGAGAAGGGCAATGTACCAAATGTGAGTGACCAATATGGCACCATTGAGGATGAGAAAGACATAGAGAGGTACAGGGGAGGTACAGACAACAAATATGAACATTTTTGCACATACAGTACTGCGTTGTCAGTGAAGGCAAACATGGGTATATGGATGGATAGATGGGTAGACAAGCTAAATGATTAAGTATATCTATGAAAGGGGGAGTGTATCCAAGAACATATATAGGGTTGGCAGACAATGGTCCTATAAGTTTATGTGAATGATCAGCATTCCCACGGGTATAGTAGAACTGACAAGGGGCAAGGTTGTGGTCACTGCTTGGTCACAGCCAGCTACCCAGAGGGACCAAGTAGTTGAACCTATGGGCTTGAGACCACAGTGGCAGGGGACATCAAGTGGACATAACATACTATACAAAACATTGTCCCACTTTCTTCTTGGGCAAGTGGCAACTGGGATCTTAAAAGCTAGCAAGCTGCCATCCAGATGCAACGATGGGTCTCTCCTCATCCAGAGCAAAGAAGAATGAAGAAAATCAAAATTCATGGAAACAATTAGTCCTAGCGACTGGTACACCATCCGATCTGCAGCCTATACAACTATGAGACCAGAAGAACTAGATGGTGCCCGGCTACCACTGTCATCCACTTGGAAGGATATCTATGTTGGAGATCCTTATAGAGAGGGAGAACAATGTGGAACAAAACTCAAAATCATTTGGAGAAAAAAAAAACGGTGGGGACCAGGTTTGCTGGTCTGATAGAGCCTTGTGGAAACACTGAGACTATGGCCCCTAGCTGCTGTTCAGGTCTGGAATTGAAGCCACACCTGTGGTTTCCAGCCAAACAAAATACAGGCATATGAGTTGAACATTTACCTCAAGTAGATACACTCCTTGGAGAGAACAATCATGGGAGAAAGAAGGGCTGCTTATGCACAGGGAGACAGCTCATGGGGCAGGAGTGTATGGAAGGATGGACACTGGGAAGAGGTAACTATGAGGAGGAAGTGGGAGGGGAGCTGTGGCATTGTGGTAAACTGTGGTCAATGACATGAGACAAAGTATATGTGAACTGCTGTATGGAAAGTGAATTTGCTCTTTAAATCTTCACCCAAATCATAATTAAAAAAAAAAAGAATGTGAGTGATAAGGAGGAGATGGGCAAGCTCCAATGAAGAATGGATAGAGGACGGGGTCTACTTGGCAGGTGAAATGATACAGACATTTAATGACTGGTAGAAGAGAGTGAAATAAATAAATAAATAAATAAATAAATAAGCCAAACCAGTTGTTGTGGAGTTGATTAAGAACTGAAGGTGACCCCATAAGTTGCAGAGTAGAATTGCACTCCAGTGGCTTTTCAAGGCTGTGAATTTTTCAAAGCAGATCATCAGACCTTTCTTCTGAAAAGCCTCAAGGTGGGTTTGAACCATCAACTTTTCAATTATTACTTGAGAGCTTAATCATTGTGACACCCAGGTATGAACAGGGAAAAGGTGGGGAGGGGAGTGAAAAGATAATAGAATGAAAGGGAGAATGATGCACCACAAAATAAAATTTTCAGGAGCTTGGGAGAAAGGCAGACTCAAGATATGGTGAAATTAAGGAGGAGAGGATGCAGAGGGCTACACAGAGAGGGGCAATGACCTTTTCAGGAGACGGTTCCCTTGTTTCCACAGAAAGCTGAGCCAGAGCAGACAGCCTGTCAGTCTCCTGTTCTCCAGTGTCAGGCAATTCACACTCTTCCTGATGACTTTGAGGAATATAAAATTCTTTGCAGTGAGCACTATTTATGAATCCGATCAAGGGAAACACTCTTGCCATTTTCTTCCCAGGGAGCAGATCCTGGATTGGGTGTTCCTTCATTATAATTATGCATTAGTGAGACAACTAGTTATTAGCTAATGATTACAACCACGAGGAAAAGTGTTAACCTGACCATAAATACAAAGGGTTAGAGAGACCCAGAGAATAACTAGATGGGGACACAGGGCAAGCTTCACAAAGGAGATATTAATAGTGACAATGATAATAATAAGAAAAGGAACAACTACAATGATACGATTAACTGAAGTTGCTGCTATTGTTTAAGCCCCTACTATGGGTATGTATCAGCCACTCCTCAGAAGGAAGGTTGGGCAATCCTACTTCCATAGTGATAACTGCCTCAGAAACCCAAGGAGGGGTCGCTAGGAGTCGGGGCCGACTCGATTGCAAATAACAACAACATGGGTATGTATGTTTTGAGGATCTGAAAATATGCCTAATGCATACAAAATCCCACAAGGTAAATGTTATTATTATTTCAGTTTTACAGCTGAGGATATTAAAGTTTCAAGAACTGACAAATCTTGTTCCTTTTGACTTTTTCAGCTACTGTTCATACTATATACATGCCTACACATCTATAAAGTTTGATTATGGTATATTGGAGAAAAGCACAAGACTCTACCTCAGGAGTCCACAATATAAGTAACTGGAGTGAGAAAGGACAAGAAGGGAAAAATATTTAGTGAAAGTCAATACCATTGGAAGATTAGTTGGAAATCAACTCAGTGAGTATCATATGCTGCTCATAACCAAAGGGAAATAAATAAACAAACCTGTTGCCATTGATTCCAACTGTTAGTGACTATAAATGACAGAGTAGAACTGCCTCACAGAATTTTCAAGGTATAATCTTTATAGACTAGACGGCCACATCATTCTCCCGCAGAGCAGCTGGTGAGTTTGAACCACTAGCTTTTCTATTAGCAGCCAAATGTTCAACCGATGTTTAACACCAGGACTCATGCTGCTCATGTTATGTGTTTTCTGGTGCTGTCAAGTTGGTTCTGACTCATAGTAACCTTAGATACAACAGAATGAAACACTGCCTGGTTTTACACCATACTCACAATTGTTGCTATGCTTGAGACCATCGTTGCAGCCACTGTGTCAGTCCTTCTCACTGAAGGTCTCCCTCTTTTTTGCTGACCCTCTACTTTACAAAGCATGATATCCTTCTCCGGGGACTGGTCCCTCCTGACAACATGACCAAAATACATAAGATGAAGTCTTACCATCGTTGCTTCTAAGGAGCATTCTGGCTTTAGTTTATCCAAGACAGATTTCTTTTTGATCTTCTGACAGTTTCACGCTGCTCATAGGCATCTATATTTTAACTTATAGACAGTAGGAAGCTATGGGAAGTTTCTAAACTGGAAGGGAAAGATCTATATTTATGAAAGGTAATTGATTAGAGAAGGAGTGAAATTTCTCACGGGATGTCAATGAGAGGATTATGGAAATAATGCAAACAAAACATGATATGAGCTAACCCCACAGTAAGAAACATGCTGGCTGTAAAATTAAATAAACATGAGTGCAGTAATTATTTGTATAAATGTAATTGTAGGGTGTAACTATCTTGCATGTATAAAGGCATTTATGGGTTTTTTTCTTGTGCTAAAATGTTGTATCATTTCACTATATTAATTTGAATTCTATACTAACAAAATAATCCAAGAAGTTTAACTATATGAATAAAAACATGGTGTCAGGATTAGAAAAAGACTCATTAACCACACTGTGAAATGCACAAGATACAACCTTCCTTACTGAAAGTGAAGAGGACTTGAAACACTTACTGATGAACATCAAAGACTACAGTCTCTGATATGGATTACACCTCAATGTAAAGAAAACCAAAATCCTCACAACTGGACCAATAAGGAATATCGTGATAAATAGAGAAAATATTGAAGTTGTCAAGGATTTTATTTTGCTTGTATCCATAACAAACGCTCATAGAAGCAGCAATCAAGAAATCAAATGAGGTAATTGCATTGGGTAAATCTGCTACGAAAGACCTCTTTAAAGTGTTAAAAAGCAAAGACATCACTTTGAGAACTAAGGTGTGCCTGACCTGTACCATGGTATTTTCAACTGACTCATATATATGCAAAAGCTGAACAATGAATAAGGAAGACTGAAGAAGAATGGATGCATTTGAATTATGGTGTTGGTGAAGAGTATTGAATATAATTTGGACTGCCAAAAAATGAATATATAAATATATTTATATAAATATATCTATATAAATCCTCTCAATTTATTTCACCTAATTGAGAATCATGTTGTTGTTGTTATGTGTCGTTGAGTCGGACCTAACTCATAGCAACCCCTCCTTGGGTTTCTGAGGCAGTATCACTACGGAAGTAGATTGCCCAACCTTCCTTCTGAGGAGTGGCTGGTGGGTTTGAACCGCCAGCCTTCTGGTTAGCAGTCAAGTGCCTTAGGTACTACACTAGCAGAGAATCATAGAGTGGGGAAAAAAATCTGTCTTGGAAGGAGTATAGCCAGAATGCCTCTTAGAAATGAGGATGATGAGATTTTGTCTCAGGATGATGAGATTTTGTCTCACTTTATGTATGTTATCAGGAAGGATGAGTTCCTGAAAGAGGACATCATGTTTGGTAAAGTAGTGGGTCAGTGAAAAAGAGGAAGCCCTCAACAGGATAGATTGACAGTGGCTACAACAATGGGCTCAAACATAGCAATGATTTTGAGAATGGATAAGGACTGGGCACTGTTTAGTTCTATTGTACATAGGGTTTCTATGAATTAGAACAAACCTAACAACAATGAGCACTGACACACTATGCCTTATTTTGTAGAAAAGGAGAAGTTGGGCATTTTGAAGACGACTGAGGATATGTTGTCTTCCTCCACATTTCAGGAATAGCTGAAATTCTTTCTCACTCTCCAGGCACCAGTGTACATTTTCGAAATAAAACAGAGCATGTTGGAACACAGAGCTACACTGGAGAGAGCTACACTGAAATTTAGACACCACTGACTTCAGGGTCTGTATAAATCCTCTCAATATATTTCACCTAATTGAGAATCATAGAGTGGGAAAAAATATTATTTTGTCTATATCATTAACAGACATTTTAAGTTCTACCACTTGCTATATCTATCTCTTGGCATTAAAAAAATGGATTTTTTTAACTTTTTATTATGATTTATTACTGATAATGCAATATTGTATCTGTAATAGCATCTACCTTTGTTGTCCATACCTCTTGTGCACCACCTCTTCCTGTCTTCTTTTTCCTTAGTGATATTGTTCTGGTCACATGCTTCTGTTGTATTATTGTCTTTTCCTTCACCCAAATCAACACATCTGTTAATTAGCTAGCAATTTTCCCTTCCCTTCTCCCATCCCTAATAACCAACCAAGAAAATTTCCTTCCATGTGTAAACCTTTCCTTGATGTTTTATAATACTGGACTCATACAATATTTGTCTTTCTATGATTGACTTATTTCATTCAACATAATGTTTACCAAGTTCATCTATGTTATGAGGTGATTCGGATTTGGAGATTCTTCATTATTCTTTAATGTTGCATAATATTTCATTGTGTGTATGTATCATAATTTTGTTATTCATTCATCCAATAATGGGCAGTTAGGGTGTTTCCACTTCTTTGCTATTGTGCATAGTGCTGCAATGAACATAAGTGTTTATCTATCTATTTGTGTCCCAGCCTACTTCTTTAGGATATATACCTAGTAATAAGATTGCTAAATTAAATGGTATTTCTATTTCCAACTTTTTAAGGAAATGCCATACCATTTTCCACAGGTTGGAACTCTCATATACTGCTGGTGGGACTGTAAAATGGTACAACCACTAAAGTTGGACATTTTAATCTGAAAGGATTAATCTAAATGATTGATTATGAAGAAAAACAAAGGGAAGTAATTATGAAAGGGGGATATCAATATAAGGTTCTTTTTTACTCTTTTAAGATAGGGAAAAATATAGCAACTTTTTATGGAGAAATTATTAATATAGGAGAAACCCCCCAAAGTAAATAAATAAATAACTCACTGCCATCGAGTCAATTCTGACTCAAAGCACCTGCTTTGGGTTTCCGAGGTGGTATGTCTTTACAAAAGTAGATTGCCCAGTCTTCCTTCTATGGAGTGGCTGGTGGGTTTGAACTGCCAACCTTCTGTTTAGCAGTCAAATGCCTTAGACATTATAAGAGAAGGATGATAATCAAGAAAGAAATCCTTGCTAATGAGAGGAGAAATTTGTCTCTGATAGGCATAGAGATCCAGTCCTTACTCATCTCTGCACTTAGAGAAGAAGGAAAAACATAACATAAATTGAACTTGAGTGGTAGGAAGGTGAGAGAGTGCTCAGATTACTTTTCCTCAATAAAGTATGACATGGGGTAATCAACTAAGAAAGACAGTGAATGAGGTAAGAACTTTGAGAGAGGAGAGAAATAACATAATTATTTCAAAGAATGGAAAAATGAGATTACCAAAGATAAAAAAAAAAAAATGTCCTGAGAAAGTCTGAGTGCTTAGTTGAAATGTATGGTCATATATTTAACTCACAACTATTCAAGTTATTTCTGTAATTCTTTCCAAGAAATTCCTCTCCCAGGTGGCAAGAAAGAAAAAAGTTTGTAGCTGAGGCTACCTACAACTGAGATTCTGCTTCCTGTGTGAAAAAAAAAAAAAAAAAGGAGAAGGGAAGAGGACAAGGATATTTTCAAGGGAGTGATTACAATGGAAGGCCATGGACTTCTAGATGGATGAGGAGGAAAATGAAACAATAAGAGTTGCAGAATAGGTAGTGACAGAGGTCATAAAGAGGTGAGAAAATTATAGTGTTTGTGGTTGCTGAGCAGAGCCATGCAGAAAAACAAGATTTGTGTTTTGAGAGCCAGATTTTTTAATTTGAGAGTTAGTAGGTGGAGTAGTATCTGTTGAAACTGAGGCTCATTGTGTAACCAGGGGATTGGGTGACTGAGGTGATATGAAGGAAATGATAACTGGAGGTTAGGAGGTCAGGGAATTAAGAGTCCAAGGAGTTATTTGTTCATCTTCATGGATATCAAAATTACCCATAAGAAAACAAGCACTTATCACATGTTTATTATGTGTTACATAATGTTCTATGAGGTTTCCTGGTTTTCTTGTACATTGATCATTTAATCTCATCACCAAAAGCTAACAGTAGTTTTATCATTTTTATTTTAAGATGAAAAAGTTTAAATAATTTTCTGATTGCAACAACCTCATTACTGGCAGAACTGGGATTCAAATCCAGGCTCCAGGATCTATTCTTGTTTTCATCACACTATATTTTCAAGAATGATATAAAAGTAGGGATGAAAAATGAAACTCTGAGCCAGGGTCCAAAGTCTTCAGTGAAATAGGAGGTGAGTTAGGGACATCTGTAGATAAAAGAGGAGAGGGTGGAGATATAGTGCAGGGTTTTGTATAGGAGCATAGGGTAATGGTGATCAATAAAAGGTACTAGGAGTTAAGAATAATGACCACACTTCTGAACCTGAAGAATTTGGAAATGAGAAACAACCTACTTCTACTGTGAGGAGCTGGAGAGGGAACAGTGTCCTCGTGGTCCATTCTCTTTCTATTAATTCTGGTTGTATTAGGTTTACATGGACTACAGGGCATCAGCATTTCTGGCCCAACCTCCAGCTCTCTAAATGAGTGTAATGTGTACTCTTTGTTGAGAACCACTGAGCAAACTCAAGGAAGTGAAATAATTTTTGAGAACTTGGTGATAAATGAGAATTGCTGGTCACAGAGTGGGAATTTTAGTAGAACAAGTTGAAGTGTTTGTGAAGGAAGGAAAGGCAGCCATTTATATTGTTAATTTCATTGAACATGTAAATCTCTATAACTTTTTTCATATCTGAAATTCATATATTCATGACAATAGTTCTGGTTAATTGCATGATTCTTTTATTGCAATTATCAAAAATAATTTTTGACAGGAGAGAAGTGAGATTCAGATACTGAAAATAGTGATAAGATGTAGGAACTGCATGGCTGACTGTCCTCTTGTAAATACTTAGAAAATATAATTTATTAACTGATGTGAGGAGGGTGAGCTTTAAATTATTCATGCAATGGGATGATGGCTTAGGCTGAATCATCTGCAATATCATATGCCAGCACCCTCCTTTAAGTTTTCCTCTATCAGGAATTAATTGCCTCATACAACCTCAAAAAACACTGTTCTCAGGTAAACCAAGCTTTCAAGAGGAAAGAAAGCAAAGAAAAAATGAAGTAGAAAGAAGAAAGGAAACACAGAAGATACTCTGAAGAAGGAATTAAGCAAGTCTGATAGTAAGATCAGATGGAATGTGTTGATTCATAAGTAATTATAAGGTATATTAGGAATAGCTTAAGGAGAAGGGAAGTTCGTGATTATTCTTTGGACCATTGGGAAGAAACAAGAAAAATTAAGTCAAGCTGTTTCTTGAAATATGGCAGTTTGCAGACATTAGCAAAGAATATTGCTATTTTGCATGTGGTCATGCAAACAGTTGATGACCCCAGAGAACTTGATGAAATTAATTAAAGTCTTTTAAAAAACTATTAAGGAAGAGTGCCGACATTTTGTTAGCAAATGCCAGTTTATACATTTGTTATTGATTTGAGGAATTAATTATAGTGCAAGAATAGGAAAACCATTTGAGTTTGTCATTGAAATGCAGTTTCAACTTTTGGGTGCAAAACCTCAATTGTACAAGGACAGTGTAACGTGTCAGTAGAATACATGGCATCCACATAATATGACTGCCAGAACAAGGTGGATTTGGAAACTTAATAGATGATCCAGAGTAGAAAGGGGAATCATCCTGCTTATCTGTGGGTTTTCCCAATCATACCTATAGAAGAGGGTCTGTTCAGAACTTTAAAAGGGAATTGACAAGCTTTAGCACACAGAAGATAACCATCATCATTTATTTTCTCTTGGCTAGAAGCCAACTTAACAGAGCTATAACACGAGGATTCAGAAGTTTCATTGTCTGTCCTGTGTCATCCTACAGCACTATTAAAAAGACAATTTACAATTCACTATAAAGAAGAACGTTCCTATAACTAGAAGTTCCCAAATATAAAATGGGCTTCTTTAGGATAAGTTCCCTTTACAAGGGAATTGTTTTTATAAACAACAACAACAACAGAGTGGTGCAGTGGCTAAGACATTTGACTGCTATCTGGAAAGTTGGTATTCAAACCCACCAGCAGCTCCATGGAAGGAAGATGAGGCAATTTACTTCTGTAGAGATTTACCACCTCAGAAACCATTGACTATGAGGTGGAATCTACTCTGTGGCGGTGAGTTTGGTTTTTTACAGTACTGCTATAACAGAATTACTACAAGTGGTAGTTTTAACAAACAAAAAATATATTTTCTCACTGTTTAGGAGTCTACAAGTCTGAATTTAGGGTGCTAGCTTTTTTTTAAATTTTTATTGTGATTTGGATGAAATTCTATAGAGCAAATTTATTTTCCATACAGCGGTTCACATACACTTTGTCTCACGACATTGACTGCAATTTCCCACAATGCAAAAGCTTTCTTCCCACTTCCTCCCCATAATTACCTCTTACCTGTGTCCTTCTCTCCCATGTATTCCCATCCCCAAGCTGTCTCCCTGTCCATACACAGCCCTTCTATTCTCTCAAGATTGATGTCTCCAAAGAGTGTATTTACCTAATGTAAATGTTCACATCATATGCCTGTGTTTTGTTTGGCTGGCAGCCACAGGAGTGGGTTCAGTACCAGACCTCCTGAAGGACAGCTAGGGGCCATAGTCTCAGGGGTTCCACCAATCCCTACGAGACCACCAAATCTGGTCCCTTTTCTTTTCTTTTCTTTTATGATTTTGAGTTTGCTTTTCACATTGTTCTCCCACTCTATTCAGGATTTCCTGCATAGATCTCCCTCTTGAGTGGTTGACAGTGGTAGCCGGGTACCATCTACTTCTCTGGTCTCATAGTCATACAGGCTGATAGCATAGTGTAGCCATCACTTGGACTAATTGTTTCCATGAATCTTTGGTTTTCTTCATTCTTCTTTGCTGTGGATGAGGAGAGACCCATCATTACATCTAGATGGCCATTTGTAAGCTTTTAACATCCCAGTCACTACTTGCCAAAATAGGATGTGGAACAATGTTTTTTTGTAGCATGTCATGAAAATTGAGATTGATTTCCCCTGCAACTATGGTCCCAAGCCCACAGGTCCAACTACTCACTCCCTCTTGGTAGCTGGCTGTGGCTAAGAAGTCACTACAAACTTGTACTTTGTCAGCTCTACTATATACCTGGCAATTCTTACAGAACATACAAATACACTTGTAGAAACATTGTCTGCCAACCCTATACATGATTATGGGCACACTCCTCCTGCATAGAAATACCTGAATGTTCAGCTTGTCCACCCATTTATCCACTTGTAGATCAATGTTTGCCATCACTGACAATGCAGCACTGTATGTGCAAAAGGGTTCATCTTTTTTGTCTGTACCTCCCATGCACCTCTCTATGTCTTCCTCTTCCTCAATTCCACTGTGTTGTCACTCACATTTGGTACATTGTCCTTCCCTTCAACGAAATTAATACTTGTCTCTTCCTATCTAACAGTGTTCCCTCCCTCCCCCTCCAAACCCTGGTAACCAACAAAGAAAGTTTCCTTCCATATAGAAACCTTTCCTTGAATTTTTATAATAATGGACTAATACAATATTTGTCCTGTGATTGACTTATTTTACTCAGCATAATGTCCTCCAAGTTCATCCACGTTTTGCGGTGTTTTGCAGATTCTATGTTATTCTTTAGAGTTGCATAGTACTTCATTGTGCATATGTACCATAGTTTGATTATCCATTCTTCTGTTGATGGGCTTCTAGGTTATTTCCATCTTTTTGCTTTGTAAATAATGCAATGAACATGGGTATGCATATATCTGTTCTTCCCTTGGATCTCACTTCTTTAGGATGCATAGATAGACAGATAGATAGATAGATAGATAGATAGATAGATAGATAGATAGATATAGATATAGATATAGATAAAGATATAGATATAGATAGGGAGAGAGAGTTGAGCTCTGGTGGCATAGTGCCTAAGGCACTTGACTGCTAACCAGAAGGCTGGTGGTCCAAACACACCAGCCACTCCTGGGAAGGAAGTTTGGGCAATCCAGTTCCGTAGTGATACTGCCTCAGAAACCCAAGGAGGGGTTGCTATGGGTCGATCCTACTCGACCGCACATAACAACAACAATATAAGGTTGGGCAATCTACTTCCACAGTGACAACCTTGGAAAACCAAGGAGAAGTCGCTGTGACTTGGATCCAACTCAAGGACAGTGAGTGACTAGTAATAGGATTGCTGGATCAAACAGTATTTCTAATTCCAACTTTTTAAGGAATCACCATATTGCTTTCCTCAGTGGTTGTATCATTTTACAATCCCTCAGCAGTATATGAGAGTCCCAATCTCTCTACATCTTCACCAGCATCTGTTATTATCTGTCTTGTTGAACTTTGCTATTAGTTATGGGGTAAGATGGCATCTTACGGTTGTTTTGATTAGCATCTCTCTAATGGCTAATGATTACGAACAGTTCTTCAGGTGTTTTTTGGCTGCCTGAATATCTTCTTTGGTGAAGTGTCTATTCATGTATTCTACCCATTAAAAGGGCTCACAAAATAGGACTGGAAAGGAGCTGCAACATCTGAGTAAACCCAGCCTTACTC
>NW_006921606.1:14294160-14295963 GCF_000298275.1 Orycteropus afer afer
AGGTTTCATATTTAAGGTTTTGATCCATTTAGAGTTAGTTTTTGTAAATGGTTTGAAGTACAGATCTTGTTTCATTTTTCTGCAAATGTATATCCAGTTTTGCCAGCACCATTTGTTAAACAGAAAATTCCTTCCCCGTACAATGGATTTCATCTCTTTGTCAAAAATCAGCTGACTATCAGTGGATGGATCTATTTCTGGGTTCTCAATTCTATTCCATTGGTCTATGTGTCTGTCATTATATCCAATACCATGCAGTTTTGACTACTGTGGCTGTATAGTAGGTTTTCTGATCTGGGAGTGTGAGATCTCCTACTTTGTTCTTCTTCAATAGTGCTTTGCTTATCTGAGGTCTCTTTCTTTTCCATATAAACTTAGTTGTTGTTGTTGTTGTTAAGTACATCAAGTCGGACATGACTCATAGTGACCCCTCCTTGGGATACCGAGGCAGTATCACTATGGAAGTAGATTGCTCAACCTTCTTTCCAAGGAGTGGAAAGAACTGGTTAGCAGTCAAATGCCTTAGGCATTATGGTACCAGATCTCCTATAAACTTAGTTAATGATTGTTTTTTTTTTCATATCCTTAAAGAATTGATGGAGTCTGGATTGGGATTGTATTGAATATATAGGTTGCTTTGTGTAGAAATGACATTTTCAAAATGTTCATTCTTCCTATCCATGAGCATGGTATGTTCTTCTATTTATTTATTCTCTTGTAGTTTCTTTCTTTTTTTTCTTCCACTCCTCAATTACCATCCCCAACCTTAACCCACTCTCTTCCCCTCCCTTCCCAGTAACCATCACCCCCATGCCCCTCATAGTTATGCACTCCTGTGTGTCCTGCATTTCTTCCATGTGGATGTTGCCCCTCTGGTGCCCCATGGTCAATTGATCCAAGGGATGCATCTCCATAGAGTATGTGGGTGTGTTACCCTTGGTTGGGTGGTCTGTGTGTGTGTCTCATTTACTATTGGGCTGAGAGCCAGCCCTTGGGAGTGAGTTTTATTTCAGGTCCAAAGTATATACCAGGGCTACAGTATTGGGAGTCCTACCAGATTCTATCCAACCAGTAATTCTGTCATTATTGTGTTTTTTAATTTTATTCCACAATTTTCCCTCCCACTCTATCCAGGATCTCCAGTTGTGATCCCTTCCCAAGTGTTTAGCTACTAAATGGTAGCTGGGCACCATCTAGTTCTCCTGGTCTCAAGGTCCATAATGTCCTAGGGCTGATTGCTTCCAAATGCCCTTGGTTTTTCACACTCTTCTTTATTCTGATGATAGGAGACTATTAGCTGCATCTTAGATGGCTGCTCAAAAGCTTTTAAGACCCCAGTTGCTACTCAGCAATGTAGGCTGTGGAACAAGATCTTTATGTATTTTTTGTGCCAAATGACTCTGGTGTCCCCCAATACTGAGTTGGTCCTGAGTTGGTAGATCTGTTGGATTTCTCTCATGGTTTCTTGAAATAGTGTTTTGTAGTTTCCTTTGCATGGGTCTTTTGTGTCCCTGGTAAGATTTATTCCCAAGTATTTTATTTTTTTGGGTAGCTATTTTAAATGGTATTGATTTCCTATTCTTTTTCAGCAATCTCTTTGCTGGTGTAGAGGAATCCAAACAATTTTTGTAGTTTGATTTGGTATCCTGCCACTATGCTAAATTTCTCAGTTAGTTCCAATAGTTTTTTTTTTTTTTTTTCCTGAGTCTCTGAGTCCCTTGGGTTTTCTATGTATATGGTCATATCATCAGCAAATAGGGGTAGTTTTACTTCTTCCTTACCAGTTTGGATGCCTTTGATTTC
>NW_006921606.1:14296063-14299854 GCF_000298275.1 Orycteropus afer afer
TTCTTCCTTACCAGTTTGGATGCCTTTGATTTCCCTTTCTTGCCTTATTGCCCTGGTTAGGACTTCCAATACAATGTTGAATAGAAGTGGTGATAGAGGGCATCCTTGTCTGGTTTGTATTCACTCTCTGGTTTCATTCTCTCTCCATTGAGAATGATGTTGGCTGTTGGTTTTGCATATATGTCCTTTATTGCATTGAGGAATGTCCCTTCTATTCCTATTTCACTGAGAGTTCTTATCAGGAATGGGGGTTGGAATTTATCAAATGCCTTTTCTACATCAATTGATATGATCATGTGGTAATTGTCTTTTGTTTTATTTATGTGATGGATGACATTGATTGTTTTTCTAATGTTGAACCATCTTTCATACCTGATATGTACCCACTTGGTCATGATGTGTTATTTATGTATTTATATATTTATTTATTTAGATATGTTGTTGGAGTCTAGTGGCTAGGATGTTGTTGAAGATTTTTACATCTATATTCATGAGGGATATTGGTCTATAGTTTTCCATTTCAGTGATGTTTCTGCCTGATTGTGGTATCAAGAATATTCTTGCTCCATAAAATGAATTTAAGAGGATTCCATGCTTTTCTAATTTCTAGAATAGTTTGAGTAGGATTGGTGTCAGTTCTCTGAATGTTTGGTAGAACTCTTGGTGAAACTGTCTGGGCCAGGACTTTTTTTTTGTTAGTAATTTTTTTATGACCTGTTCAATTTCTTCTTTTGTTATGGGTCTGTTCAACTTTTCCACCTCAGTCTGTGTTAGTTTAGGAAAGTAGTGTGTTTCTAGAAATCTGTCCATTTCTTCTAGATTTTCAAATTTGTTGGAGTACAGTTCTTCACAATATCTTGATATTATCTTTTTTATTTCTGTTGGTTTTGTTGTAACGTTGCCCAATTCATTTCTCATGTGTGTTCTTTTTATACTCCCTCTTTTCCTTTGTTAGATTTGTCAGTGGTTTGTCATTTTATTAGTCTTTTTAAAAAAACAACTTCTAGTCTTGTGGATTATTTCTATTGTCTTTCTATTTTCTGTTTCATTTGTTTCTACTTGAATCTTTATAATTCTCTTTCTTCTGCTGACAATAGGCTATTTTTGCTGTTTTTTTCTAATTGTTGCAGATGTTGGATTAAGGTGTTTATTTTGGCTCTTTCTTCTTCTTGATATATGCATTTATTGCTATAAATTACGGAGCTCTGGTGGCATGACACCTAAAGCATTTGACTGCTAATCAGAAGGCTGTCAGTTCAAACCCACCAGCCACTCCCCAGAAGGAAGATTGGGCAATATACTTCCATAGTGATACTGCCTCGGAAACCCAAGGAGGGGTTGCTATGAGTCAGATCCGATTCCATGGCAGTGGTTGTGTTTCCATTGCATTGCTATAAATTGGCCTGTGATCACTGCTTTTGCTGTGTCCCAAAGATTTTGGTATGTTATGTTTTCATTCTCATTTGATTAAAGGAATTTTTTAATTTCATTTTTTATTTCTCCTCTTGCCCAGTCATTTTCAAGGAGAGTGTTATTCGGTTTCCATGTGATTGTTCTTTTTCCGTTGATCTTCCTATTTTTGATTTCCAATTTTATAACATTGTGATCTGAGATGTTTTGCAGTATTTCGAAGTTTTTAAATTTATTAATGCTTGCTTTATGGCCTAACATGGTCTGTTATGGAAAATGTCCCATGTTCACTGGAAAAATATATATTATGCTGCTTTTGGGTGAAGCTGTCTGTAGATGTCTATAAGGTCAAATTGGTAGATTATATTGTTTAGTTCTTCTGCGTCTTTGTCAAGTTTCTTTCTAGATGTTCTATCGTTGATTGGAGGTGGTGTGTATTAAAGTCTCCTATTATGACTGTGGAGTCATCTATTTGTCTTTTCAATTCTATTAAATTCCGATTTATTTATTTTGGAGTTCTTTCATTGGGTCCATAGATATATATACTATGGTTCTATGTTCTTGTTTGATTGATCCTTTAATCATTATATATAATGTCCTTCCTTGTCTCATATGGTGGTTTTTGTCTTAAAGTCAATTTGATCAGAAATTAGTATTGCCACTCTTACTCTTTTATGGTTGCATTTGCTTGATATATCATTCTTCAGCCTTTGACTTTTAGCTATTTTTGTCTTTGTCTCTAAGGTGTGTCTCTTGTAGACAGCATATTAATGGGTTATGTTTTCTTATCCAGTCTGCAACTCTCCATCTCTTAAGTAGTACATTTGATCCATTGACATTTAATGTAATTATCAACAAGTACAAATTTGTTCCTGTCATTTTGTGATGTGTTCTTTCATGGTGTTCCTGGTTACTTTCTTCCATATAACTTTTGTGCTGATTTCATTTAGTTTATGAATCATGTTATAATTTCCTTCATTGCTATTGTTTTAGTATTTGCAAAATATTTGTGCTTGTCCTCTTTTTTATTGTGGTGTGAAGGTTTATCACTTTTCTTTGAGGTTACCCTTTGATTTATAATTTTCTTCCTGAGTTTAGAACAGTCCGTTCTATCTTGCAGTTGTCTTGAGTTCCTCACCATTTAGAATTTAGAAGTTCTGTAACCATACTATTTTTACCCTGTTTTTGATTTGTAGTTGTCCTAATTTGTCAATTGATATCTCTGGTTCTTTGTTTACAATCTTGTAAGCTTATTTTACTTTGGAAAATTCCATAACTGGCTTGGCTTTTGGGTTATGTTATCACGTGTATTAATGGTTTGTTGTTGTCTGCTATTATTGGTTCTTTGTTCAAAGGACTCCCTTTAGTATCTCTTATTAGGTCAGTCTGGTTTTAACAAATTCCCTTAACTTCTCTTTATTTAGAAATCTCCTCATTTCAGCATCATATTTGAGGGACAATTTTGCTGGGTATATAATTCTTGGTTGGAAATTTTTCTCTTCCAGGGTTTTATATATACCACCCCATTGCATTCTTGCCCGCAAGGTTTCTGCCAAGAAATCAGAGTTTAGTTTTATTTGTTGCCTCTTGTAGGTAACTTTTTGTTTTTCCAGTGTTGCTTTCAGGATTCTTTCTTTGTTTTTGATTTTGGTCAGTTTGATGATGAAGTATCTTGGTGATTTTCTTTTGGGGTCTATCCTGTTTGGGGTTTGTTGGGCTTCCTAAATGGATATATTCTCATCTTTCATCATATTGGGGAAATTCTCTTCCAACAAATCTTCAACAATTTTCTCTGTGATATTATTTTTCTCTTCTTGTTCTGGGATTCCAATTACACATAGGTTATTACTTTTGATGGCAACCCACATGAATCTTAGGCTTACTTCATTTTATTTTTGTCTTTTCTCTGATTGTTGCCTTTCCAAAGAAATATTCAGTTATTTATTTTCAATCTCATTAATTCTGTCTTTCATTGGTTTCATTCTACTCCATTGACTTTTCAATATGTTATGTATTTCTGAACATTTAATATTAATCTGCTGGATTTCTATTTGTAGATTTTGTATCATTTCTAATTTTTCATTTATTTTGTCATTTTTTTCTGCTATTTTCTTCTGAAATTGTTCTAGGGTTTTGTCTGTGTTTTCCTTGATTTTATCAGTGTTTTCCTTGATCTGTCTCTCAATTCATTGAAGTTACTTTTAAATATAATCCTTTTGAATTCTATATCAGGGAGTTCCAATGCTGCTTCTTCCTCAGGGATGTGTTCTGGGTCTGTATCCTGCTCCCTTGTTTCTACTGCTTTATCTTGCTTCTTTGTGTGGACTGTAATGATCTGTTGTCTCCAAGACAATGTGACTTTGTTGTATTTATATTTTATT
>NW_006921606.1:14299954-14328113 GCF_000298275.1 Orycteropus afer afer
ATGTATCTGAGTAAGCAGGGCACTGTACTCCTCTATTTACTAGTTGGTAGTGCTTATAAACTCATCATCTATCTCCTGGTGGGTGTGATAGAGAATGAGAATGGCTGCACTGGTCTCTGTTAACTGCTTGTGAAGAGCAGTTAAGGGTGCTTCAGGCTCTTATTGGTGATTGTGGATCATTGGCCAGTTGGTGCCGAAGGAAGAGGTGGCTCTCACTCAGCAAGTGGAGCTGCAAGAAGTGCAGCCACCAGTGAAGTCCTCCATGTAGCTTCTGGCTAGTAGGGTGGATTTTTAGGTTAATTCTTAGGTCCTAACACCACTTGGCAATATCCAAGCTGTCTGTACCATGAGGATTGCTGACAGTCTGAAGGTCCTTATGTCTCCTATTTTAGCATTTTCATGCAGGTTCTTCTACTAGTTGGAGTTTAGTCCACTTCTGTATCCTTCCTTTCAAAGCTCAGAGCTCCAGCATTATCTTCTGGATCTGTGTTAACTGGTTCCTCTTTTCTTTCTTGAAGAGGGTCTGGGTAGTTTGTCTGCCTATAACTCCATTTCACTGGAACCCCAGGGTGGTAGCTCTTGAAGAAGGCTTTCTCTCTGTCAGCTCTGGAGGAAGTTCCTTATCTCTCTTTTTTTTCTTTCTTTTCTTTTTTTTTTATTGTTCTTTAGGTGCAAATTTATGGAGCACAATTTGTTTTACATTCAACAGTTTGTGTACATTTGGTTTCACTCCCTAATCACTATTCCCAACCCTAACCCACTCTCCCCTTCTCTCTTCCCAGTGACTGACTCCCTCCAATTCCTGTGCCCTTCTTAGTTGTGCATTCCTGTCTGTCTAGCTTTTCCTCCATGTGAATCTTGCCCCTCAGGTGCCCCATGGCTTATTGCTCCAAGGGATTTATCTCCATAGAGTAGGTGGGTGCATCACCCTGGGTTGAATGTTCTGAATGTAAGTATTATGACCTTTGGGATGAGAGCCAGTGTTTGGAAGTGAGTTTTATCTCAGGCCCAAAGTGTATCCCAGGGCCATAGTCTTGGCAGTCCCACCAGACTCCATCCAACCAGTAATTCTGGTCATTATTTTGTTTTTGAATTTTGTTCCATGTTTTTCCTCCCACTCTATCCAGGATCTCCAGTTTTGACCCAGAAGGTCCTTATCTCTTATGAGATTCTCCTGGGTGATCTTCATCTAGCTGTAAAAAAAAAAAAAAAAAAGAACCAAATTCACTGTTGTCGAGTCCGATCCAACTCATAGCGACTCCTCCTTGGGTTTCCGAGGCGGTATCACTAGGGAAGTAGATTGCCCAACCTTCCTTCTGAGGAGTGGCTGGTGAGTTTGAACCACAAGCCTTCTGGTTAGCAGTCAAATGCCTTAGGCACTATGCCACCAGAGCTCCCTCATCTAGTTTGGCACATGTCTTTCCCACTTCTACTTTCTTACTTCCCTGTTTAATGTCCTTTATATTTCAAAATAGATTGACTCAAGATACACCCTACACTAATCCTGCCTCCTTAACATCATAAAGACTAATGGGATTATAACCATAGGCAAAGAGTAAGATTCATATGATAAAGTTTGGGAGCTCTGGTAGCATAGTGCCTAAGGCACTTGACTGCTCACCAGAAGGCTGGTGGGTCAAACCCACCAGCCTCTCCTCGGAAGGAAGGTTGGGCAATCCTACTTCCATGGTGATACTGCCTCGGAAACCCACGGAGGGGTCGCTATGAGTCGGGGCCATCTCAATGGCAAACAACAACAACAACATGATAAAGTTTGGGGGATACAGTTCAATCAGTAATAGGGGTATTCATCTCAACCCTACCCAACTACTTATTAGACCCAATGAGAAGATTTGGGCATACGGGGGGAATAAAATATAATAATAATAATAATAATACTCACTGCTATCACACTGATTCTGACTCATAGTGACTCCCATTGGGTTATAGACTGTAAAGATTTACAGCAATAGATTGCCTCATTTTTCTCCCCTGGATCAGCTGGTGGGTTTGAACTGCTGACCTTCTGATTTGCAGCCAGATGTCTTACCCACTATTCCACCAGATGTCCTTAATAATAATAGCTGGTAGTTGTTGTTGTTAGGTGTCATTGAGTCACCTCTGTCTCATAGTAACCCTATGCACAACAGAACAAAACACTGCCAGGTCCTGTGCCAGCCTCACCAAACTTGCAATACCTGAGTCGATCATTGTAGCCGCTGTGTCAATCCATCTTGTTGAGGGCCTCCCTCTTTTTTGTTGACCCTCCATTTTACCAAGCATGACATCCTTCTCCAGGGAATGGTCCCTTCTGACAACATGACCAAAGTAGGAGAGTCTAACTCTGGCCATTCTGACTTCCAAGGAGCATTCTGGCTGCACTTCTTCCAGGAAAGATTTGTTAGTTCTTTTGGCTCACTGGCCTTTTGGCAGTCCATGGTACTTTCAGTACTTTTTCCCCAGCACCACAAGTCAAAAGCATCAACTCTTCTTCAGTCTTCCTTATTCACTGTCCAGCTCTCATATCATATGAGGCAACTGAAAATACCATGGCTTAGTTTAGGCACACATTAGTCTTCAAAGAGACATCTTTGCTTTTCAGCACTTTTGCAGCAGATTTGCCCAGTAAAATACATCATCTGATGTCTTGACTACTCCTTCTATTGGTGTTGATTGTGAATACTTAATTGGGCAACCTACTTCTGTAGTGATACTTCCTATCCTATCCAAGAAGGGGTCGCTATGAGTGAGATCTGACTTGACAGCAGTGAGTTTGTTTTTTTTTTTTTTTTTTGGTTAGGCCTTGTTCCGAGTGTTTTACATACATTAATTCATGTATCTTGAAAACTATCCTATGAGATTGGTAGTATTTTTGTTTCCATATTATCGAAACCAAATCAAACCCACTGCCTTCTAGTTGGTTCCGACTCATGTTGAACCTGATAGGGTAAAACTGTTCAATAGGGTTTTGAAAGCTGTAAATCATTTTGGAAACAAAATGCCTCATCTTTCTCCAGAGGAATGGCTGGTGAGTTCAAACCATAGATATTTGGGCTCACTGCTGAATGCTTTAATCACTGTGCCTCCAGAATGCCTTTTTCTATCTTACTAATAAAAATAATGAAGATAATGAAGCCCAGAAAATTGCTAGTAAATGGCAGAGTAAGGATTCAGCCCCCAGATTTTAAACAACTCTTTCTATACAGCCTCTGAGGGAAATCTGGTGATGCAGTGGTTAAAGGTTTGGTTGCTAATCTAAGGTCAGCAGTTGGAATCCATCAGTTTCTCAGTGAGAAAGATGTGACACTCTGCTTTGTTAAAGATTACTGTCTTGGAAAAACTATAGGGTAGTTCTCTATCCTATAGGTTCTCTGTGAGTTGAAATTGACTCAATGATTCAATGATAGTGAGTGGGTTTTGATATATGTGTGTGTGTGTGTGTATGTGTGTGTATATACCTTGGGAGCTCTGGGTATATACTAAGGCACTTGACTGCTAACCAGAAGGCTGGCAGTTCAAACCCACCAGCCACTCCTTGGAAGGAAGGTTGGGCAACCTACTTCCGTAGTGATACCCCCTCGGAAACCCAAGGAGGGTTCACTATGAGTCGAGGCCGACTCGATGGAAACAACAACATATATTGCCTTTATTGCCTTTTATGGTACTTTGCACTAAGACATCTCCAAGTGGAATTAAAATTATAATGATCATTAATTCTGGAAGTTCCATTTAGAGGTTTAGAATAGTGGTTTGAAGCCCTGATTTTTTCCTACTTACTACCTGGGTGAACTTAGGTTGTTTCCGGAGGTCATTGAAGCTCATTTTCTTCTGTAAAATCAAAGTTATAGTATATAATTCATAGATTAAATAAAATAAGTTGATTATTAAATAATTAAAAGTCATAGGAGGAATGGCTTGAGGAGGAAAAACAGCTCATCATTATTCTTTGGGCCAAAGGAAAGAAACAAAAATAAATTAAATCAAGTGAGGATTTAATGAGAAAATGTATACAGTTGTAAAATGTAATGCCTGTCACTAGCTGAAAGAGCTCCAGTGGTGTAGTGCCTAAGGCATTTGACTGCTAACCAGAAAGCTGGTGGTTCAAACCCACCAGCCACTCTGTGGAAGGAAAACTGGGCAATCTTCCATAAAGATTTACCCCAAAGGTGGTTTCTGTGAGTCATAATTGACTTGATGGCAGTGAGTTTGGTTTGGTGTGGATCACTAGCTGGATTATATGAAGAAGACCGTAACATCAGGATTGGAGGAAGGCTGATTAAAAACCTACGATATGCAAATAACACTACCTTGCTTGCTGAAAATAAAGACAATTTCAAGCCTTTACTGATAACGATTAAGGATTATAGTCTTCAGTATGTATTACACCTCAACATAAAGAAAACAAAAATCCTCACAGCTGAACCATTATGCAACATCATGATAAATGGAGAAAAGATTGAAGCTGTCAGGGATTTAATTTTACTTGGATCCACAGTCAACATCCATGGAAGCAGTAATCAAGAAAACAAAAAACTTATTGCACTGGGTAAATCTGTTGTGAAAGACTGATTTAAAGTGTTAAAGAGCAAAGATGTCACTTTGAAGACTAAGATGTGACTAACCCAAGCCATGGTATTTCAATAGCCTCATATGCATATGAAAGCTGGATAGTGAATAAGGAACACTGCATACGAATTGATGCATTAAAATTGTGGTGTTTGTGAAGAATATTGAAAATACCATGAACTATCAGAAGAATAAACAAATCTGTTTTGGAAGAAGTATAGTTGGAATGTTCTTTAGAAGTAAGAATGACCAGACTTTATTTCTTATCCTCTGGCCATGTTATGAGGAGGGACCAGTCTCTAGAGAAGGATATTATGCTTGGTAAAGTAGAGGGTCAGTGAAGAAGGGGAAGACCCTCAACGAGATGGACTGACACAGTGTCTGCCGTAATGGATTCAGGTATAGGGAGAGTGTAAGGATGGTGCAAGACCAGGCAGTGTTTTGTCCTGTTGTACATAGAGTTGCTATGAGTCAGAGCCGATTTGACAGTACCTAACAACAACAACAACATCACTAGCTGTTTCATTAACAAATTGTTGTTGTTGTTAAGTGCTGTTAAGTTGGTTTTGACTCATAATGACATTATATGGAACAAAGAAACATTTCCCAGTCCTGCACCATTTTCACAATCATTGATGTTTGAGTCCATTGTTAACAGTCGTTGCTAATCCATCTCATTGAGAGTATTCCTTTTTTTTTTGCTGACTCTCTACTTTACCAAGCGTGATGTCCTTCTCCAGGGACTGGTCTGTCCTAAAACATGCCCACAATAAGTAAGATGAAATTTCATCATCCTCACTTTTAAGGTGCATTCTGGCTGTATTTCCCAAGACAGATGTGCTCATTCTTTGGGAAGTCCATGGAATACTCAATATTCTTTTTCAACATCATAATTCAAAATAAGTTCTTTGGTCTTCCTTGTTAGTTGTCCAGCTCTTGAAATCATATAAGGCAGTTGAAAATACCATGGTTTGAGTCATGCATACCTTAGTCCTCAAAGTGACATCTTTTATTTTTAACACTTTAAAGATGTCTTTGGCAGCAAATATATCCATTGCAATACTTTGTTATATTTCTTGATAGCTGTTTCCATGAGCTTTGATTGTGGATCCAAGTAAAATAAAACCTTTGACAACATCAATATTTATATGTTTATAATGTTGTTTATTGATCTAGTACATACTGCTCTCCTAATAACAGAATTTAAAAAAAAAAGGTAATGGATTCTAGAGCAAGTTTGAATCCTTCTTCAGAATAACAATTTAATACTGCCTTTTTCCATAAGAAGCTGCTCCAACTCTGCTTGAACGGTGAGGAGGCCACATGTTCTGACCCCCTCTAATCCCACAAGAGGAAGGCAGGATTACCAGCAGTAACCCAAGGCCTATTACTGCAAAGCCAAACATGTTGCCTCCCTCCAGCCCTTTCTCCAACCATTCCTCCCAAAGCACCCACCACCTCTCTCCTGGGTTCGATAATTCACTGCAGTAGCCACACAGAACTCACAGATTATGGAGTTTATAAGGGAAGCACCAGGCTACAATTCAAGCTCAGGAAAAGCACTCAGTCTCTCTTCCAGCCCACCATCCCTCAGCCAACAGTCTCTCACAGTCTCTTTCCCAGCAAGTGCTGGTCCCTCGGTGTCTCACTCAGCTATGTGTGTCTCTTGCGCCTCTTTCCCAGCAGCACGTGTCTCTTTCCGGGGTGCGTGTCTCTTTCAGCAGCATGTCTTCCTCAACCAGCAGTCCGAGAGAGAGTTCTGCCTCTAGGAGGCCTCCTTTTGAGCCTGGCAGGATGGTCAAACTAGCCAATCACAGCATCAGAACTCTAAGCACCTGAGAGAGAGTGGGAACCTCCCAGAACATTGTATTGTGCCACGCCCAACAGAAATACTCCACATGGATAACATTTACAATCAGGAGCTCCTCAGTTGCTCATTCCACCACTGAGTTTACAATGACTTATGGGTAGAAAAGCCATACTAAGTAATTTACTACACTGCAAACTCTAAGTAATTTGTTTGAAGTTTATTTCTTACATGGAAAGTGATCATTGGAATCCTAGATTATAATTCTTGTCTATCAAAAACTTTGCCAGAGTCAAAATCCTAGTCCATGATCCTTGCTTGTGGGTCCACCCAAGACCATTTCTCTGCTGTCTTTCCACTCCATTGTGATAACTTAGCATTTAATTGAGCTTTTGTAGATAATTTTGGTCTAAATACCATCTCTCCAGCCATATTTACTTTGCATTTCCCAATTAATGCTTACAAAATCATATATTTTATAAACACAATAAACACAAATTTTGTTCCACTATATGGTCATTATTCTTGAATATTTATTCACACAAACAATGTTTTCACATTATTCTGGACAAGAGATGAATCATTGCCAAATATGATGGATACTAAAAGGAGGGGCATCTGAGAGGTAGAAATTTGTTGTCAGAGAAAGACACATTGAACTGTGATTTGAACAGTTTTAAAATACATAAATTTCCATCACTGATATTTTCCTTAGTATGTCTTATAAGGATGATTATGCCCACTAAATTGAATTCAATTCTTGAACCATAATGTTATGCTTTGTTTATCACAATCTATATGTTGTTAAGCCTATTTTAAACACTTGTACCCAACACAATAAAATAAATGGTCACAACATACAAGGTTATCAATATATTTTAGTATATGTATGTTCTGCAGAGTCAGACATCCTTACTTGATGTTTATAGACACTGATGTTTATGTTATAATAATGTATACCCAGTAAGTATATGTGTATTTGGAGAAAATTTCATTATATCTTTTATTGTACAAAAGAAGATTCATTAAGTGAAAGAGACAACCTCTTATTTCTTGTTTCCTATTATTTCAGATGATTCACTTGTCTGAAATAATGTTGTTGCTGTTGTTATTTGCCATCGAGTCGGCCCCGACTCATAGCGACCCCTCCTTGGGTTTCCGAGGCAGTATCACTACGAAAGTAGGAATGCCCAACCTTCCTTCCGAGGAGTGGCTGGTGGGTTTGAACCGCCAGCCTTCTGGTTAGCAGTCAAATGTCTTAGGTACTACACTACCAGAGCCCCTGGTGGCATAGTTCTTAAGGCATTTAACTGCTAACCCGAAGGCTGGCAGTTCAAACCCACCACCCACTCCTCGGAAGGAAGGTTGGGCGATCTACTTCCATGGTGATATTGCCTCGAAAACCCAAGGAGGGGTCACTATGAGTCAGATCTGAGTCAAGGGCAGTGTGTTTAAGTTTTGCTTAAATACCTTAATTCCTAAGGAAATAAGAAATCATCAGTTAAACAAAAACAAACAAAAAAAAATGTATATACATGGATTAAAAAAAAAAGTCCAGAAATAGAACCCTTTTCAATATTAGGAAAACACATTTTGTTGTTGTTAGGTGTCATTGAGTCAGTTCCAACTTAAGCAACCCTGCAGCAACAACAACAAAAAACACTACCCAGTCCTGCACCTTTTCACAATCATTGCTATGTATGAGCCCATAGATGCAGTCACTATTAATCCATCCTCTTGAGGGTCTTTTTCTTTTTCACCAGCGCTCTACTTTCCCATACATGATGTCCTTCTCCAGGGATGGATCCCTCCTAAAAACATGTACAAAGTAAGTAAAATGAAGTTTCATCTTCCTCATTTCTCAGGAGCATTCTGGCTGTACTTTCTCCAAGACAGATTTGTTCATTCTTCTGGCAGGCTGTTGTTGTTGTTGTTGTTATGTGCCATCGAGTCAGACCCAACTCATAGTGACCTCTCCTTGGGTTTCTGAGGCATATCACTACAGTAGTAGATTGCCCCATCTTCCTTCTGAGGAGTAGCTGGTGGGTTTGAACTGCCAGCCTTCTGGTTAGCAGTCAAGTGCCTTAGGCACTACACTACCAGAACTCCTCTGACAAGCTGTACTTTATTCACTATTCATCATCAACACCACAATTCAATGGTATCAATTCTTCATCAGTCTTCCTTATTCATTGTCCAGCTTTTTGCTTGCATATAAGGCTATTGAAAATACAATAGCTTGGGTTAGGCACACCTTAGTCTCCAAAATGATATTTTTTTCTTTTGAACACTGTCAAGAGGTCTTTTGCAGGAGATTTGTCCAAGGCAATATTTGATTTCTTGACTGTTGCTTCCAAAGTCATAGATTATGCATCCAAGTAAAATGAAATTCTTGACAACTACAATCTTTTCTGTGTTTATGGTGATGTTGCTTATTGGTCCAGTTATGAAGATTTTTGTTTTATTTATGTTGAGGTGTAATCCATACTGAGGTCTGTAGTCTTTAATCTTCATCAGTAAATGCCTCAAGTCCTCTTTGCTTTCAGTAAGCAAAGTTGTGTCATCTGCATAGTGCGAGTTGTTAATGAGTCTCCCTCCAATCTTGATGTCCTGTTTTTCTTCATACAGTCCAGCTTCTCAAATTATTTTCTCAGCACACAGATTGAACAAGTAGGGTGAAAGGATACAACTCTGACACACACCTTTCCTTATTTTAAACCATGAAGTGTCCCCTTGTTCTATTAGAACAACTGCCTATTGGTCTGTGTACAGGTTCCTCATGAGCACAATTAAGTTTTCTGGGACTCCTGTTCTTTGCAATGTTTTCCATAATTTGCAATGATCCACACAGTCAGATGCCTTCACATAATCAATAAAACACAGGTAAATATCTTTCTGGTATTCTCCACTTTCAGACAAAATCTACCTGATGTCAGTAGTGATAGCCCTTGTTCCACATCCCCTTTGGAATCTTGCTTGAAAATCCGGCAGTGCCTTGGTGATGTACTGTTGCAACTACTTATAAATTATTTTCAGCAAAATTGTTTTGTGTGTTATATTAATTATACTGTTCAGTAATTTTCCACATTCTGTTAGATAAGTTTCCTTTGGAATGTGCACAAATATGGATCACTTCCAGTAAGTTGACCAGGCAGCTGTCTGTCAATTTTCTTGGCATAGATATGTGAGCACTTCCAGAGTTGCATCTGTTTGTTGATACATCTCAATTGGTATTCTGGGAATTCCTAGAACCTTGTTGTCACTAATGCCTTCAGTGTGCAGCTCAGACATTTTCCTTCAATACTATCTGTTCTTGCTCATATACTATTTCCTGAAATGTTTGAATGTTGTCCAACTCTTTTTTGGTACACTGACTCTGTGTATTCCTTACATCTTCTTTTGATGCTTCCTACTTCATGCTCTGGTAGCATAGTGGCTAAGGCACTTGACTGCTAACCAGAAGGCTGGAGGTTCAAACCCACCCGCCACTCCTCAGATGGAAGATGGGGCAATCTACCTATGTAGGGATACTGTCTCTGAAACTCAAGGAGGGGTTGCTATGAGTCGGGTCTGACTTGATGGCACATAACAACAACAACAACACTTCATTCAATATTTTGCCCATTCAAAAGAAACAAACTGACTGCAAATCAAGTTGACTCTGACTCATAGAAACTCTATAGGACAGAGTAGAACTGCCCTATAATGTTTCCAAGGTGGTAAATCTTCACAGAAGCAGACTGCCTCATCTTTCTCCCACAGAGTGGGTGGTGGGTTAAAGCAACTGAATGCTTTAACCGGGGCTCCTTCAAACATATGTGTAAGTATATTAAGTGTAAATGGATGAAACACATCCATATAAACATTATAAATTTTTAGGATGGATAAAAACAAGACTCAATGATATTCTCTTTACAAAAAGATGCACATTAAATATGGAAACATGGATAGATAGAAAACAAAAGGGGGTATACTATGCAAACAAGCATAAAAAATTGTTATAGCTATATTCGTGACAAACAGAGTAGTCTTGAAAATTAGGAATATTACAAGTAGATATAAATTGGGTCATTCCATAATGGAAAAAGGATCAAATAATTGCAAAGAATAAATAATCCTAAATATGTACTAATTTCTAACAAAGTTTCAAAAGTAATGAAAAAAAAATTGATAGACAAAACGATGATTACATCTTGACACAAAGAAAACAAAAATCTTCACAACTTGACAAATAGGCAAGATCATGATAAGTGGAGAAAATATTGAAATTGTCAAGAATTTCATTTTACTTGGATTCATAATCAATGCTCATGGAAGCAGCAGTCAAGAAATCAAGCAACATATTACATTTTGCTGCAAAAGACCTACTTAAAATGTTAAAAAAGTAAGATATCACTTGGAGGATTAAGATGCATCTGACTCTAGACACATGTGATATTTTTCAATCACTTTATATGCATGTGACACCTGGACAACGAATATGAAAGATAGGAGAAGAATTGATGCCTCTGCATTTTAGTGTTACTCACTGCTGTCAAGTCGGTCCCGACGCCTAACAACCCCTCCTTGGGTTTCCAAGATGGTATCTCTGCGGAAGTAGATTATTCAGTGTTCCTTCCAAGGAGTGGATGGTGGGTTGAACAGTCAGCCTACTGGTTAGCAGTCAGATGCCTTAGGCACTACATCACCAGAGTTGAATATACCATTAACTTCCAGAACAAACAAATCTTGTCTTTGAAAAAGTACATACGCAATACTCCTTAGAAGTGAAGATGGTGAAACTTCACCTAACTTACTCTGGGCATGTTATCAGCAGGGGCCAGTCTGTGGAGAGGAACATTATGCTTAGGAAAACAGAGAATCAGTAAAATTGAGGAAAACCCCAAGGATATGGATTGACACAGTGGCTGCAACAATGGGCTCAAACGTAGCAAGGATTGTGAGAATGTCACAGGAGTAGCAAGCATTCCATTCTGCTGTACATAAAGTTGAATGAAACATCAAGAGATAAATCATAGATCTAAAAAAAGAATTCAAATATCTAGACAAAAATGAAGAGAATATTACTATGATCTTAAAGCGTGTAAAGAGTGGTTATATGGGACACAAAAGTCACTAACAGTATAAAGTAATAATTATAAATTGTACTTTATTAAAATTAACAACCATCTTTAAAAATGCCATTAAGAAAATAAAATGGCAAGCCAATGTCAGAGAAAGAAAAAAAAAATTATATTTATATAATTTTATATAAATAATATTTTATATAAATATATATATTATATATATATAATTCCTGTACCTTAACAATGCAAAGCGAACAAGAAAATAAATGGACAAAAGATTTGAAGAGACACTTCAAAAAAGAAAATACATATTTGTATAATGTTACTGTTGTCAGGCGCCATTAACATTAAGTTTGTTCCAATTCATAGCAACCATATGTACGGCAAACGAAACCCTGCGCAGTCCTGTGCCAGCCTCCCAATCCTTACTATTCCTGAGCTCAACTTTGCAGCCACTGTGCCATCCACCTCTTTGAAGGTCTTCCCCTTTTTTGATGACCCTCCATATTACCAAGCATATGGTAAATATGATATCCTTACATATCCTTAAGGATATCCTCTCTAAGTAATGGTTCATTTTGACAACATGGCCAAAATAAGTGAGACAGAGTCTGGCCATTCTAGCTCTTCCAAGGAACATTCTGGCTGCATTTTTTCCAGGACAGATTTGTTAGTTCTTCTGACAGTCCATGGTACTTTCAGCATTCTTAGCCAATACCACAACTTAAAAGCATCAACTCTTCTTTGATCTTCTTTATTCATTGTCCAGCTTTCACATGTATATGAGGGTATTGAAAATATCATGGCTTGGGTTAGGTGCATCTTAGTCTTCAAAGAGACTTTTTTTTTTTTTTTTTTTGCTCTTCAGCACTTTAAAGAGGTCTTTTGTAGCAGATTTGCACATTGCAATACATTGTCTGATTTCTTGACTACTGCTTTCATTGGTGCTGATTATGGAACTGTTCTTGTTAGGTACTGAAGAAATATCCCCAACTCATAGCAACCCTAACTCTATGTGTGGCAAAAAGAAACACTGCCCAGTCCTATGCCAGCTCCATGATCCTTGCTATACTTGAGCCCATTGTTGTAGCCACTGTGTCCATAGATTTTGTTGAAGGCCTTCCCCTTTTTTGTTGACCCTCCATTTTACCAAGCATAATATGCTTCTCCAGGGAATAGTCCCTTCTGACAACATGACCCAAGTAGGTGAGATGAATTCTGGCCATTCTTGTTTTCAAGGAGAATTCCAGCTGCACTTCTTCCAGGACAGATTTGTTAGTTCTTTTAGCAGTCCATGGTACTCTCAGCATTCTTCACCAACACCACAACTCAAAAGCATCAACTCTTCTTTGGTCTTCCTTATTTATTGTCCAGCTCTCACATGCATATGAGGTGATTGAAAATACCATGGCTTGGGTTAGAAGCACCTTCGTCTTCAAGGAGACATCTTTGCTCTTCAGCACTTGACAGAAGTCTTTTCAACAGATTTGCAAACTGCAGTACATTGTCTGATATATTGACTATTGCTTCCATTGGTGTTGATTGCAGAACTAAGTAATACGGAGTCTTTGACAACATCAATCTTTTCTCCATTTATCATGCTGTTGCTTATTGGTCCTCTTGTGAGGCTTTTTGTTTTCTTTATATTGAGGTGTAATCCATACTGCAGACTGTAGACTTCTATCTTCATCAGTAAGTGCTTCAAGTCATCTTCACTTTCAGCAAACAAAGTTGTTTCATCTGCATATTGCAGGTTGTTAATAATTTTCCTCCAATTCTGAAGCCATGTTCTTCATCATATAGTTCAGCTTTTCAGATTATTTTCTCACCATATAGATTGAAAATGTATGGTGAAAGGATACAACCCTGATGGACACTCTTCTTGATTTTAAACCATGCAGTGTCCCCTTGTTCTGTTCAAATGACAGCCTCCTGGTCTATGTACAGGCTCCTCATGAGTACAATTCAGTGTTCTGAAATTCCCATTCTTATCAATGTTATCCATAATTTATTATGATTCACACAATCAAATGCTTATGCATTGTCAATAAAACATAAGTAAACATCCTTTTGGTGTTCTTTGCTTTGAGCCAAGATCTATCTGACATCAGCTATGATATCCCTCATTCCACATCCTCTTCTGAATCCAGCTTGCATTTCTGGAAGTTTTCTGTCAATATATAGCTGTATCCATTTTTGAATTTTCTTCAGTAAGATTTTTCTTGTGTGTGATATTAATGATACTGTTCAATAATTTCCACATTCTGTGGGATCACCTTTCTTTGGAATGAGTATTAATATGGATCTCTTCCAGTTAGTTGGCCAGGTAACTTTCTCCCAAATATCTTGGTATGGGTTAGTGAGTGCCTCCAGCATGGCATCCATTTGTTGAAACATCTCAATGGGTATTCCATCAATTCCTGGGGCCTTGTTTTTCACCAATTCCTTCATTGCAACTTTGACTTCTTCCTTCAATACCATTGGTTCTTGATCATATGCCTCTTCTTGAAGTGGATGAACATCGACCACTTCTTTATGGTACATTGACTCTGTGTATTCCTTCCATCTTCTTTTGATGTTTCCTGCTCCATTCAATATATTGCCCATAGAAACTTTCAATATTGCAGCTCAAAGCTTAAATTTTTTTCCTCAGTTTTTTCAGATTGAGAAATGCTGAGTCTGTTCTTCTGTTTTGGTTTTCTAACTCCAGGTCTTGCGCATTTTGTGATAAATCACTTTGTCTTCTCGAGCTGCTCTTTGAAATCTTCTATTGAGCTCTTGTATGTTGTCATTTCTTCCACTTGTTTCAGGACTCTCCATTCAAGGGCAAGTTTCTGAGTCCCTTCTGACATCCATTTTGGTCTTTTCTTCCTTTCCTGTCTTTTTAATGACCTCTTTCTTTCTTCATGGATGATGTTTTTGATGTCATCCCACAATTCCTCTGATTTTTGGTCATTTTTGTCCAATACATCAAAACTATTCTTTAGATGGTTTCTAAATTCTGGAGGGATATATTCAAGGTCATATTTTGGCTTTTGTTGACTTGTTTTAATTGTCTTCAGCTTCAACTTGAAATTGTATATGAGCAGTTGATGGTTTGCTCCACAGTCTACTCCTGGTCTTATTTTGTCTGAAGATATTGAGCTTCTCCATCACCTCTTTCCACAAATGAAGTCGATCTGATTCCTGTGTACTCCATCTGGTGAAGTCCACATGTACAGACACTGTTTATATTGTTAAAGAAAGGTATTTGTAATGAATATGTCATTGGTCCTACAAAGTTCTATCATGTGATCTTCAGCATTACTTCTATCACTAAGGCCATATTTCCCAACTACTGGTGATTCTTATTTGTCTCCAACTTTTGCATCGCAATCACCATTCCAAGACATCTTCATTGCATGTTTCATCAATTTCAGACTGCAAAAGTTGGTAAAAATATTCAATATCCTCATCTTTGGCTTTGGTGGTAGGTACATGAGTTTGAATAATAGTAGTATTAACTGGTCTTCTTTGTAGGTGTATGGGTATTATCTTATTGTTGAAAGCATTGTACTGCAGGATAGATCTTCAGTGTGGTGGTGAATGCCATATTAAATCAAAAAAACAAACTCACTGCCATCAAGTTGGAGCCAACTCATAGTGACCCCTCCTTGGGTTTCCGAGGCAGTGTCACTATTCCTCTTCAATTTATCATCTCCAGGATAATAGGTCATATAATTTTATGATTCAAAATGACCAAAACCAGTCCATTTTAGCTCACTAATGCCAAGGATATTGATCTTTTTGTGTTACATTTCACTTCTGAGAACTTTCAATTTTTCTAGATTTGTACTTTGTACATTGCACTTTTTCAGCTGTTTCTTCTCATTTTGAGTCATTCCACATCAGCAAATGGAGGTCCCAAAAGCTTTACTCTATCCAGATCATTAAGATCAACTCTACTCTGAGGAGGCAGGTCTTCAACAGCTGCATTTTGAGTGCCTTCCAACTTGGTTCATCTTCTGGCACTATTTCAAACAATGTTTCATGGCTAGTCATAAGGTTTCTATAATATACCAAGTAATGTTTCATTGCTATTCATAAGGTTTTCAATTATTTGAGAAGTGGATGACCCCTTCCTTCTTTGGAGCCTATCTTAGTCTGGAAGCTGCACTGAAACCTGTCCATCATGGGTGATCCTGCTCATTTGTGAAATACTGGTGGGATAGCCACCAGCCTCACAGCAACACCCAAGCCACCACAGTATGACAAACTGACAGGTGAATGGTGGATGTGGTTAATAGGTATGAGAAAATATTCAAGCTCATTAACCATCAGGGAAATACAAATTAAAAACATAATGAGATATAATTTCACCAGAAAGGCTGAAACTTTAAAAAACTGACAATTCCAAGGTTGACAATGCTGTGGAATACCTGGAAATACTAAAATCATGGTAAAATTGTAATGTGGTACATTTGGAATATTTGGAAAACTTTTTAAAGTATTTCATCAAATTAAACATATACTTACTCACAGACAAGCAATTTCAACTTTTAGATATTTATTTAAGAAAAAGAAAACATGAATATTCATAGTTGTTTTCTTCACAATAACCAAAAACTGGGAGAGCAAGACTAATTAATATCCATCAACAAGAGAACTGATTTTTTTTTAATGCAGTTATTCATATACTAGATTCTGATTTTGTAATGAAAAATAATTAACTATAATGATGTGTAGGGATGCATATTAAAAAAAAATAAAGGTATTATACTAAGTAAAAGATACCAAACACAAAAGAATGCATGCAATATGATTGTGTTCGTGTGAAATTCAAAAAAGGTAAAAGTAAGCTATGGTAATGGAAATCAAGTCATTGCCTCTGGGTCCCCCTGAGGAAATGCACAAGGAAGGGGCACAAATAATTTTCTAGGATGATGAATATGTCCTATATATTCATTCAGTGATGAGTATGTGGCTATAAACATTTGTCAAAACTTAAGGTTTCCTTAAAATAGGTACATATTATTGTATATAAAGTATCCCTCGATAAAGTTGAAAAAAAAAAGCCTAGCAACAAAAATACTTTTTTTCATCTAAAAATAATCTTTATAATTTTTTATAAGAGATACCAATAAATCACTGTTCTGGTTACCTAATGCTGCTCTGACAAGAATATATATACCACAAATGGGATGGCCTTAACAAACAAGAGTTTATTCTCTTACAGTTTGGAGGCTTTAAGTCCAAGTTCAAAGTGCCAGGCTCTAGGGTCTGGGTGAAAGCCCCTCAGCCTTGGACTTCAGCTCTGCCTCCTGCTCCTGGCCCACTGGAGCTAGAAGCTTTTCCTCATTCAGACAGCTGCTGGCTGCTGAGACTGACAAGCCCAAGGTTGACAAATAAAAAGGCACAGTCCTGATGTTACCAAACTACATGGCAGACCATTCATTCAAGTCCATTGAAAGTCCCAAGGTTGGCAGAACATGGCAGGCTGCTGAACAATGACACAGCTACATGCAGAGTTCAAGCATGCCATAAGCTAGAGACCATTCCCAAAGCTGTTTCTTATATACAGGAAGCAGACCACATCCCTAAAGCAGCCACTCAACTGCTTGTGGTAGGTCCCACCATGGAGGTGATTGCCAGTCTCATCATAAGGAATAACTACCACCAGCTGCCCAGTCACTCAACCAGGCCCAACCAAGTTGGCACACAAACTTAACCACCACAATCACTTATAATCCTATTTTCCAGATAGCATTACTGATAGTGTCTAGATATATTTGCTAGTGTGTTTCCTCTTATAACTTTTATTTATATCTTAAAATTTGAAAAGCAGTAACACTAATTTTAGAAAATTTTTAAAGTGGATAGCCAATATACAAAAATCCCACAATCTCATCATCTACATATAACAATAATAAGTATGTTTCTTCAAGAGTATTTTTTAATTATAAAATTATGGCATAGCTATTATAGAAAGCTTAGAACATATGGAAAGTCCAAATGAGACAACAAAAAATCATCTATAATCCTATTCCTCAGAAATAGCTACTTTCGATGCTCTAAGAAGATTTCAAACACCATCAGCAACAGCATGTAGAACTTCCAACTCAGTCTCAGCCTAGACATCCAATTAATGATTCTATGACTAGATGTTTTTATTTTTCATTTCCTTTCCTTGTCATATGATCAAAATATACTTTATAAATGCAAATATTCTCTTCTTGTAGTGACCGATAAAGTCACTAAATAAAATCATTTGTGTATATCTTTCTCATTTTCCTTTCTTATATATTGAGTTTAATTGAAACCAAACCCAACAGGTCAGATGGCTAGAACTAAGTGTTAAAAGTTATTACTTGTTTTCTTAAAAGAAAAGCATCTTGTAGAAATGAACTTGTTCTTACATCTCCCTGTATAACCTCACATGGTTTGTTTAAGTTCTTATTTCTATAAAAGAAGGCTTTAAGGCAGAAAGAGAGCCAGCCTGGGCACCGCAGAAGGTGAGTGTTTGTGAGGGTGGACCATCCTGGGAGCAGGCTGCAATAAGCCAGCTGGGATGCAGCAGAAGTATGGTGTTTGTGTGGATCCCTGGGGGCAGGCCAGGTAAGTGAGCAGGGCACAGGAGACCAGGAAATGAGTGGAGCAGTTTGGAACAGCTAAGGTGGACAAAATTATCTGTCAGTTTGTTGTACTGTGGTGGCTTGACTGTTGCTGTAAGGCTGGAGGCTATAGCACTGGTGTTTCAAATGTCAGCAGGGTTACCTATGGTGGACAGGTTTCAGCAGAGCTTCAAGACTAAGACTCAGAAGAAGGAAGAGGCCATTGACTTGTCAAAGAACTGGCCAGTGACAACCTTATAAATAGCAATGAAACACTGTGTGATATATTACTTAAAAACTTTATGAATAGCCCTGAAACATTGTCCAATATAATGCCAGAAGATGAGCCCCTCAAATCAGAAGGCACTCAAAATAGGACTAGGGAAGAGCTGCCTCCTCAGAGTAAAGTTGATGTTAATGATGTGGATAGAGTAAAGCTTTCAGGACCTCCATTTGTTAATATGGCATGTCTCAAGAGGAGAAGAAACAGCTGCAAGTGTTCATTATTAATAACAGGGAAAATACAAAGTATGAATCTATTAAAGTTGGAAGTTGTCAAAATTGAAATGGAATGCATAAAAAGTAATTTAATCTTAGGTATTAGTGAGCTGAAATGGACCAGTTTTGGCCATTTTTAATCAGACGATCATATGATTTGCTATGCTGGGAATGACAAATTGAAGAGAATGGTGTGGCATTTATCATCACAAAGAATGTATAAAGATCTGTCTTGAAGTACAATGCTGTCAGTGATAGGATAATATCCACACACTTGCAAGGAAGACCAGTTTATACTACTATTATTCAAATTGATGCACCAACCATCAAAGCCAAACATGAAGGAAATTGAAGATTTTTACCAACTTCTGCACTCTGGAATTGATTGAACATGCAATCGAGATGTGTTAATTATCACTGGTGATTGGAATGCAAAAGTTGGAAACAAAGAACAATCACCAGTAGTTGGAAAATATGGCCGTGGTGATAGAAATAACTTTGGAGGTCGTATGAAAGAATTTTTCAAGACCAATGATTTATTCATTACACATACTTTTTTTCAACAACAAAAACAGTGGCTATCCATATGGCAGCCTTCCCAGACAGAGTGCACAGGAATCAGATTGACTACATCTGTGGCAAGAGGCAATGGAGAAGCTCAATATCTTCAGCCAAAACAAAGCCAGGAGCTGACTGTGGAACAGACCATCAACTGCTCATATGCAAGTTAAAGTTGAAGCTAAAGGCAATTAAAACAAGTCCATGAGAGCCAAAATACAACCTCAAACATATCCCTCTTGAATTTGGAGACCATCTAAAGAATAGATTTGATGCATTGAACATCAATGAACAAAAACCAGAGGAATTGTGGGATGACATCAAGATCATCCATGATGAAAGCAAAAGGTCATTGAAGAGATAGGAAAGGAAGAAAAGACCAACATGGATGTCAGAAGAGACTCTGAAACTTGCCCTTGAGCAGAGAGAGCTAAAGAAAATGGAAAACATGACAAGATAAAAGAGCTGAACAGATTTCACAAAGCAGCTCAAGAAGACATAGTGACCTATTATAAGGAAATGTGCAAAGACATGGAGTTAGAAAACCAGAAGGGAAGAATACACTTGGCATTTTTCAAGCTGAATTAACAGAGGAAAAATGTAAGCCTCAAGTTGCAATATTGAAAGATTCTATGGGCAATATACTGAATGATGCAGGAAACACCAAAAGAAGATGGAAGGAATACACAGAGTCATTATATCAAAAAGAACTGGTCAATGTTAATCCATTTCAGGAGGTGGCATATGATCAAAAACCAATGGTATTGAAGGATGAAGTTAAAGCTGCACTGAAGGAAGTGATGAAAAACAAGGCTCCATGAATTGACAGAATACCCACTGAGATGTTTCAATGAATGGATGCCCCACTGGAGGCACTCACTCGGCTATGCCAAGATGTGGAAGACAGCTGCCTGGCCAACTGACTGAAAGAGATACATATTTGTACCCATTCCAAAGAAAGGTGATCTCACAGAATGTGGAAATTATCTAACAATATCATTGACATCTCACACAAGTAAAATCTTACTGAAGATAATTAGAAAATGGTTGCAGCAGTATATTGACATAGAATTTCCAGAAATGCAAGCTGGATTCAGAAAAGGACATGGAATAAGGAATATCATAGCTGATGTCAGATGGATCTTGGCTGAAACCAAAGAATAACAGAAAGATGTTTACTTGTGTTTTATTGACTATGTAAAAGGATTTGATTGTGTGGATCATAACAAATTATGAATAACATTGAGAAAAACACGAATTCCAGAACACCTAATTGTACTCATGAGGAATGTTTACATAGACCAAGAGGCTGTCATTTGAACAGAACAAAAAAAAAGGATACTGCATGGTTTAAAATCAGGAAGGGAGTATGTCAGGGTTGTATCCTTTCCTCATACTTATTCAATCTGTATGCTGAGCAAATAATCTGAGAAGTTGGACTATATGAAGAAGAATGTGGTATCAGGATTGGAGGAAGGCTCATTAACAACCTGCAATACACAGATGACACAACTTTGCTTGCTGAAAATGAGGATGATTTAAAGCACTTACTGATGAAGATTGAAAACTAGTCTGCTCTATGGATTACACCTCAATATAAAGAAAACAAAAAGCCTCACAACTGGACCTATAAGCAGCATCACGATAAAAGGAGAAAACTTTGAAGTTGTCTAATATTTCATATTACTTGGTTCTACAATCAACAGCGATAGAAGCCACAGTCAAGACATCAGAAGACATATTGTATTGGTCAAATCTGCTACAAAAGAGCTCTTTCAAGACCTGAACAGGAAAGATGTCTTCTTGAAAACTAAGGTGTGACTAACCCAAACCATGGTATTTTCAATTGCCTCATATGCATATGAGAGCTGGAGCATGAATAAGGAAGACCGAAGAAGAGTTGATGCTTTTGAGCTGTTCTGTTGGCAAATAATACAGTGAATATTATGGTCAACAAATATCCTTCTATTCTGAAAGAAGTGCAGCCGGAATGCTCCTTGGAAGTGAGAATGGCCAAACTTCTTCTCACCTACTTTAGTTATGTTCTGGAGAAGGCTAACATGCTTGGTAAAGTGGAGGGTCAGCAAAAAAGGGGAAGACCCTCAATGAGATGGATTGAGACAGTGGCTACAATAATGGGTTTGGGTATACCAGGGATTATAAGGAGGCACAGGACCAAACAGTGTTTTGTTCTGTAGTATATAAGGTAACTATGAGTTGGATATGACTCAACAGCATGTAACAACAACTACATGTTGTTGTGTGCCCTCAAGTTGATTCCAAATAATAGCAGCCGTATAGGACAGAGTGGTGCTAGCTCATAAGGTTTTCTGGGCTGTAACTAATTCACTGGCCACAACAATAAAAATCTTTATGGTAGTAGATCACCAGGTCTTTTCTTCCACAGACCAAATGGTGAGTTTGAACTGTTGACCTTTCTGTTAGCAGCCAACCTCTTACCCAATGCACAACCAGGGCTCCTCTTCTCTATATGAAAACCAAACTAAACCCACTGCCATTGAGTCAGTCCTGACTCACAGCAACCCCTCCTTGGGTTTCCAAGAAAGTATCTCTAAGGAAGTAGATTGCCCAGTCTTCCTTCCAAAGAGTAGCTGGTGGGTTTGAACTACCAGCCTTCTGGTTAGCAGTCCAATGCCTTAGTCCTGTCCCAATTGCATCATTTAGTTTTTCCTTCCTCTCTGTTCCTATGTCTGTTTGTTTGTTTTTGTTTCTGCTTAATCCAGGACTCTCTCTCTTTCTCAGTTTTCTCAAAGGGACAAATCTGAAGAATCTGCATTAAAAATAATAATAATAATAATAGTACATTCACCATAAAGAATCCCCTTGTACTAAAACATTTGTAAGCCATATATGTTTTACTGAAAAATAATAGGAGAGATGAAGATGAAGTTTACACTGAACAAGGAAAAGCACTTCCATTCCCTGGTCCTTATTAAAGATCTCTTCCTAAATCTTTTGTTGTTTTTCCTCAGCCTTAAAGAACAAAGATTTTCCTTCCTATCACTTATCCAGCTCAATCTTTCTGGCTTCAATCTTCTCTTAACTTGATATCCCTTTCAATCTCTCTCCCCATGCTAAGCAATTTATCTCTGTCCCAGGCTGTCCAAATTTATAAATCCCCACTGCACTGTGTAGCTAGCAAGGGCCCTGTCAGTCAGAGTCTGATTTGAATTGTAATTAATTATGCTCATAGGTGGGACAGTTTATTTTATTTATTTTTATTGTAATTTAGGTGAAATTTTATAGAACTAATTGGTTTTTCATTCAACAATTTTGTTTTGTGACATTCATTGCAATCCCCACAATGTAACAGCACTTTTCCCACTTCCTCTCAGTGTATACCATTTCCCTTCATCCTTCTTTCCTATTCCTTCCTGCCTTCTGAACTTTATTCCTAGAAAATGTTGCCCTTTTGATCTCACATGGTTGATTGTCCTAATAACTGCATACTTCCCTAGTATGACTGATCACTTTATAGGCCTATCATTTGGCTGAAAGTTGAGCCACAGGCATGAGCTCAGCTCCAGGCTTAAAGGATGTGTAAGGACCATAGTCTTGAGGGTTCCACCAATCTCTGTCAGACCAGTAGACTAGTTCTTTTTTATGAGTTTGAATTTTGTTCCATAATTTTCTCCCACTCTATCTGGGAGCTTATACAATTTTGGGAGTCCCTTATAAGAAAAAATTAGTATAAAATTAGATATAAAGTGAAGTATATATTTAAAAGGAAAAAAAACACAGCAAATAGCAAATCTTAAAAAATTAATGAACACTATAAATGACATAAAATTTCTTAAATTAATAATTTTTCAAATGAACATTCTAACATTTCTATAATATTTTCTCCCTACATTTTTATCTATATATTATTTGAATTCCTTTTCATATGAAAATAATTTTATAATAACTTTTTTGATAGAGATAATTGAAAAAATAATTTATTCTTTCTTTAGCATAGTGGTGGAAACTAATAGTTTAAAATTATTGAATGGTTAAAGAAATAATTTTCAGTTTCACAATTCTCATTACTGGTAATTTCAAATAAAATTTCAGAACTGTTGTCAAACTTAGGGAAACCTTTCTCAATGTCTTTCACATAGGAGCTATTTTAGGACATTTTAATTTTTCTCAAGAGTTAAATATTCTTTTACAAAACTAATTAGCCAGTTGCCCCTTGTCATAAAATTAAAATAAAACTATCTTATTCAATGTGAATCTTTTATGTCATATCATCAAAACTGATTTTTTCCAATTGATTAATGTGCTCAGTCTTTACACTATTTATAAGGGCATATTTGAAGCCATTCCTACACTAGGACTGCTAACAATAAATTAACTATGCATGAAATGACAGTGAACCACATATATATGTGACTGTGAAACTAGACTAACTGCATTCCCAACTTACTCCCTAAGTCCCTACACTTACTAGGGCCACTCCTGTACTACATAACATGAGGAAAAAAATATGTGTGTGTGTGTGTGTGTGTGTATGTATGAAAAAAGCAAAACCAATTGGCAAAAGAGAGAAGTTTTAACCCACTACTGTTAGCTTACTTTCACAAATTTTTCAAAAAAAGAAAACCAAGTACACCCATAGCTCCTTGAGCTTTGGAAAGCTTAAGCAAGAGAGAGGTCCCTAGACTTAAGCTTCATCTGCTTTGCCATAATCACCCCTGGTTTAGTCTGTATTTATTTATTTTCTTCATCTACATTTCATCTGTAAACATAATAGAAATATATAACGTATCTACATTTTTGTCTATTTGTGTTCCCTAAATCCTATCATAATCGGCACTGTGCCCAATACCTATAATAGTTTCTGGCTTATAGAAAACACTTTTAAAAGTATTTGGATTTAATTGAATTTAATTGACAGAGTATAAAATTTTTATTTTGATTCTTATCTTTTTTATGGGCGCTCTGGTGGTGTAGTGCCTAAGGCATTTGACTGTTAACAAGAAGGCTGGCAGTTCAATTGCACTAGTCACTCCTTAGAAGGAAGATTGGGCAATCTACTTCCATAGAGATAGGGAAGGAGGTTGCTATGATTCGAATCAACTCAACGGCAGTTTCTTTCTTTCTTTCTTTTTTTTTTTTGGTTGTATCCTTTTTATGTATTATATCAAAATGAAAAGAATACTTGGAAATGCTTACTAGTTTTAATCTAAGGTAAGTTATTTTATCTGAGATTCTGTTTTGTAACCTTTGAAATGAGGAAACGAATATTATGTGAGAGACTGCTAATTGTGTCCCAATATTCATTTTTGCTTTCTTTTATAGTAAGACCCACTAAAACCCACTGCTACTGAGTGTGTCCAATTCATAGAGATGCCAATTGGCTTTCCAAGGCTGCAAATCTTTAAGGAAGTAGATTGCCTCATCATCCTCCGGAAGAGAAGCTGATGGGCTTGAACCATTCACCTTCTGGTTAGCAGCCAAACACTTTACCCCCTATGCCACCAGCACTCAGAAGCCCTAATTTCAGCTGGGCACATGGCTGCCTAGAAATAAAGCTATAATTCACTGACTTTTCTTTGCAGTTAAGTTTAGTGAATGAGGTGTTAACTGCCATGCAGCTACTTTTTAGAAACTTTCTGCAAAGAGAATTGACATATGCCCTTAACTTGTATTCTTCACCTCTTCCTCTATCTTGGCACCCAAAATGCAGACGAGATGCTAGAGCTCTTCTTGTCATCTTGGACTATGAGGGAGAGGGGAATGAATCAGTGACCCCTGGAACTCTGAGAAGCAGAATAACAGTTCTGAGTTGCTCATCTCTACATAACAATGTTTCAGGGAAATAACTTCCATCTTATTTAAATCACCGTCAGTTCATGAGTCTGTTATGTGAACTGAATTTAATACAAATTCCTGCCTTGGTTTGTATTAAAATAAATATGCCAAGTGCCTAGCAAATGTCTGGTGTATAATTGATGCCTAACATTTGTAGAGTACTCACCATTTTCTTATCTGGATATATTTGCTTACCCAGGGAGGTGATCCTCAAATTCTGTTAAAATTATTATTATATTTGGGAGGTAGGAAGATGGCATCTTACCTATAGCCCATACATTAGTTTCCTCTAGCATCATAATACCTGAAAATTAGGTGCAGCAGTTTGAAGTGGGGATTCTGGTGCTCTGAACGGCTCATTAAGTCAGAGAAGACCAAATTCAGGGGAGTAGGATTAGAAAGGAGAGAGAGGCAGTGTAAACAGCCAGAAAGAATAAAAATAAATGAACTTCCCTATAGATCACTGACCAACCAGCAAAACAGGGCACTGGAGAGAATGCACTGGAGGACCTGCAGCTAATCCATGGATCTACCTTCAGCACCCACATTTGTCAGTAAATTTGGGACCACTGGGAGGATGGCATCTCTGAGAAGTGGAGCAGAGATCCCACTGGCTCCAGGTACCACGGAATTGGGAGCAGAGCGGGAAGCACACCACAAGTGGATGGGCTCTAGACCAAACTCACAGCATGAGTCAGGGCAGCTATTCCAGGACACCTTCTTGGCATGGAGGGTCCTGGAGTATGGTGTTTTTGAGGCTGCCTGAAGCTGGTGGAAAGTGGTGGCCCCCTAACCATTAAGGTCTTTGCCTAACTTCAGCTGTAGGTCTGTGAGTAACAGTATAACATTATCATTAACAGCTTACTCAAAAGCCCTGAAAACAGCTTCTGGTGCCTTGGAGTTCTTTTTCTCTCTCTCTCTCTTTTTTTTTTTTTTTTTTCCCTCCTTTCTCTCCTCTGTCTCATCCAATACAAAAACAATACCAAGCCACCACAACACCTGCTGGCCTGAATCCCAACCCCCCTTCATGATGAACAGAGACCTGCATCCACCTTCCACACAATGATTCCATCATCACAAAGAAAACTGCAGAGTAACCCACCACACCTGAATTAATAACCAAAAACATAAAATACACCAGCTCCACCTTTGCAAAAATATTAAATCCTAAAATCAAGACAAAACAAATCAATACATAACTAACAGTTAAAGACAACATCAAAATGTCTAGGAAACAACAGACAACTTCAAATAAAATATAAAAATTAATGAAAATAAAATGCAGGATAAGACAATAGAAATAAAATCCTAAACAAAAGTCTCATTAAACATGGAGGAAGAGGAGATTATAGAATTATCCAAGAAGGAATTTAGAATATATGTTTATAGAACTCAACAAGAACTTAAGGATCTTAAACAGAACCAAGGAGAACACAGACAGTATCCTGGAAGAGCTCAGGAAAACCATTCAAAAACAAAATCATAAGATTAATACTCATACAAATCAGAACTCATACAAAAACAGCAGTTAGAAATCCAGAATGAATACCAAAATAAGACCATAAAACATAAAATTTCTCAACGCAGTGGAAGCACAAAAGAACAGGCTAGAACTGGCTGAAGAATGCATTTCCCAACTAAAAGATAAATCCCTTGACACCAGCCTGTATGAAGAAAAATCAGAACAAAGATTAAGAGAAGTGAAGAGACCTTGAGTCATGTGGGACAACATGAAAAGAAACAACAAACACCTCACTGGAATTCCAGAACAAGAAGAGGCAAAAAAAAAAAAAAAAAAAACCACTGAGAAAATTGTGGAAGAATTACTAACAGAAAGTTTATCCCATATCATGAAAGAAAAAAAGATATTTTTCCAAGAAGCTCAAAGAATCCCACACAGGAGAGATCCCAAGAGAAAAATACCGAGGTACATCATAATCAAACTCTCTAAAACCAAAGACAAAGAAAGAATCTTGCAAGCTCCCTGGGAAAAAAGAAATATCAATTATAATAATCAAACAGTTAGGCTAAGTTCTGATTGCTCCACAGAAACCATACAGGCATGAAAGAAATGGGATGATTTTTATAAAACACTGAAGGAAAAGTACTTCCAACCAAGAATCCTATGTTGTTGTTGTTGTTATTTGCCGTCGAGTCAGCCCCGACTCATATCGACCCCTCTTTGGGTTTCCGAGGCAGTATCACTATGGAAGTAGGATTGCCCAACAAGAATTCTATATCCAGCCAAATTGTCCATCAAAAATGAGGGTGAAATCAAGACATTCTCCAACAAACAGAAATTAAGGGATTTTGTGAAAAGCAGATCAACTCAGCAAGAAATTCTTAACAAAGTCCTTCTAATAGAGAACCCATAACAGAGAACAAAAAATGAGGACACATAATATCTACACTAAAACCAAATTAGAAACAGGTGCTCAAAATAAGACCGTAAAACTAAAAAACAAGGAAGTCAATCTGCACATGACATCAGGAACTAAACAAATAGAGGGAATAAAAGTTCAAGGTACAAAACTTCCAAATGGAGAGGAAAACAGGACAATATCCTCATAGAACAGACCGTTCTAAAAATATAGACAAGAATTTGCTCCAAGGAAACCACAAAGAAAAGTAGCAATCCCCCTAAGAAAACACAGAAGGAAGAAAAGCATTGGGTTTAGTAAGCACAAAACAAAAAATAAAGAAGAAAAGAGAGGAAACACTTGACAACAAAATGAACTCAGCACAAAAAAGTATATGGATCAAGAAAACTCCAAAAACACGACAAAAAAAGACACAATAGAATAACAGCAATTAATTTATACCTATCACTAATTACATTCAGGGTGAATGGACTAAATGCACCAATCAAGAGAAAGAGAATGGCAGACTGGATAAGAAAAGAAGACCCATCGATATGCTGCCTTCAAGTGACCCACTTTAGACACAAAGATAAAATCAAATCAAAAGTTTAGGGATGGTCCAATCCAGATGTCATCAACATTCTTTAGGGATATGGAAAAAACAATCACTAACATTATATGGAAAGGAAAGAGAACTCGGATAAGCAAAGCACTACTGAAGAAGAAAAACAAAGTAGGAGGTCTCACACTGCCAGATCTCAAAATCTGCTATACAGCCACAGTAGTCAAAACTGCCTGGTATTGGTTTAATGCCAGATACATAGACCAATGGAATAGAATTGAGAACCCAGGTATAGATCCATAAACCTATAGTCAGCTGATCTTTGACAAAGGCCC
>NW_006921606.1:14332483-14344341 GCF_000298275.1 Orycteropus afer afer
ACAAATATTGTATTAGTCTGTTATTGTAAGAGTTAAGGAAAGGTTTATGTATAGAAGGAAATTTTCTTTGTTGTCTACCAGGGATGGGAAGGGAGGGAAGGGAAAGCTGTTAGATAGATAGAGATAAGTATTGATTGGGGTGAAGAGAAGAGCAATGTACCAAATGTGAGTGACCAATATGATTGCATTGAGCATGAGAAAGATGTAGAGAGGTACATGAGAAATACAGACAACCAAGATGAACCCTTTTGCACATAAAGTACTACGTTGTCAGTGAAGGCAAACATGGGTATATCGGTGGATAGATGGGTGGACAGGCTGAACGATTAGGTATGTCTATGAAATGGGGAGTGTATCCAAGAACATGTATAGGGCTGGCAGACAATGGTCCTATAAGTTTATGTGAATGATCAGAATTCCCAGGGGTATAGTAGAGCTGACAAGGGGCAAGGTTGTGGTCACTGCCTGGTAACAGCCCCCACTACTAAGAGAGGCCAAGTAGTTGAACCTGTGTGCTTGGGACCATAGTTGCAGGGGACATCAAGTGGACATAAAATACTATACAAAACACTGTTCCACCTCCTACTTTGGCAAGTAGCGATGGGGATCTTAAAAGCTAGCAAGCTGCCATCTAGAGGCAATGATGGGTCTCTCCTCATCCAGAGCAAAGAAGAATGAAGAAAACCAAAATTCATGGAAACAATTAGTCCTACCGACTGGTACACCATCCAATCTGCAGCCTATATGACTGAGACCAGAAGAACTAGATGGTGGCCAGCTACCACTGTCATCCACTTGGAAGGGGATCTATGTAGGTGACCCTTGATAGAGAGGGAGAACAATGTGGAACAAAGCTCAAAATTATTTGGAAAAAAAGGGGGGGGCAGGTTTGCTGGTCCGATAGAGCCTGGTAGAACTGCTGAGACTATGGTCCCTAGCTGCCCTTCAGGTCTGGAATTGAACCCACATCTGTGGTTTCCAGTCAAACAAAATACAGGCATATGAGTTGAACATTTACCTCAGGTAGATTCACTCCTTGGAGAGAACAATCATAGGAGAAATAAGGGCTGCTTATGCACAGGGAAACAGTTCAGGGGGCAAGAGTGCATGGAGGGATGGATACTGGGAAGGGGTAACAATGGGGAGGAAGTGGGAGGGGAGTTGTTACATTGTAGTAAACTGTGGTCAATGTCATGAGACAATGTGTATGTGAACTGCTGTATGGAAAGTGAATCTGTTCTGTAAATCTTTACCCAAATCACAATTTAAAAAAAAAATGTTTAGGGTTGGAAAAAAATCTACCAAAGCAATGGTATCCAAAAAAGAGCAGAAGTGGCAATAATAATTTCTGATAAAATAGACCTTAAAGTGAAAAACAACATAAGAGACAAAGAAGATGCAGAAAGGGTCAATTGACCAAGAAAACATTATGATAATAAATATCTATGCACCCAGTGAAAGTTCTCCAAAACACATGAAGCAAGTATTAACTGAACTGAAAAGGAAAACAGACAACTCTACAATGGTAGTAGGAGACTTTAACACACCACTTTCAAGGAGGGATGGATCAACGAGAAAAAAAACTCAACACAAACAGTCAACTCGATCTCAAGAGCACTCCACCCATCAAAAGTACAATTCACATTCTTCTCTGGTGCACATGGATTCTTCTCCAGAATAGATCATATGTTAGGATGTAAAACAAGCCTCAATAAATTCAAAAATATTGAAATACTATAAAGCCTCTTCTTGGACCACAATTATAAAATTAGAAATTAATAATAGGAAGATCAAGGAAAAAACATCAATCATGTGGAAGTTGAACAATACACTGCACAAAAACTATTGGGTAATAGAAGAAATAAAAAGTGAAATAAAAAAAAAAAATTCCTAGAAATAGATGAGAATGAAGATACATCATACCAAAACCTATGAGATAACAGACAAAGCAATACTCAGAGGTCAGTTCATAGGAATAAATATATACACCAAAAAAGAGGAAAAAAACAAAATCAACACTCTTACTCTACAACTCCAACAATTAGAAAAAGAACAACAAAAGAATCCTACAGTATATAGAAGTAAGGAAATAATAAAGATCACAGCAGAAATAAATGAAACAGAAAACCAACAAACCAAAAAACAGAGAAAATCAACAAAACAATAAGCTGGTTCTGAAAAGATTAGCAAAATTGACAATCCATTGGCAAACCTAACAAAAGAAAAGAAAGGGAAGATGCAAATTACCAGAATAGTAAATGAAAAGGGTGTCATCTCAACAGAACCAACTGAAATAAAAAAGATATTGACAGAATACGATAAAAAACTGTATTCCAACAGATTTGAGAACCTAGAAGAGATGGAAAAGTTTCTGGAATCACAAGACCTACCTAAACAAGACCTAACTTGAACAAATCCATAACAAAGGAAGAAATTGAATGGGTCATTAAAAAAAAAAAAAAAAAAACTTCCCATAAAAAAAAAAGCCCTGGCCCTGATGGCTTCACTGCAGAATTTTATCAACGGCAGTATCACTACGGAAGTAGATTGCCCAACCTTCCTTCCAAGGAATGGCTAGTGTGCTTGAACTGCCAGCCTTCTGGTTAGCAGTCAAGGGCTTTAGGCACTACGCTATAGGTAAACTGAATATTGTGAAAATGTCAATACTACTAAAGCAATCTACACATTTAATGCAATCCCAATCCAGATACCAACAGAATTGTTTAAGAACATGGAAAAACCAATCACTAACTTCAAAAATAAAGGAAAGAGACCTCAGATAAGCAGAGCACTACTGAAGAACAACAACAGAGTTGGAAGACTCACACTCCTGGATCTTAAAACCTACTATATAGCCACAGTAGTCAAAACAGCATGGTATTGGTACAATGATAGACCAGTAGACCATTGGAACAGAATTGAAAACCCAGAAATAGACCCTTCCATCTATGGACAGCTGACCTGTGGCGAAGGTCCAAAACCCATTCAATGGGGAAGAAATAGCCTCTTTAACAACTGCTGCTGGCAAAATTGGGTACCCACTTGCACAAAAATGAAACAAGACCCATACCTAACCCTATATCCAAAAATAAACTCAAGTTGGATCAAAGACTTAAATGTAAAACCCAAAACTATAAAATTCATCAAAGATAAAATAAGGGCAAATCTAGAAGTCCTAATTTACGGCATAAATCAAACATAACCCAGAATGCACAGGAGGTAGAAGAGAAGCTAGATGACTGGAACCTTTTAAAATGTAAATTCTTATGTGCATTGAAAGACTTCATCAAAAGGGTAAAAAGAGAACCTACAGATTGGGAGAAAATATTTGCCTATGACATATCTGACAAAGGACTTATCTCCAAAATCTATAAAAAACTTCAACACCTCAACACCAAAAAGACAAACAACCAAATTCAAAAATGGGCAAGAGACATGAACAGACAATTCACTAAAGATGATGTGCTGGCAGCCAACAAACGCATGAGGAATTGCTTGCAATCTTTAGTTATTAGAGAGATGCAAATCGAAACAATGATGAGATATCATCTCACCCCAGCAATAATAGCGAAGTTCAACAGGACAGTAAATAACAAATGCTGGTGAGGTTGGGGAGAGATTGGAATTCTTGTGCACTGCTGGTAGGATTGTAAAATGGTACAACCATTGTGGCAAATATATGTGTTTCTTTAAAAAACTGAAAAAAGAAATACCATTTAACCCAGAAATTCCATTACTAGGAATATATCCTAAAGAGGTGAGAGACAGGACACAAACAGACATATGTACACCTACATTCATCGTAGCACAATTCACTAGACCAAAGAGACAGAAACAACCTAAATGTCCATCAATGGATGAATGGATAACCAAATTATGGTACATTCACACAATGGAATACTATGCTACATTAAAGAACAATGAAGGTAAATCATCTCACAACATGGATGAGCCTGGAGGAAATTATGCTGAGTGAAATAAGTCAATCACAGGACAAATATTGTATGAACCCATTACTGTAGAAAGACAAGGAAGGGTTTGCTTAAGAAAGGGAGCTGATTTTGCAGGTTACAGGGGTGGGGAGGGAGGGGGAGGGAATAATTTTGGCCTAGTTGGGGGCCATATGCTGAGGTGGGTAAGGGGAGGTATGGTATGGAAAGAGTCTGTGACCACCACAATAACACTGGGGAAAGGGTGGACACTGAATTGTGCACATAAGATGTAGATGACAGAGGCTAATACTAGTATATCTACAATATTGCATTATCATTAACACCAAACACCAGGCTACAAATAAATACATAAACATCTGACAAGATCAGATGGGAGTCGGTGAACAGGATTATACTCTAGACCAAGGATAGATTCAGCTGAGGCTAATCTTATGCAGATACCAGTGATTCAAAATGTCCACAATCCTTACAGAAATAACAGAGGACAGACATAGAGTAATCCCTCACAGACAGCCAGACACTGTGGGAGAGAGATCTGATGGATCTACCAGCTCAGGACCATAGTACTGGGGGACACCAGACTCAATTGGCACAACAAAATTCATAAAGATCTTGTTCCAAAACATACATTGTTGAGTAGTGACAGGGGTCTTAAAAGCTTTCAAGCGGCCATCAAAAATGGAGCTAATGGTATCCTATCATTGGAAGCAAAGAAGAGTGCAAAAAACCAAGGGCATTTGGAGCAATCAGCCCTAGGATGTGTGATGGTCCTGGAGACCAGAAGAACTAGATGGTGCCCAGCTACCAACACCAACCACTCAGCAAAAGATCAAAACCAGAGATCCTGGATACAAAATCCAAAATCATAATAATGTCCAGAATGATTGGTCAGATGGAGTCTGGTGGGAACCCCAATACTATGGCCCTGGGATACACTTCAGGCCTCGAATAAAACTCACTCCCAGGGATTGGCTTTCAGCCTAATAGTAAATAAGATGTACAAGCAGACCACTCACCCCAGGCTGACGCCCCCACGTATTCTATGGAGATGCATCCTTGGAGCAATCAGCCATGGGGCACCAGAGGGACAACACTCACATGGAGGAAATGCAGGATACACAGGAGTCCATAACTATGAGGGGCAAGAGGGGATTACTGGGAATGGTCCCTTCTGACAACGAGTAAATAACGTCATTCCAAAAAAAAAAAAAAAAAACCCTTCTTAATGAAATCTACATATTAAATTCTGTGGTGTGATGTCTTTTGTGAATTATTAGGAGAACCTACCAGGATGGGATTAATATGTTACTACTCTATAGACTTTTAAAATGTACTGGTATGTAATTTTTCCTAGCTTATAATTTTCATCCAATTTTCTAATTTTTCATCTTGCTGATGTCAGCTATAATTTAGAAAGTATCTCTGAATAGATACATTTGGATAGGAAAAAAGTTACACATTTTTCTTTCAATTTCATAGCACCAGCATCTTTGTACACATTTTACAAAACAATCAAATTTTATCCTTTTAATAAAGGTCTATAGAGCTGGGTAGAGAAGGTCTATGCTCAAATCTCTGTGGAACCAAACTAGAGAGAAAAAATTACATTAATATAACCACTTCAGTTAAGTGCGATGGAAGAATTTGGAAACAGATAATGCTAACAGTCAAGTAATATGATTGTCGTTGTTATTACGTGCCGTCGAGTTGGCCCTGACTTATAGTGACCCCTCCTTGAGTTGCCAAGGCAGTATCACTACGGAAGTAGATTGCCCAACCTTTCTTCTGAGGAGTGGCTGGTGGGTTTGAACCAACAGCCTTCTGGTTAGCAGTCAAGTGCCTTAGGCGCCAACTAATATCACTGAATTGGACACATGAAAAATGTTGAAAAGACAAATGATTTGTGGCATATATTTACTCCAATAAAAATAAATAAATTTAAAAATAGGATTTAATCTATATTTTAAATTTTTTATTTAGAGTTTATATACATTTTCAGTTCAACCTTTCCAAATCTTCATTTTTCATGAAAATTTCCATTAGTACATATGCATTGGATTCTTTCTTTCCTTTGGACACCTTGTTTAGCTTCATTATCTTGTCAAGTTCTTTGGATCTTGACTTACAGGTCTTTTTCTCTAAAGATGCAAAATGCAAATAGAAGCTAAAGCAGAAGACTGATTTTCCTGGAGTAAGGGAATACTACCAAAACTGAGCCCTCTGCCTTTCTGGAGTTAACTCACTCTTCAATTCTAGCTCCTCCCCTCTCCTCCTGTGGAGCCCTGCATGGCTGACTTGTTAGGGAACACACAACATAAAACTGGCTCGGGAAGGGCTCCAAAATTAATCTCATCCAGTACATTAGGAAACACTTCACTGACATTTGCTGTCCCTGTCAGCCCTAATAAAGAGATTTTTACCTGTATTTGCCTATTCAACACTTCAGCCCCTCAGCCAATTTTGGAAATTATTTCTGATTTATGGCTCTCTCTCAGGCAGGTGTCATCCTGCCTGTCAATTACGCCTCAAAGCAAATGCTAACTGAATGCTGGCTAGTAAAATTAATAAGGGAAACCTTTACTCAAAAAACTCGAAAGAAGCTTGAAAGGAGGATCATTCAAGCAGCCAGTAGCTCCGTGGCTGGTTGTGATATTTATAGGCTAGACAGAGGTACATGGAGAATTCAGTCGTACACAAAGGAGAGAAGCTTTTTTTTCCTCCCCTTAGTATTTGAGGCTCAGTCACTTTGGAGAACACAAAGATCATCATGAAGAAAGTTCACTGGTTCCATTTCTCTCAGATGCATCCCTGAGTCATGCTCCTGCTTTGTTAAAGGAAGCCTGTTTTTCTCCAGTTTGCAATTACAAGCTGTTCAATGGCAGTACAAACCCACTGGAAAGACACTACATTGTTATTATTTTAAAGACTACTAATATAAATATAAATGTCTTAGTTTCCTAGAGTTGCCATACCAAAATGCCACAAAAAGTCAGTAAAGAACAGAAATTGATTATCTCACCATTCTGGAGGGTAGGAGGTCAAAATCAGGGCACCAACATGGCCATGTGCTCTCCTAAGGTTCCGAAGGGAAGATTCTTCTTTGCCTCTCCAGCTTCTGGTTGCTGTTGTTGTTGTTGTTTGCCGTCAAGTCGCCCCGGCTCATAGCGACCCCTCCTTGGGTTTCCAAGGCAGTATCACTATGGAAGTAGGATTGCCCAACTTTCTGGTAGCCCCAGGCATTTCTTTGCATTCCATGGTTTATAGATGCTTCTTCACATGGATTTGTCTTTCCTGCTATGTAACTTTTTCCTTGTCTATTCTCTTTTTTATAAGACATTACTCTGAGTGGTTAGGACTCATCCCACTGCACTATGACACTAATAACATATAAGTCCTGCAAAAAAAAAAAAAAAAAATTAAAAAATTCTGTTTCCCCAAACAAGGTCACATTCACAGGTACAGGGGTTAGAACTTCAATATATTTCAATATTTTTTTTTTTTGTGAGAACAATTCAAACCATAACAATAATTAGTGTATCTCTTGTTCATGTTTTTCAGATATTTGACATTAGAATTACAGCCATAAAGTGCATGCATAAATGAATGAATGTATGAATGAAGCAAGTACAATTAATCTCTGAGGTCCCTTATTTCTGTCCATATTTACAGGAACTTGTGCCACTCAGTCATCCCTTTGTACATTCTAGTATTCTGGCCTTGTCTCAGGTCCTAGAATGTGCTTAGCCCTTTTCCACCCAGAGTCTTGCACATTCTACAGTTTACACCTGCTGTACTTTCCATCTGCTTCTTCCCATGGAGAGGTTGATCTAGGCCTAGCTCTATTGTTACTTCCCCAGAGAAATTTCCTCATGTTATCTTCTAATCCACCATTTCTTTCCAATCCATAGTGCCTATCACAGTGAACTATATGAAGAAGAATCCATTATCAGGATTGGAGGAAGACTTATTAGCAAACTAAAATATGCAGATGACACAAGTCTGCTTGCTAAAACAAGAAGAAGACTGGCAGTACTTACTGATGATGATCAAGGACTACAGTCTTCAGTATAGATTACAACTCATCAAAAAGAAAATAAAAATCCCCACAACTGGACCAATAAGCAACATCATGACAAATGGAGAAAAGAATGAAGCTATTTTACTTGGATCCACAATCAACACCCATGATATGGCAGTCAAGAAATCAGATATCATACTGCACTGGGCAAAAGACCTCTTTTAAGTGTTAAGGAGCAAAGATATCACTGTGAAGACTAAGGTGTACCTAACCCAAGGCATGGTATTTTCAATCACCTCATATGCATGCGGAATCAGGAGAAATTATAAAGAGGACCAATGAAGAACTGATGCTTTTGAATTGTAGTGTTGACAAAAAATACTAAAAATACCATGCACTTCCAGAAGAACAAATCTGTCCTAGAAGAAGTGTAGCTGGAATGCTCCTTAGAAGAGAGAATTGTCAGACTTGTCATGGCAATTCTACTTTGATCATGTTGTCAAAAGGGACTAATCCCTTCAGAAGGATAATATACTTGATGAAGTAGAGGGTCAGTGAAGAAGGGGAAGACCCTCAATGAGATGGATTGACACAGATGTATTTGAGCATAGAAAGGATTGTGAAAATGGTGCAGGACTGGGAAGTGTTTTGTTCTATTCTACATAGGGTCACTATGAGTCAGAGCCAACCTAGAGGCAGCCAACAACATGACAGGTACAGACCAGCTTATTACTTGTCTTCACTAAACTGTAAGCAAGAAAAAGTAGTCACTATGGGCTCTGGAAGCATAGTGACTAAGGCACTTGACTGCTAACCAGAAGGCTGGCGGTTCAAACCCACCAGCCAATCCTTGGAAGGAAGATGAGCAATCTACTTCCATAGTGATACTGCCTCAGAAACCCAAAGAGGGGTCACTATGAGTCGGGTCTGACTCGACGGCATATAACAACAACAACAACATGGTTCTCATTCAGTTTTGTCTGTACCCCTACATAGCACTAAAAAACTTCACTGCTGTTGAGTTGGGCCTGACTCATAGCAACCCCTCCTTGGGTTTCTGAGGTGGTATCTCTACAGAAGTAGATTGCCTAGTCTTCCTTCTGAGGAATGGCTGGTGGGTTTGAACCACTAGTCTTCTGGTTAGCCGTTAAATGCCTTAGGCACTAGGCCACCAGAGCTCCTCCAGGCTCAATAGATTCTCAGCAGTTACTGTTAATAATGGATGTTGCATGAAAGATGATTTTTTTTAACTCAGGCTATACCTGTATGATGTTCAGTTCCTTGGAATCTGAAGGTATGTGTTCTGGTTACCTAGTCACTGTGATAAGAATATACCACAATGGGACAGCTTGAAGAAACAGGAGTTTTAACAGAAGAAACAGGCTTTAATACCAGGAGTCAAAATGCCAGGCTCTAGGGGCTAGGTGAAAGCCCCTCAACCTTGGGCTTCAGCTCTGCCTCTGAAGCTGCAGGCTTTTCTTCACTTCCCTGCTGTCTGCTAAAGCTGACAAGCCCAAGGTTCACAAGTAAAGAGGCACAGTCCCGATGTTACTCAAACACATGGTAGGCCATTAATTCAAGTCCATTGAAAGTCCCAGGATCAGCAGAGCATGGCAAGCTGCTGAACAACAACACAGCTACATGCAGGGTTCAAGAGTGCCATAAGCAAGAGACCGTTCTCAAAGCTGTTTCTTATATATGGGAAGCAGACCATATACCCAAAGCAGCTCTCAGCTGCTCTAATAGATTCCACCATGGAGTTAATTACCAATCTCATCATGGGGAATAACTACGTTCAACTGCCCAGACATTCAACCAGGCCCAGCCAAGTTGGCACACAAATTTAACCACCACAGTATGTGTTGACATACTCTTGTTTTCCTTTTCTGCATATGTAATATAGTAGTAAAATGCATTTTAATATTGTTGTCTAAGAAAATCCTGCCATCTAAATATCCTCATGGTAATGGAATGATTCCTGGGTGGTGCAAACAGTTTGCACTCTACTACTGAACTAAACATTAGTTGTTCTAACCCACCTAAAGGTGCAACAGAAGAAAGGCCTGGTGATCTTGCTTCCTTGAATATCACAGCCAAGAGAATCCTATGAAAGCATTCTACTCTGTAACAAATTCCATGAGTTGGAATCAACCTGTCAACAGTGGTTTGGTTTTTATTTTCTACATTTTCTTTTCCTTCATAGTAAGATTAGTTGTTAAATGTCTGACCTCTTAGTGCAAGTGAAGCTTCTCAATGAAAGTGAGAGAATCTCATCAGATTCTTACTTGGTTTCTCCTTCAACATGTCCATACAGAAGGCAATCAATATTTCCTAAAAGCTAGTTGGAATTTTCTTAGTCATTCATTCGACAAACATCAAATGAACACATGCTTCTTGTTGTTGTTGTTGTTGTTATTTGCCATCAAGTCACATACTAGGTGCTAAATATTTAGCATAACCATGGTCTGCCATAGATAAAATATATTATATATCCATTCAGAAAGCTCACAAAAGACGTCACAATATTGAAGTACAATCTGGGACTTCATGGTACAATTAATGTACAATGGTCAGAGCACACTCAACAAACGTAAACAGGAATAAATTGGAATCTACCCACCTTTTCACCAGGGCCATCCCTCAACCCCATCTGATCTGAATATATATCATTTTGCCTATGGCACATGCATTTTTCAAATTAAGATAAAATTTATATAACAAAGAATTCACCATTTTTAACATTTTAAAGTTTATGATTCAGTCATTTAGTCATTTAGTACATCACATTGTTGTGATGCCATCCACATTATCTGTTTCCAGAACATTTCCATCACCCCAAAAAGGAAACCCTGTATACCTCGTACCTCCCTCTCCCCAGCACCTGGAAACTGCTAATATGCCTTCTGTTTTCATGGATTTGCAAATTCTAGACCTTTCATATATGTGGAATTATATACTATATGCCCTATGGTGTCTGGTTATATTCACTTAGCATAATATTTTCTAAGTTCATTCATGTTGAAGCATCTATAAGTACTTCATTCCATTTGTTTACTGAATAATAATACATGATGTGGATGCTAAACAAAAGGTTGATGGTTCAGACCCACTAGTGGCTCTGTAGGTGAAAAGACCTGCAATTTGCTCCCAGAAGGATTACGTTCTAGGAACCCTTATAGGACAGTTCTACTCTACCTTATAGGGTCATTATGAGTCACAACGCACTGGATAACACTGAACAACAAAAACATGGTAATTCTATGTTTAATATTTTGAACATCAACTCTTTCCCACATGGCTACACTGTTTCATATTACCACCAGAAAATTAGGAGGGTTCCAATTTCTCCACATCCTCCCCAACACTTGCCATTTTCTGATTTTTTTTTTTTTTTAAGTATTATTAAAACCAGCTTAGTAACAACTAATGACATTGATCATCTTTTCATGTGCATGTTGGTCATGAATATATCTTCTTTCAAATACTTTGACCATTTTTTTAAATTTTTATTTTTATTGTGATTTGGGTGAAAATTTACAGAACAAATATACTTTCCTTACAGCAGATCACATACACTTTGTCTCATGACATTGACCACAATTTAGCACAATGCAACATCTCCTCTCCTACTTCCTCCTGATAGGTACCGCTTCCCTGTGACCATCCCTCCATGCACTCCTACCCCCTGAGCTGTCTCCCTGTGCCTGAGCAGCCCTTCTTCTTTTCATGCTTTTTCTCTCCAAGGAGTGTATCTACCTCAGGTAAATGCTCAACTGATATGCCTGTCTACTGCTTGCCTGGAAGCTACAGGTGTGTGTTCAATTCCAGACCTGAAGGGCAGCTAGCGGCCATAGTCACAGTGGTTCCACTGGGCTCCATCGGGCCAG
>NW_006921606.1:14357560-14378757 GCF_000298275.1 Orycteropus afer afer
TTAATTGGTTTCCCTTTTCTTTGTTGAAGAGGGTCTGTGCAATCCTTCTGCCTAGTCCGCCATCTTGCCCCGCCTCGATTCTACATTATTCTTTAGGGTTGCATAATATTCCACTCTGTGTATGTACCACAGTTTGTTTATCCATTCCTCAGTTGATGGACACTTAGGTTGCTTCTATCTCTTCACTATTATGACTAGTGCTGCAATGAACATAGGTGTGCATATATCTATTCTTGTCCTGCCTCTCACTTCTTTAGGATTTATACCTAGGCTGTAATCTTTACCAGAGCAGATTGCTAGGTCTTTCTCTTGATAAACTTTCACAAGGGCTCCTTAGTTGAAAAGTAGAGAAGTCAAGCTCTGAATCTGGGCAGGTGTTTTTCTTCCTTTTTTCCTGCCTCTTAGCCTTTTTTCTTCCATCCCTCTCTTCTGCCCTAACGTCCTCCCTCTCTCCTCTCTCTTTCTCTTCCTCCCTTCCTCCTTTCCTTCCTACCTTCCTAGGAGCTGTGGTAGCACAGTGGTTAAAGTATTCAGCTAGTAACCAAAAGGTTGTGGATCTAAACCACCAGCTGATCTGCAGGAGAGAAATGCAGGAATCTGCTTCCATAAAGATTACAACCTTGGAAATACTATGGGGCAGTTCTACTCTGTCTTATATGGTTGTGGTCTTATATGGAGCTGGAATAGAATGGACAATAGCAGATTTGTTGTTTGTTTGTTTGTTTGATTTGTTTCTTCCTTCCTCCCTCCATCCCATATTCCCACCATACCATTCTCCTCTTCCTCCCTCCCTCTTTCCCTTCCTTCCTTCCTTCCTTCCTTTGAATGTTTTGAATTTGGGAAATTGGATCTCCATCCTTCGACAATGGGCTGGTGGATTCATAACCCAGTTTCTGATTCCAGCTATTTCATCTCACATATATGTGTTTTTGCTAGTTGCTACCAAGTCAGCCCCAACTCTGGGTGACCACTACATATACAACAAAATAAAATGTTGCCCAGTTCTGCAACATCTTCATTAGTCTTGAAGATCCACTGAAACCTGTCCACCATGGGTGTCTCTGGTAGTATTGGAATAAAGCTTCCAACATCATGGCAACATGTAAGCTACCACTGTATGACAAAATGACAGACAGTGGCAGTATCAGATACAGAGTTTGCAAATATTTTCTCCTGTTTTGTGGGTTATATTTTCACATTCTTGATAGTGTCCTTTGATACATATATATATTTTTTATTTTGATGAAGTCCAATTTATTTATGTTCTATTCTGGTTTGTGAATTGCAGTTATATATAAGAAACCACTGTCAAAACCAAGGTTATGAAGGTTTATCCCTATTTTGGAAAGTGTATTTTTTTAAAGTATTTTTAATGTGGTAAAATACATATAACAAAATTTGCCATTTTAACCATTATAAAGTTAACAATTTGGTCACATTCACCTTGTTATACCATCATGTATTTCCAAAAGTCTTTCATTATCTCAAAGAGAAAAAAAGTAGTTCTTAAACAATAACTCCCAAACCACCCCTATCCACCAACCCTGGTAACTACCAATAAATTTGTGTCTCTATGTATTTGACTTTTCTAGATATTGCATGTAAGTGAAGTTATTCAGTATTTGTCGTTTGTGTCTGATATATTTCATTCAGTATAATGTCTTCAAGGTTCACCCTTGTTAGTAGCATGTATCAGAATTTCACTCCATTTTATGACTGAATAATATTATATTGTATGGTGCAGTGTAGTAAATTACTTGGTATGGCTTTTCTAGCCATAAGTCTTTGTAAACTCCATGGTAGAATTTGCTGTGAGAAACTGAGTAGTTCCTGATTGTTAAAGTCATCCACTGGGGTATTTCTGTTGGGAGCAGCACAAACTAATTTTCTGGGAAGTTCACTCTCTCTCAGATGTATGGAATTCAGATGTTGGAATTGGTTGGTTAAGCCTCAAAAGGAGCCCTCGTAGAGGCAGAAGGAATCTCTCTGACTGCTGGCTGAGAAAGACATGCTGCTGAGAGAAACACGCTCCTGAGAGACATGTGCTGCTGTGAAAGAGACACTGAGAGACATGCATTGCTGAGAGAGATACCTAGAGACATGCACTGCAGGGAGAGAGACTGTTGGTTGAGAGACAGTGGGCTGAGAGAGACTGAGCGTTTTTCTTGAACTTGAATTGTAGCTTGGTGCCTCCCTAATATACCGCATAATCTGTGAGTTCTGTGTGACCACTACAGTGAATTACTGAACCCAGCAGAGAGGTGGTGGGTGCTGCTGGAGGAACAGTTGGTGTTAGGGTTGATGAAAGGGCTGGAGGGAGGCAGCATGTCTTTCCTCATAGGAATAGGCCTTGGGCTACTGATGGTGATTCTGTCCTCCTCTTGTGTGGTTAGAGAAGGTCAGACGATGCAGCATCCCTGCCCCTTTGGCATATGGATATACTACCTTTCATTTATCCATTGATTTATTGATGAATATGGGTTGTTTTAATATTTTGGCTGTTGTGAATAATGCTGCAGTGAGGACTGGTATAAACATTTGCTGAAGTCCCTATTTCCAAGTTTTGTGGGTACAAATCTAGAGTGGAATTTCTGGGACAATTGGTAATTCTATGTTTAACTTTTTCAGGAATGGCCTGTTTTCCACAGCAGCTGAACCAACAAGCACAAGGGTTCAATTTCTCCACATCCTCAGCAACACTTGTTAGTTTCCATTTTTGGCTGGTGCAATTTTGAAGGGACAAGAGTTTTAAAAAGCACAATTACAATGTAGAAGTAGTTATAGATAGAAATATGTAGATAGCTGCCTAATTTGTATGGATTCTAACAGGAAGTCAGCATGAAAAGAGAAATAACTGGTTTAATTCAAGAGAGGCCCCTTTGTCTTTAAAGGCCATTTCTGAAACCTTGCATCACAACTTTCTCATTCAGGGTCAATGAGATTCTAGATTAGGTTTTAAACATTTGGAGCAGGCTTCTTTGTCTGAATATCTTGTTAAACTCGTTCCTCTCCAGCACAGAATTTTTATGCTGGGTCCCTATGGGTCAGTGGATTTCCATCTAGGGTCTCTTTCTGTTGTTAATGCATCTTTTCTCTTCAGAATAATGATTGAGTGTCAAAACAGTACAATTGGGAAGCAAATTTCAGATTCTTGAATGGCAAAGAGTGATAGATGTCCCAGTTTTGTAAATTCCCTGAATCACAGATGATATTTTATTCCAGGAAGCCTTGTTTGTCTACAAAATACAAAATCCTGGAGCACATACATAAATAAAACAACCTCCCATCATGTGGTTCTAGGAAGTTTCCATCTCAACACTTATGTAACTGGAAGACACTAAAGAAAATGAAAAAGTAAGGAAGGGTGAAGCACAGAATTTATGTTAAGTGTTAGATAAGACATCTCCATTCATTATAAGATGAAGTAACATAGCTAAAACTTCAGAATATAGTACCTTGGTGCTGGCTTTTAGACTATGCTAACCAGTAACCAGTTGCCTTCTAATCAACTCCAACTCCTATCAGCCCAATGTATATCAGAGTAGATTTGTGCTTCATAGGGTTTTCAATAACAGATATTCAGAAGTAGATCAGCAGGGCTTTCTTCCATGACATCTCTGGGTAGACTCGATCTTTCAACAGTTTAGTTAGCAGCAGAGTGACCAACCTGTTTGCACCAAGAGACCTCTAGGCTATGTTGTTTTTTGTTAAGAGCCTTTGAATGAGTAAGTCATATCAACCTTTTGTACAACAGAGGTTTGTACATCATCCTCACAATGGTTGCTGTTTGAGCTCTTTAAAAACCAGACAAATGCCTTAACTACTATGCCACCAGGGTTCCTTTCAGAAACATCAGTCACTCTATCAATTTCAGTTTTTTGAAGAAGTTTTTCACATAGCCTTTGGCTCATTCCAGGCGAGTACATAGCTGCCACCTTGGAATCACTATTGACCATCTTACATTCACCTCATTCCTCATTTGGATTCCATTTCCTAGAGCCCAATTATTGCTCTGTTTGGATATTGCTCCCTCATTCATGTGAGCTTCCTGACAACAGGTTCATGTGCAAAAAGTTTTTGGAGACAAATTGCATATCTGAAAAGTGTTTATTTTGCCCTCACACTTCATGGGCAGCCTAGATGGGTATTAAATTCTGGGTTAGAGATCATTTTCCTCCAAAATTTTGGAGACATCACTCCATTGTCTTCCAGTTTCCACTATGACTGCTAAGAAACCTAAAGCCATTTGATTCCTAAGCCTTTGTAAGTGACCTAGATTTTCTATTCCCTGTCTTCAATTTGCTGACACTTATCAGCAATGTGACTTGATTTATTTTCATCATTGTTCTTGACACTCAGTGCACTTTTCATTTGTATCCTTTGGTCATTCATTCTGGGAAATTTTGAATTCTTTCATTTTTGATTGAGCCCATTATTGTAGTCACTGTGTCCATTCATCTTGTCGAATGTCTTCCTTTTTTTTGCTGACCCTTTACTTCCTGAAGCATGATATCTTTCTCTAGGAACTGGTCCCTTCTGATAATATGTCCAAAGTACATAAGATGAAGTCTTACCATCCTTGCTTCTAGGAAGCTTTTTGGCTCTACTTCTTCCAAGAAAGATTTGTTCCTTCTTCTGGCAATTAATGCATTATTCAATATTCTTCACCAATAGCATAATTTAAAGGAATCACTTCTTCTTGAGGCTTCTGTACTCATTGTCCAGCTTTCATATGCATATGAGGCAATTGAAAATTACCATAGCTTGGGTCAGGCGCACCTAAATCTTCAAAGTGACATCTTTGCTTTTCAACACTTTAAGAGGTCTTTTGCAGTAGATTGGCCCAACACAGAATGTCATTTGATTTCTTGACTGCGGCTTCCCTGGGCATTGATTGTGGATCCAAGTAAAATTCTTGACAATTTCAATATTTTCTCCATTTATCTTGATGTTGTTATTGGTCAATTTGTGAGGATTTTTGTTTTCTTTTTGTGTTGAGGTATATGTATATATGTATGTGTATATATATGTGTATACATATATATACTGAAAGTTATAATTTTTTATCTTCATCAGAAAGTGCTTCAGGTCTTCCTCACTTTCTGTAAGCAAAGTTGTGTCAGCTACATATTGCAGGTTGTTAATGATTCAATTAACAATCCTGATGTCATGTTTTCCTTCATATAGTCCAACTTCTCATATTATTTGCTCAGCAATAGATTGAATAAGTATGGTGAAAAGCTACAACCCTGACACACATCTGTCCTGATTTTAAACCATGTAGTGCCCCTTTGTTCTGTTTGAAGGACTGCCTTTTGTTTTGTGTCAAGGTTCCACATAGGTACAATTGAATCCTTCAATATTGGAACTCTAAGCTTGATATTTTTTCCCTCAGTTCTTTCAGCTTTAAAAATGTTGAGCATGTTCTTCCCTTTTGCTTTCTAATGCCAGACTTTTGTACATTTCATTATAGTACTTTACTTTGCCTTCTCATCTGTTCTTTGAAGTCTGTTCAACTCTTTTACTTCAATATTTCTTCCATTTGCTTTAGAAACTCTGCATTTGTTGATTTTCTCTATGGCTTTTTGTTTTGTGTTTCATTTATTTCTGCTCTGATCTTTATTACTTGAAAATAAATTTTAAGTCCCTTTTGACATCCATTTTGGTCTTTTCTTTTTTCCTTATCTTTTTAATGACTTTTTGCTTTCTTCATGTGTATGTCTTTGATGTCATCCAACACCTAATCTACTCCTTTGTCATTAGTGTTCAGTACATCATATCTATTCTTGAGATGGTTTCTAAATTCAGTTGGGATATACTCAAGGTCATATTTTGGCTCTCATGGAGTTGTTTTAATTTTCTTCAGCTTTAACTTGAAATTGCATATGAGCAATTGATGGTGTGTTCTACAGTCAATCCCTGGGCCTTGTTCTGACTGATGATATTGACTGAGCTTCTCCACTGTCTCTGTACAAAAAGAATTGATCAATGTTCAACTATTTCAGGAGGTGGCATATGATCAAGAACCAATGGTATTGAAGGAAGAAGTCAAAGCTGCACTGAAGGAATTAGTGAAAAACAAGGCTCCAGGAATTGAAAGAATACCCATTGGGATGTTTCAATAAACAGATGCCACGCCGGAGGCACTTACTCACCTATGCCATGGAATATGGAAGACAGCTACCTGGTCAAATATGGAAGAGATCCAAAAAAAGGTAATCCAAGAGAATGTGGAAATTATCAAACAATATCATTAATATCACACACAAGTAAAATGTTGCTGAAGAAAATTCAAAAATGGTTGTAGCAGTTTATTGATAGGGAACTTCCAGAAAGGCAAGCTGGATTCAGAAGAGGATGTGAAATGAAGGATACCATTGCTGATGTCAGATGGGTTTTGGCTGAAAGCAAAGAATACCAAAAAGATGTTTACTTGAGTTTTATTGACTATGCAAAAACATTCGACTGTGTGGATCATAACAAAGTATGTATAACATTGAGAAATATGGAAATTCCATAACACTTAACTGTGCTCATATAGAACCTGTACATAGACCAGGAGGCTGTCATTTAAACATAACAAGGGGATACTGCATGGTTTAAAATCAGGAAGGGAGTGTATCATATCAGGTTGTATCCTTTCCACATATGTATTCAATCTGTATGCTGAGTAAATAAACCAAGAAGTTAGACTATATGAAAAAGAATGTGGAAACAGGATTGGAGGAAGACTCCTTAACAATCTGCAATATGCAGGTGACACAACCTTGCTTGCTGAAAATAAAGATGACTTGAAGCACCTACTGATGAAGATTAAAGGCTACAGTCTGCAATATGGATTACACCTTAATGTAAAGAAAATGAAAATCCTCACAACTGGACCAATAAGCAGTATCACGACAAATGGAGAAAAGATTGAAGTTGTCAAAGATTTCATATTACTTGGATTGACAATCAACTCCCATGGGAGTAGTAGTCATGAAATTGGACATCATATTACACTGGGAAAATCCTCTGGAAAAGAACTCTTTAAAGTGTAGAAGAGCAAAGTTGTCTCTTTGAAGACTAAGGTACACCTAACTCAAGCCATGATATTTTCAACTGCCTCATATGCATGTGAAAGTTGGACAATGAATAAGGAAGACTGAAGAAGAGTTGATGCTTTTGAGTTGTAGTGTTGGCAAAGAATGCTGAAAGTACCATGGACTGCCACAAGAATGAACAACTCTATCTTGGAGGAAGGGCAGCCAGAATACTTCTTGGAAATGAGAATGGCCAGGCTTTGTGTCACCTACTTTGGTCATGTTGTCAGAAGGGACATTCCCTGGAGAAGTATATCATGCTTGGTAAAGTGGAAGGTCAGGGGAAAAGGGGAAGACCCTCAATGAGATGGACTGACACAATAGCTGCATCAATGGGCTCAAGCATAGCAAGCATTGTGAGGATGGCAAATGAATAGGTAGTGTTTCATTCTGTTCTACATACAGTTGTTATGAGTCAGAGCCAACTTAATGGCACTTAAAAACAACTTTCTATCATCGAGGCCATATTTTCAAACTACAGATCCTTTCTTTGTTTCCAACTTGCACATTCCAATCATCAGGAATTATTAGTACATCTAGCTTTCATGTTTCATCAATTTCAGACTGCAGAAGTTGGTAAGTGTTTTGGTTACCTAGTGTCACTCTGACAGAAATGTACCACAAATGAGATGGTTTGAACAAATAGGAGTTTATTCTCTTACAATTTGGAGGCTTTAAGTCCAAGTTCAAATTGCCAGGATCCAGGGGCCAGGTGAAAGCTCCTCACCTTTGGGCTTCAGCTCTGCCTCTTGTTCCTGGCTCACCTAAGCTGGAGGGTTCTCTTAACTCAGGCAGCCATGGTTGCTGAGGCTGACAAACCCTTACAGACATCCACAGAGCACTTCATCCAACAATAGCCAATATACATTCATTTTTAGCGGACAGGATCATTCTCCAGGATTGACAATATGTTAGGCCACAAACCAAACCTTAATAAATTTAAAAAACATTGAAATAATGCAAATGATAGAAATGACTCTTGAGATTGTATAACAGAATTTTGTAAGACCAATAAGTAACTCATTGCAAATACCCTTTCTAAACAGCATAAATGCCAGCTAAACAAATGAACTTCACCAGATAGAATCCACAGGAATCAAAAAGACTACATATGTGAAAAGAGGCAGTCAATTTCCTGATATTGATAAGCAATCAATAAGCAAGTATTGAGATCAGAAAATTAACATTTTAAACTCCCAAAATTAAGTTCTCTAAACTTAATTTCAGATTAATCTCCCATCAATTAAAATAAAAAGTTTAAATATTACAAATGATATATTTTATTTGTAAAATATCTAGATCTTTATTATAAAATATGGAGCACTGGTGGTGCAACAATTAAGCTCTAACCCATTAACCAAAAGTTTGACAGTTTGAATTCATCTGGTTGCTGTGGGAAAAACACCTGACAATCTTCTTTGGTAAAGATTACAGCCAAGAATACACTATGAGACAATTCTAGTCTGTCATATGGGATGGCATTGAGTCAGAATCAACTCAAAGGCACTTAACAACAACATATTATAAAACATACTGAAATATATACATTTAAACAAAAAGAAATAAACTAAATAGAAAAAACTTTTTTTTCATTCCATACAGTTTGTCTTTCTTAGAATAGTAGATAAAATGATTGACATTCAAAATGGCTAATACTAGTCCATTTCAGCTCACTAATACCTAGGATGTCAATCTTCAAGCATTTCATTTCATTTAAAAAAATAAATAAATATTGTGATTTGAGTGAGAGTTTACAGAGCAAATTTGTTTTCCCTTCAACAATTCATATGCATTTTGTTTCATGGCATTGTTAGTAATCCTTACAAAGTAAAAGCACTCTTCCCACTTCTTCCCTCTGTTTTCCATTTCCAGTCATTCTTCTTTCTTGTCCCTTCCTGCTTTCTGAGCTTTGTTGCTGGGCTAAGGATACTCTTTGGGGCTTGAATGGTTTCTTGCTCTAAGGGTATTGATATACTTTCCTGTATTCCTCCACTGTGTTATTGTTCACCCTATAGGCCTATTGTTTGCCTGAAAGTTGAGCTCCAAGGATGTCTAAAGGTCATAGTGTCAATGATTCCACAAACCTCTATCAGACCAGTAAGCCAGGTGTTTTTTATGATTTTGAGTTTTGTTGCACATCTTTCTCCCATTCTATCCAGTGCCTTATATTGTGATCCCAGTCAAAGTGGTTGGTAGCAGTATCTGGGTACCATCTATTTGTTCTGGTCTCAAGGTAGTTAATCAAGAGGTTATTTTGGTCTATTAGTCCTTTGGACTAATTGGTTCCATGTGCCTTTAATTTTCCTCACTCTGTTACAGATGAGGGCCAACCAATATTTGCACCTTAGATGGCTGCTTACAAGTTTTTAAGACCCCAGTCACTACTCACCAAGGTAGGATGTAGAATATTGCCTTTGTAGACTATGTTAAGCCAACTGAACTTGATGTCTCCCAAGAGTATGATCTTTAACTCCCAGTCCCAGTGACCCATTCCTTTAAAGTTTTTGGTTATGACTAAGAAGTTTTCAGGAGCTCTGGTAGCATAGTGGCTAAGGCACTTGACTGCTAACCAGAAGGCTGGTGGTTCAAATCCACCAGCCACTCCTTGGAAGGAAGATGGGGCAATCTACTTCCGTAGTGATACTGCCTCGGAAACCCAAGGAGGGGTCGCTATGAGTCGGGTTAGACTCGATGGCACATAACAACAAGAACAAACAAGAAATTTTCATAACTTTGCACTCTGTATGCTCTATTATATATATGGATATATTTGCAGCACATATAAATATACATGTAAAATTATTCTCTGTCATATCTATATATATTCATGGCTGTAGTCTCATTCACCATTTGGTGGCTCTGGTGGCATAGTGCCTAAGGCATTTGACTCAAAACCAGAAGGCTGGCAGTTCAAACCCACCATCAACTCCTTGAAAGGAAGATTGGGAAATCTATTTCTGCAGAGATACTATCTAGGAAACCCAAGGAGGGATCACTATGAGTCAAATCGACTTGACAGTAGTGAATTTGTTTTTGTTTTTAGTCCCATTTACCTTCCCAGATACAAAGGACATGCAAGTTGAACAGATGTAGAAAAAAATAATTTTGTCCATGAATGGATCATCTTTCCTACTCCTTGTGCATACCCAGTTTAGAGGCCATGATCTCAGGGCACAGCCACCTTCCACAGCTCTGCTGTCAAAGGGTTGTTCACAGAGAAAAGGTCAAAAGGCCTTAGCTTGTTACTCCTTGAAACCACTGTTCACATTTATACCACACTGCACACACACTTGCTGATCTGGTTGACAAGTTGTGACTTCATACTATTTATAGTGTGAGATTACAGTCACTCAGAGAAGCTGACAAGGTCTCTGAATACATATTTTTAACACAGCAAAATGAGATAAGTTTTGTATTGTTTATTTGACACACAAAACCAGTTTTTGACACATAAAAACTAATCAATTCCAACCATGTGTGTCAGAATAGAACCATGCTCCATAGAGTTTTTTTTTAACTATGGTGGCTAGTTTTTTGTTTTTTTTTTAATAGATTGCCAGTACTTTCTTAAAGGCAACTCTAGATGGACTCGAACCTGTAATCTTTTGCTTGGTAGCAAAGATTGTTAACCATTGCACCCCCATACTCCATTTGACACATGGGGAAACAAAAATCCAAATATAGCTGGGGATGGGGAGTGTTTTTATGATCAGGAAGATTGCAAGAGATGGAGGAATCTGGCCCAGGTATGTACATATATAGACACGGCTGCCTGGTCATGAGTAAGCAAGGCACATTTCATTGGCAGTATGTGTTCAATAAAAACTTTGTACACATGCCAAAATCCAGCCTTCTGGTGATTTTCATGAATTGTGTCAGCCAATGTTATTAGCAAAGTGTTCAGTTAAGCTAGTGAAAAGAGTTTTATTGCAACCATATATTTGGTACTTACATATTGGAAAGTTTTTGATATTTACCCCATATAAGTGTTTTGCAAAGAGAAATTGGATTTTTGAAAGCATGTTTACATTTAACTGGAATAATACTTACCCTAAGGAGCCCTGGTGGCTTGGTGGTTAAACATTCAGCTGCTACCAAAAAGTCAGCTGCTCTGCAGGAGAAAGATATGGTAGGCTGCTTCCATAGAGTACAGCCTTGGAAATCGTATGCAGCAGTTCAACTCTGTCCTATACTGTCACTATGAGTTGGAATCAACTCAATGGCAATGACTCTGGTTTCTTCTCCTGTAAACACTGTCTGGGGACAGCCCATCAGCTTCATTTTTAATTCATCTTAGCAATTAGTTTGTGTCTCTTTTCTTTTTCTTTTTTTTTTTTCCTTTTTCCCTACCAGAAAGGAACCATGAACAAAGATCAATGGGCTTCCCAATCTATCATTCCACTTTATAAATGTGCCAGTTTTCTCCTTGCCCCAAATGCCTTCCAACTGACTGTTCCTTTCTTGGTTCTAAATAATAAATATTTATGTTCAATGGTAGGAAGACATCCTAATCTGACATTCTGGTATTGGTGTTAGGCTAAATGCTCAGGATGGGATGAAACAGCTAGTGAAAAATGAAATTGTCCCAGTGACAACACAAGTTGTTTCTGTTGTTAGTTGGGATTGAGTCAATTTCAACTCATGACCACCCCATGTGTGCAGAGGAGAACTTCTCCATAGGGTTTTTAAGACTATGACCTTTTAGAAGCAGATCACCAAATCTTTATTCTGAAGCATCTTTGGGTGGATAGATTTGAACTGACAATCATTTGGTTAGTAGTCTAGCTCTTAACCATTTATACCACCAGAACTCCAACAAAAAATGAGAAGATTATATTATCTAGAATTCAACCTGAAAAGGAACAAAACATCAGATCTATACAATGTTAGATGGCTAGTAAGAAAATGTAAGACTTTCAATGAGATGGATTAGCACAATGGCTGCAATGATAGGCTGAAGCATAGCAAAGACTGTGAGGATGGTGCAAGAACAGGTGTTGTTTCATTTTCTTGTGCATAGGGTCATTATGAGTCAGAGCTGACTCTATGGCACCTGTAAACAACACCATAGGAAAGACTTATGGTAAGATGGCAGAATAGGCAGAAAAGGTACACAGACCTTCTTCAAAAAAGAAAAGAGAAATCAATTGACACAGATACAGAAGAGAAGAGAATCCTGGAGCCCTGAGCTTTGAAAGGAAGGATACAGAAGTAGATTAAACACCAACTAGTAGAAGAACCTGATGAAAACAATGAATGAGACTAATTGAACTGTGGACTGTCAGCTATCCTGATAGCACAGACAATCTGAATATTTCCAAGTGGTGTTAAGACCTGATAATTAAGTTAAAAATCTGCCCTGCTCACCAAGGGTTGCATGGATGACTGTGCTTGTTGCTGATGACTAAAAAGGGAAACAGCAAAGAAGATGAAAAATAAAACGTGGACTTTTGGCTGTCTGGAGGGTGCAGCCATTTTGAAGGTATACAAGTGGTAGCCATTTTGGATATTTAAAGTAACAGCATTCTTGTTCAGAGTCCAGGGACCTAAGAATAGGCTCCACCTGCCAAGGACAGTATGGACATATAGGAGGCTGACAACTGGAAAGGAGACAGGTGATAAGTGTATAAGTGCTGCCAATGGGTGAATAGAGGAGCACAGTATCCTCCTTACTCAGATAACATGCAAACAAAACAAAGAAAATAAAAATCTTGGGTCAATCACTCCAAAATACAGGTACTAATTAAATATAAACATAATAACATCACAATGTCTCAGAGTCAACAGAGCATCACTGTCTACAAAGGAAGCATGATAAAGCAGTAGAAACAAGGGAGCAAGATGCAGACCCAGAACACATTCCAGAGGAAGAAGCAGCACTGGAACTCCCTGATAAGTAATTCAAAAGAATTATATTAAGGTACCTTGAATGGATTGAGAGACAGATCAAGGAAAACACCGACAAAACTGGAGAAAATCCTAGAACAATTTCAGAAGACAACACCAAAAAAATGGCAAAATAAATGGAAAGTTAGATATGATACAAAATCTACAGATAGAAATCCAGAAGATTAATACTAAATTTTCAGAAAGAGATAATACATTGAATAGGTAAAGAATAGAATTGAATCAAGGGAAGATAGAATTAGTGAGACTGAAAACAAATACCTCAATATTTCTTTAGAAAGGTATCAATCAGAACAAAGATTAAAACAAAATAAAGAAAGCCTAAGGTCCATGTGAGATACCATCTAAAGGAATAACCTCCATGTAACTGGAATTCTAGAAGAAGAAAGGAAAAATAAAACCACAGAAAAAAATGACGGAAATTTGTTGGAAGAGAATTTCCCTGATAGGATGAATGTTGTTGTTGTTGTTTGGTGTTGTCAAGTCAGCCCTGACTCATAGCAATCCCTCCTTGGGTTCCTGAGGGATGAAAGACAAGAATTATCCATTCAAGAAGTCCAACCAACCCCAAACAGGATAGACCCAAAAAGAAAATCATCAAGACATATCATCATCAAACTCACCAAAACCATAGACAAAGAAAGAATACTGAAAGCAGCATGAGAAAAACAAAAAGTTACCTACAAAGAGCAACCAATAAGACTAAGCTCAGATTTCTTAGCAGAAACCATGTAGGTGAAAAGGCAATAGGATGGTATATATAAAACCCTGAAAGAAAAAAAAAATTCCAACCAAGAATTATATACCCAGCAAAATTGTCCCTCATATATGATGGCGAAATTAAGAGATTTCTAGATAAGCAGAAATTAAAGGAATTTCTTAAAACCAGACCAACATTCCAAAAGATGCTAAAAGGAGTCCTTTGGAGAGAGAACCAACAGCAGCAAACAAAAATCGACCATTAACACACATGATGACATAACCCAGAAACCAATCTAGTTATGGAAGTATACAAAGTAAATAAGCTTACAATATTGTAAACAGGGAATCAGAGACATTAACTGGCAAATTAGGACAACTACAAACCAAAAAGTGGGGAAAAAAAATAAGTTACAGAACTTCTAAATGGTGAGGAAGTCAAGACAATTGCAAGATAGAAAGGACATTTCTAAACTTGGGAGAGAAATTATAAATCACAGGGTAATCTCAAAGAAAAATGATAAACTTTCACATCACAATAAAAATTAGGACAAACACAAATATTTAGCAAACACTAAAACAATAACAATGAAGGAAATGATAACATGATTCATAAACCAAATGATCTCCACACACAAAAAAAAAAAATGTATGGAACAAAGGACCCAGAAACACTAAGGAGAAACACATAACAAGATGACAGCAACAAATTCATACTTGTTGATAATTACACTGAATATCAATGGATTAAATGCACCACTCATAATCCAGAGAGTTGCTGACTGTATAAGAAAACATAACCCATCTATATGCTGTCTATGAGAAACACACCTTAGAAACAAAGACAAAAGTAAACTAAAACTGAAAGGTTGGAAAAAGATGGATCAAACAAATGGCAACCATAAAAGAGCAGGAGTGGCAATATTAATTTCTGACAAAATTGACTTTAAGACAAAAATCACCATAAAAGACAAGGAAAGACATTAGATAGTGATTAAACTATCAATTGAACAAGAGGACATAACCATAATAAATATCTACGCACCCAATGAAAGACCCCCAAAATACGTAAATCAGACTTTAACAGAATTGAAAAGACAAATAGATGACTCCACAGTCACAGTAGGAGGTATTAATATACCACTTTCAATGAAAGTTAGAACTGAATATAAACTCAACAAAGACAGAAGAACTAAACAATACAATCCACCAACTTATAGACATGCATAGAGCACTTCATCCAACCATAGCCAATATACATTCTTTTCTAGTGCACATGGATCATTCTCCAGGATTGACAATATGTTAGGCCACAAACCAAACCTCAATAAATTTAAAAACATTGAAATAATACAAAGCATCTTCTCAGATCATAATGCTATCAAACTAGAAATCAACAATAGGAAGATCAACAGAAAAAGAACAAACAAATTAAAACTGAATAACATCCTCCTTGAGAGTGATTGGATAATAGAATAATTAAAAAATGTAAATTAAAAATTCCTTGAATCAAATGAGAATGAAAACACAACCTACCAAAATCTTTGGGACATAGCAAAACCAGTGATCAGTGCCAATTTATAGCAACAAATGTACACATCAAAAAAGAGGGGGAAAAAAGAAGAAGAAGAAGGAGCCAAAATAAATACCTTAACCAGTATCTCCAAAAATCAGAAAAAGAGCAGAAAAAAAAAAAAACAGCTTACAATCACTAGAAGAAAAGAAATAATAAAGATTTGAGCAGAAATAAAGGAAACAAAATAGAAAGACAACAGAAAAAAATCAACACTACTACAGATTGCTTTCTTGAAAATATTAATAAAATTAATAAACCACTGGCAAATTTAACAAAGGAAAAGTGGGAGAAAATATAAATAACATGAATAAGAACTGAATTGGGTGATGTCACAACAGAACCAACATATATTAAAAGGATAATATCAGGATACTAAGGAGCTCTGGTGGCATAGTGCCTAAGGCACTTGACTGCTAACCAGAAAGCTGTCGGTTCAAACCCACCAGCCGCTCCTCGGAAGGAAGGTTGGGCAATCTACTTCTGTAGTGATACCATCTAGAAACCCAAGGAGGGGCTCACTATGAGTCAGACCCGACTTGACGGCAGTGACTTTGTTTTTTTGGTTGTCAGGATAATAGGAAGAACTATAATCTAACAAATTTGAAAATCTAGAAGTGAACAATTTCTGGAAACAATACTTATCTCAACTAACATAGACTGAGGCAGAAAATTTGAACAGACACAGAACAAAAGAAGAAATTGAACAAGTCATTTAAAAATTAACAACAAAAACAAGCTCTGGCCAAGATAGTTTAACTGGAGACTTCTACTGAATGTTCAGAGAAGAAATGACACCAATCCTACTCAAACTATTCCAGAACATAGTAAATCTTCCCAAATTCATTTTAAGAAGCAAAGCATAACCTTGATACCAAAACCAGGCAAAGACATCACTAAAAAGGAAAACTACAGACCAATATTCCTCATGAATATAGATGCAAAAATCTTCAACAAAATACTAGCCAATAGACTACAACATATCAATAATAATAATAATAATACATTATGACCAAATGGGGTTCATATTGGGTATTCAAGGATGGTTCAACATTAGAAAAACAATCAATGTCATCCATCACAAAAATTAAAAAAAAGAAAAAGAACCACATGATCATATCAATCAATGCAGAAAAGGCATTTGAAAAAATCCAACAACATTCCTGCTGGAAAAAAAGAAAAACTCTCAGCAAGATAGGAATAGAAGGGATATTCCTCGACATAATAACGGGCATATATGAAAAAACAACAGCCAATACTATTTTCAATGAAGAGACTGAAATCATTCCCCTTGTGAATAGGAACCAGACAAGGATGCCCTCTGTCACCAACTTCTATTCAACAGTGTATTGGAAGTCCTAGTCAGGGCAATAAGGCAAGAAAGGAAAATCAAAGGCATCCGAATTGGTAAGGAAGAAGTAAAACTACCCCTATTTGCTGATAATATGATCCTATTCACAGACAACTCAGGAGACTCAGCAGATAAACTACTGGAACTAACTGAGAGATATAGCATAGTGGCAGGATACAAGATCAACATACAAATATCAGTTGTATTTCTCTACAACAGCAAAGAGATTGCTGAAAAAGAAATAAGGAAATCCATACCATTTACAACAGCTACCAAAAAAAAAAAAAATACACGGGAATAAATCTCTCTAGGGACACAAAAGACCTGTACAAAGAAAACTATAAAACACAACTTCATTACTTCAAGAAACCTAAGAGATATACATAAATGGAAGAACATACCACGCTTGTGGACAGAAAGATTGAACATTGGGAAAATGTCAATTCTACCCAAAGCAATCTATACATTCAATGCAAGTCCAATCTAGATCCGACCAACATTCTTTAGGGATATGGAAAAACCAATCACTAATTTTATATGGAAAGGAAAGAGACCTCGGATAAGCAAAGCACTATTGAAGAAGATGAACAAAGTAAGTGGTCTCACATTCTTGGAATCAAAACCTGCTACATAGCTGCATGTAGTCAAAACAGCTTAATATTGGTATGAGGACAAATACATAGATCAGTGGAACAGAATTCAGAAACCAGAAATAGATCCATCGACCTATGGTCAGCTGATTTTGACAAAGGGCTAAAATCCATTAAATGAGGAAGAGATAATCTCTTTAACAGATGGTGCTGGCAAAACTGGATATCCATTTGCAGAAAAATGAAACAAAAGCCGTAGCTCACATCACACACAGAAACTAACTCCTGGTGGATCAAAGACTTAAATGTGAAACCTAAAACTATAAAATTCCTCAAGGAAAAATGGGGCAAACTTAGGGGGTCTAATTTGTGGCATGTTATGTGCCGTCGAGTCAGCCCCAACTCATAGCGACCCCTCCTTGGGTTTTCGAGGCAGTATCACTACGGAAGTAGGATTGCCCAACCTTCCTTCCAAGGAATGGCTGGTGGGTTTGAACCGCCAGCCTTCTGGTTAGCAGTCAAGTGCCTTAGACACTGAGCTACCAGAGCTCCCATCCTATTACCAGGTACATATATACTAAAGAAGTGAGATCCAGGACAAGAATAGATACACACACAACCATGTTCATTGCTGCACTATTTACAATAGCAAAAAGATGGAAACAGCCTAGGTGCCCATCAACAGAAGAATGGATAGCCAAACTATGCTACATACTCACTATGCAACACTGAAGAATAATGTAAAATCTGCAAGACACCGTATAAGGTGGATGAACTTGGAGGACATTATGCTGAGTGAAATAAGTCAATCATAAAAGGACAAATATTGTATTGACTCACAATACAATATTTGACTTTAAAAAGTCAAAAAAAGAATCTTATTTATGCAAGGAAACTTTCTTTGTTGGTTACCAGGGGTATGAGGGGAGGGTGGGAACACTGCAAAAATAAACAAAATTAAATTTAAAAAATATATATGTGCTTTGTCAGCCTGCAAGTCTTCTAACATTTCCTCTATGTAACCATCACAAAGACAGGATTTAGATTCCTCCTGTCACGGATTGAATTATTTCCCCAAAAAAATGGAATTCTATACCTGTTTGGGTAATCCTGTTTGGGTGTAGAGTTTTCTTTGTTATGCTAATGAGGTTATATTAGTGCTGTATGTGTCCAAAACCTAATCACTGCTGAAATATAAGGAACAGCATAAACACAGAGACAAGCAAGCACATAAAGGGGAAGACAAACTAGATTTGATGATTAGTGAGGCAACTACAAACCCAGTAACTGCAAGGGTTGTTGGGTATTCAAAACTGACATAGACAATGATGTACCTCCCTCCAGAACCATACACTGAAATAGGACTTCTAGCCTCTTGAACTGTGAAAATATAAATTTCTGTTCTTTAAAGCCATGTACTTGTGGTATTTCTGTTACAGCAACACTAGGTGACTTTGATACCTCTTCAATACTACTCATATAATAATGCCTTTCAAAATTTCACATGAGCATATAATGTTCAAAGACCCTTAAGTTACTATTGCTAATTCAAAAGAACCAAGTTTGGTGTGAGTGATTTTAAAGAATTCTAAGTTTGAACCTGGCTCAGATAAGGCCTCAAGTTTGAGTATGGTCTTCCCCTTTCTACCAGACCACCACTGTCCCACAACGCTGCAAAATTGGACCAAATCATCTTAAAGATTAGGGATTTTTTAAAGGATATTTTCTGGACGACTATAAATTTAGTGTAGTTATAAAGCAGAAAATTTTTGTGGAACTTGGTAAGTCATAACATGTTTGCCCTCCTAGTCATCTCAGGGCAAGGTTAAGCAAATGTATTTGTTTTTCCCACTTCACGATGTGCACTTAAAATCACATGAAATATTCATGATGTATGTGGGCAAACTAAACAGTGCCAGTCTTTATTTTGCCTAAGAAAAAAAGAAAAACAAAGAAAAGAAAGAAGTATCATCATGTACACATAGAACTTAGCCGAGACAGTCAATCATAGAAATATTTGAAAACTGTATGCTTCATTTCAAAATCACTTAAAAATATTTTAAGTCCTGAACATCAGAGTTAGTTAAATGAACATTTTTATCTAGACATTTTTGTATTCATGCACGGACAGAATCAATAGCACATGTAAATTACATTATCATTGTAAGACTATGATATGTATTAATATTTTAAAAGTGAAAGAAAAACTTATACTTACATTAAATGTATTTAAGTAATAAAAAAGCCTTGTATTTACATTAATATATTATCATGTAAAACTGTATACAAATAGTAAATTATAAAGAAGATAATAAATTACTCTTTATTCCACTATCCAAAGATAATCATTACTATTAGCTTCTTTTGCACAGACTTTGAAGCTTTGTTACCTGATTTTTTTCCACTTACTATCACAATGTAAGCAAGCCCTTGACAAGCTTTTTGCTACATAATTAGCATTATGTAAATACACAACATAATAAGTTGATAGTCCCCAATTTATGATGTATTTAAGTTATGAGGAGACACATCAGCTGTTTTGGGCTTTTTTGTTTTTTGTACATCTTATCACTAGTACAAAGTACTATATACATTATTGTAGCACATAATTTGCTGAAGTTATTCTCATATCTACCCCTAAACAAGGAGCTCTGGTAGCATAGTGGCTAAAGCACTTGACTGCTAACCAGAAGGCTGGCAGTTCAAACCCACCAGCCACTCCTCAGAAGGAAGGTTGGGCAATCCTACTTCCATAGTGATACTGCCTCGGAAACCCAAGGAGGGGTCGCTATGAGTCGGGGCCGACTCGACGGCACACAACAACAACAACAACAACCCCTAAACACAAATAAAGATCAGATTTATAAAGATACTACTAATAAAGACAATGATAATGGAAATTAAAAAAGAAAAATGAGGTATTCCTCTTACATCAGAGCTGATTTAGGATGGAGTCGTCAGAATGGAATCCCATCATAGGTTAGGAGACTACCTGTACATCATAATTTATTCAATATCTTATAATTTGATACAAATGCTTTTATATTTGATTTTATAAATTCTGTTTCAAGGAAATGTTTTTTGATAACATCTCCTAAAATCAAAACCAAACTGGGAGCTCTGATGGTGTAGTGCCTAAGGCATTTGACTGCTAACCAAAAGGCTGGCAGTTCAAACCCACCAGCCACTCCTTGGAAGGAAAATTGGGCAATCTACTTCCATAACGATACTACCTTGGAGACCCAAGGAGAGGTGGCTATGAGTCAAATCCAACTCCATGGCAGTGAGATCTCCTGTACACTCTAAAAAGAGTATTTCCTTAGATTCACTGCCTAGAAATAGAATAACTTGGTCAAATTTTATGTGGCTTCTTAAGGCTTTGATAAATATTGCTAAATTACTATCAGTAACAACAAAGTACTTTCAGGTGCAAGAATACTTTTTGAAGGAGAAAACTTGTATATAAGATATTCCACAATTTGATTCAATGGCCCTACTTTGTGAAACTTAGATTAATGAAAAAAGGGAAAGTGGGAAAGGAAAAGAAAAAAAATATGGAAGGAAGCTAGGCATTTTTTCTGAAGTTCTTAAGCACTTAAATGTATTAACTCACTTTACAACAAATTGCTGTGGTTTTTTTTTTTTTTTTGTACAGCATACCTGCTGAGCAGTAAAAATAGTCAAGTAGCACAGTCAAAATGATTTATTTTAATACTCTGAGAAGCCCTGATGGAGCAATTGTTAAGTGCTCCACTGCTAATAGAAAGGTTGGCAATTCAAACCCAACCAGAGTCTCCACAGGAGAAAGACCTGGAGATTATTCCTGTAAAGATTACAGCCTAAGGAATGTAGTGGGACAGTTTTACTTTGTCACTTGGGGTCACTATGAGTCAGAATTGACTCAATGGAGGCGGGGCAAGATGGCGGACTAGGCAGAAGGATTGCACAGACCCTCTTCAACAAAGAAAAGGGAAACCAATAAATACAGACACAGA
>NW_006921606.1:14385747-14420095 GCF_000298275.1 Orycteropus afer afer
AAAAAAAAAAAAAAGAATTGACTCAATGGCATCCAACAGTAACAATGGTCTTTAATCATCCATTTTTAATTAAAACATTTTGAGCAAATAATAACCACTAAATTATTGGTTCTTGACATTTTTGTGATTAACAAGATGAAAATATGATGAAAAATATAAATTCTTCTGGAAAATGCATGTTCTGGTTACCTACTGCCGCTCTGACAAAAATATACCACAAATGGAATGGCCTTAACAAACAGGAGCTTATTACAATTTGGAAGTCTTAAGTCCGAGTTCTCTAATAAGACGTTGAAAATTCTGTGTGTAAGTGCCTGACAGGCCATGATATTACCAATTGCCTCATATGCATGTGAGAGCTGGACAATGAATAAGGAAACCCAAAGAAGAGCTGATGCTTTTGAGTTGTGGTGCTGGTGAAGAATGTTGAAGGTACCATGGACTGCCAAAAGAACTAACAGATCTGTTCTGGAGAAAGTGCGCTGACATGCTCCTTAGAAGTGAGGATGGTCAGACTTCATCTCTCCTACTTTGGTCATGTTGTTAGAGGGGACCGTTCCCTGGAGAAGGATGTCATGCTTGCTAAGGTGGACGGTTGATGAAAGAGGGGAAGGCCTTCGATGAGATGGATTGACATGGTGGCTGCGACAACGGGCTCAAGTATAGCAAGGATCATGGAGCTGGTGCGGAATCAGGTGGTGTTTCGTTCTGCTGTGCACTGGGTCACTCTAAGTCAGAAACAACTCAAGGGCACCTAACAACAACAAGTCTGATTTCCAAGTGCCAGGCTCTAGGGGCTGGGTGAAAATCCCTCAACCTTGGGGTTCAGCTCTGCCTCCTACTCCTGGTCCATTGAAGCTAGAGGCTTTTCTTCACTCAAACAGCTGCTGGCTGCTGAGACTGACAAATCCAAGGTTGGCAAGTAAAATGGCACAGCCCTGATGTTACCAAAGCAAATGGCAGGCCAGTCTATTGAAAATCCCAAGGTCAGAAGAGCATGGCAGGCTGCTGAACAATGGCACAGCTACATGCAGGGCTCAAGCATGCCACAAGCTAGAGACCATTCCCAAAGCTATTTCTTATATATGGGAAGCAGACCACATACCTAAAGCAACTACTCACCTGCTCCAGTAGATTCCAACATGGAGTTAATTACCAATCACATCATGGATAATAATTACATCCAGCTGCCCAGCCACTCAACCAGGCCCAACCAAGTTGACACACAAACTTAACCACCACAATGGACTTACACATAGAATTTTCAACATCTTATTAGAGATATACAGATTCTCAAAATGCTCATCCCATATTCCTTTTAAAGATTTAGACCTTTTATTTTTAGAGCAAATGCATTTCTATAGAACAGTTCATACGCATTTTGTTTCATGACGTTGATTGCAATCCCCATAATGTAACATCTCTTTCCATTTCTTCCCTGTGGTTACTTTTTCCCTATGTCCTTTCTTATTCATTCCTTTCCTGAGCTATCTCCCTGTACAAATATTGCCCTTCTGATCTCCCGTGGTTGATTATTCTAAGGAGTATAACACCTATCTGGTATAAATGGTCACCTTATATACCTGTCTACTATTTGGATGGAAGCCAAGGTAGTGAGTTCAATTCCAAACCCAAAGGGTGACTAGGGGCCATAGTCTTGTTGTTTTACCAGTGTCTATCAGACAAGTAAGTCTGGTCTTTTCTATGATTTGGGGTTTTTTTCACATTTTTCTCCAACTCTATCAAGGGTTTCTTATTTTGATTCCTCTCAAAGTGGTTGACAGTAGTAGCCAGGCACCATTGAGTTCTTCTGGTCTCAGAATCATGTAGGCTGAGGTTCTCATGGTTGACTAGTCCCTTCGACTAATTGTTTCCAAGTGTCTTTGGTTTCCTTCATTCTTCTTTGCTCCAGATGAGGAAAGGACATGCGCTGCATCTTAGATAACCACTTAACAACTTTTAAAACCCCAGTTGCTACTCACCAAAGTAGGATGTAGACCAATGTTTTTGTGTAGTATGTTATGCCCATTGAGCTTGATGTCCCCACAACCATGGTCCAAAGCCATGGGCCCAGTGACTCTGCTCCTCTCTGGGTATTTGGCTGTGGCTAAGAAGTCATCATAACTTTTCACCATTTTTGTTGTTAAGTGTCGTCAAGTCGGCTCTAACTCATAGAAACTCTAAGTACAATAGAATGAAACACAGCCTGGTCCTGTGCCAGCCTCACAATCTTTGCTATATCTGAGCCTATCATTGCAGCCATTGTGCCAATCCAAATCATTGGGAGGCTTCCCCTTTTTTGTTGACCCTCCACTTTACCAAGCATATATCCTTCTCCAGGGAATGGTCCCTTCTGAAAATATGACCAAAGTAGGTGAGATGGAGGCTGGCCATTCTTACTTCCAGGAAACATTACAACTACACTTCTTCTAGGACAGATTTGTTAGTTCTTCTGGCAGTCCATGGTACTTTCAGTATTCTTCACCAACACCACAACTCAAAAGCATCAACTTTTCTTTGGTCTCTCTTATTCATTGTCCAGCTCTCACAGGCATATGAGGTGATTGAAAATACCATGGCTTGGGTTAGGCACACCTTAGTCTTCAAAGAGACATCTTTGCTATTCAATACTTTAAAGAAGTCTTTTGTAGCAAATTTGCCCAGTACAATACATCGTCTGATGTCTTGACTGCTGCTTCTATTGGTGGTGACTGTGGAACCAATAATATGAAGTCTTTGACAACTTCAATCTAATGCACCATTAGCTCTATTGTATATATGGACATTCTTAATAGCACATACAAATACGTATGTAGAAATATCATCTGTCAAACTTATTTATGGTCAAAGATTTAGAGAGTTACAATTAAGAAATCCTAAACAAATCATTAGCTCATCTTTAAAATTTTTGAAAAGAAATACATGTTAGTAACATTTGAATGCTATATCTGAAGATTTTACTACTTAGAATTCATAGAATCATCAAATGTTATTTCTAAAAAAAGTAATTGAAGTGATCATTTATTTAAGTGTTTTTACACATTTTGAGGGACTGTGGTGTAGTAAATTACCTGGTATGGCTTTTCTAGCCATAAGTCTTTGTAAACTCTGGTGGAATTTGTTGTGAGCAACTGAGGAGCTCCCAATTGTAAAAGTTATCCACCTGGGGTATGTCTGATGGGAGTGGCACAATGCAATGTTCTGGGAGGTTCACTCTCTCTCAGGTGCTTAGAATTCTGATGTCATGATTGGCTAGTTTGACCACTCTGCCAGGCTCAAAAGGAAGCTTCCTAGAGGACTCTGACTGCTGGTTGATGAAGACGTGCTACTGAAAGAGACACACACTCCTGAGAGACACATGCTGCTGGGAAAGAGACTCAAGAGACACGCATTGCTCAGTGAGACCCCAAGGGACATGCACTGCTGGGAGAAAGACTGTGAGAGACTGTTGGTGGAGAGACGGCAGGCTGAGAGAGACTGAGCATTTTTCCTGAACTTGAATTGTAGCCTGATGCTTCCCTAATAAACCCCATAATCTGTGAGTTCTGTGTGGCCACTGCAGCAAATTATAGAACCCAGCAGTGAGGTGGTGGGTACTGTGAGAGGAATGGTTGGTGTCAGGGTTGGTGAAAGAGCTGGAGGGAGGTTGCATGTCTTGTCTCCCAGTAATGGGCCTTGGGCTACTGATAGTGATTCTGTCTTCGTCTTGTGGGGTTAGAGGAGGTCAGAAGATGTGGCCTCCTTGCCCTTTTGGCAGGGACACAGATTCCTCTGAGAACGTGATAAAAGCAACTAATCTTCCCAGGAAGGAATTTTCATAGATGCAATTACTCATAACTTCTGCATAATACTGCTGGTTTCAAAGATCTTCTAAAGCCTCTACCAGTCCAAAGATTTCATGAATACCAATCCAATCACCACTTGTATTTCACAAGTGAAGAGAATAAAGTTAAGAATAGTTAAAATGTGTTCTTATTCATAAAAAGGAGTTGCTAGGAATTCTGGAAACATAATCTCTATTTTGTGACCTCTAGATTGTTACCATTTTAGAAGTCAGAAAATTGAAATTCAAAGAGATAAATTACTTACCATAATTATGTTATATGATAAGCAAAAAAAAAAAAAACCAGAAATTGACTCTAAATTGCTAAACTCTGGAGTTTATAGGTAGCATAACTTTCTTTTCTCCTCAAAGAAGGAAATAATTTTGTCTGAACTTTAGAAATAAACTAGTTAGCTGTAGATGATCAAGGTATTTAAGGCAGTCAAATGAGTTTTCACAGAAATACTTTGTGATTAGCCAAAGAAGCTACATGTTTAAGAGCTAAACAGGTATATTTGCATACCTGGGTGGATATATTAGATTCCTAGTGTGCTTATCCAATTTGCATTGGCAAATATGAGTAGACTTTTTATTGAAAGATTTTCCTTTTGTACTTTAAAGTCTGACTTTTCCAGTTCTTTAGTGGACATCAATCATCAGGTTTCATTTTTGAGTGCGCAATGTTTAAAAGTAGGAAAATTTCTTGAACAAATTGAAGGCATCTCTTTATCATCCCCTCAGGTCTACTAATTTTAAAAACATACTAAAGGGTGATATAAAAATGACCTGGTTTTGATGAGGTCTCTTGCATATCCTAATATCCAATTTAGTGACACTTTCGTAAGATGCAGTGTACTGTCAGGGAATCTACCTTCCTCTAGCCAATATATTGATAAAGATGTAAACAAACAAACACATTCACAAGCCATCACTGTCCATCATCTGTTAGGTGCATAATAATATTCCTGCCCTCAGAGCCATCTAAGGTGATTTAATCAAATAATAGCTAATGTTTTCTCAGACTATTAGAAAAATAAAGGTTGGTACTTATTAAATGAGAACCCCCTTACAAGTTGATTGTTCTACTAATTCCTTGTTTATAAAGTCCTGTCTTTCAAAAGAAGGCTGAATTTTAGCCTAGTCAGTCAGAATATAAAGGTATAAATTAAACTCAGAACCATGTTTTGGCATTTAGGTTTGACACTTCAGAAAATTTAGGCCTTGGAGCAAAGGATCATACATAATTGGACTTGAATTTGTTTGGGATTCAGATGTATCAACAGTCAACAGGAGAAGAAGAGTGAAGAAAAAATTTAAGAACAAAGAATGTTTAGAATCTTTCTGTGAAGTAACTGACTAGACACTAGGATATTCTGGCAAATACATACTTCTTTCATAGAGATTGTTGGCACATAACACACAACCCCATTTTGAATTGACCCTCATTAATTGACCATTATGTCAGATTGAGAGGAACGTCATTTTGGTTTTAATACCTTGTTTGACCAGATTGGTGGTCTTTGGTGAATGTTTAGCTGTATATAAAAATGGGAAAAAGAAGATAAGCTTTCCTGTTCCATGTGGATATACTTGCCATAGTATGTCAGATATCTCTTTATCTAGTCTTAAATAGATAATGGAAAACATTAAGTGGTCAGATCATCTAAGGTTTGAATCTTAGCTGAGTGACTAACTCTGGACAGGTTGCTTATCCTCAGAGACCTTAAGCTGTAAAACAGAGATAATGAGGCATCCCTCGTAGGTGCTTGTGAATGAGGAAAGACTTGGAACGCTTAATACAGGGCCCAGAACACGGATACTCAGACACAATAGCCACAAAAATGGACTCACACATACCATGAAAATAGCACTGGTCCAGGCAATATTTCATTCTGTTGCAAGTAAGTCATCCTGAGTTGGAGCCAACTGGATAGCAACTAACTACAGCTAGCAATAGAATGCAAAAAAAGTTTTTTTTTTCCTTTTTCATATACATTTTGAATATATTAAAACCTGAAATCTGGTAGAATTGAGATAACATATTTCAGTCCCAAGTAAATGAGAGAACCCTAAGATATTCTAAAAATTAGCGAATTGTCATTACCACATACACTCATCAGTCTCTACTTAGTATAGCAGGTAGACAGGTCAATATGAAATTTCAGGAAATCTCTAGAGAAAGCAGTCCCAGAGGAAGTACTTTTCCATTCCTTCACCCATTAGTTTTGAGATGGTCACAAATGGTGTGTTTGATGTCTGGACAGTCACCATTTTCATAACATGGGTAATTAAAGGCAGCCATTTAAGAAAATAGAGCTCTTAAGTGTCCAGCAAAAAAAAAACAAGAAAGGGTTTAAAGAAAAATTTTCAAAATGTAATTCCATTTTAATAATTAACCATGGTCACACATAATTTTGGAGTAATGAGATACTACCTAATTTCTCAATGACAACAGAGAAATAAAATTTTTATTTAATTTCTGAAAAAAGAAAAAATCAGTCATTTCACTTGAAACTCAGATTTTAATTTGAGTTTTAGAAAGAATATTTTCCACCAGGTAGCAGAATAATAGCAAGACAGACCTCAGGCACAATGAATCATTTGAGCTGAGTAACTTTTCATATAATTGTGCTTAACATTTGCTAGTTGTTCAGAAACTACTGTATGAACATGTGTATATTTCCAAACTCAAATGAAAAACTATAAAATTTGATTTAAGCCATGTGCTTTCTTTCTCTCTCTCTCTCTTTAAAAATACATACATAAAATAAAATAGGGCATGGATTTGGAGAGGCTTGTATACATTTTATTCAAAAAATTAAATTTAAAATAGCCAGGTGACACCTGAACCACAGGCTTTGTAATACCCCCAAAATATCTAGGTTGATTTTAGAATTCAGCCTTACCAGCCCTGAGGCTGGAAATCTTGAACAATCCAGCTGGCCCCAGTATGACTGAGAGCTAGTATACCCAATTAGCTCAACTTCATCTGTTGGTGAGGTTGCCAGTCTAGGCCTCTTGGACCACAATGTAAATGATCTAAATGAAGTGGAGAATATAAAGTAAATCATCTGAAGTAAATCAACAACAAACTAGTAAAAACTTCCTTGACCCTCTTTTTTTAATTCATTTGTATAAAGCTGTCAAAAAGTTTTGAGTCTGATTCCAATTCAGGCATCGAGAAGCCACTTCTAGGCAAACAAATGTGTATACCATCACCATCACTCTCATCATCCTTATTATCCACTGTGTGCCAGAAACTCTCCTACGTCCTCCCATACATTTTGCCAATTACTTTCCCTAATTATACTGTAAGTTGCTGCTGTTGTGTGCCATTGAGTTGATTCTGACTCATAGTGACCCACGTGGGACAGAGTAGAAATGCCCCATAGGGTTTCCTAAACTGAAATCTTTACAGGTGTAGATTATCAGGTCTTTTCTGCCATGGAGCAGCTGTTGGGTTTGAACCACTGATCTTTCAGTTAGCAGCCTAGCTCATAACCATTTTGCCACCATTGTTCTTTGTAATGTTTGTATCCCCATTCTAACTGAGAAGAAATGGATATTCAGAAAGCCTACACAGCTAGATATCATTGGAGCTGAGATAGGAATCCAGGTCTGTTTATTGATAGGTGAATTCATGTATCAAAAGTCACATAAGTTTGGTCATAGAGCATCTTGGGGTACATTACATGATATTGGTTGTATATATGGGGAAGCTAGGATCCAGACCATGCTAAATGGCCAGACTGAAAAGAAAAGGCTCAGAGGGTTGTGGCCAGTAGATCAATAGCACTGAATACCTATGGCTTTTCTGACTTGATACACATAAAGTTGCAATTCAGTATGAGACGTGATGACAGAGTCTGTCTTGAATGGAGCCTTTTTGTATATAGACAGAGTCTGTATAAGATAAACATACCTTTGTCTTTTTCATGAAGTTTAATTTTGTTTCATTTTTCCACTGGTTTCATAAACATGTATGGAATATCTTCTTTTCTACCATGTGTGACCTGGTGGAATGAGGAATGACGCTATAATTTACCAACCTGGCTTTAAAATCCTCTCTGTTCTTCCTATTTGAGTCTTGCTTGATGCAAAAAGTTAAGCATTGGACTAATAATAGAAAGGTTGGTGTTTTTAACCCACCCAGAGGCATCTTGGAAGAAAGGTTTTTCTATCTGTTTTGGAAAGATCACAGCCATGAAATCCATATGGCACTAGTTCTACTCTGCAATACATGGGGTTGGCATGAGTCAGAATTGACTTAATGGCAACTTTTCTTTTCCTTCTTTCTACTGAGTAATTGATATTGGTATGCAGCTGCTCAACTTCTCTGACTTTTTTACCTTTCATTTAAAGATAAGGAAACTGATTCTCACTCCATAATAAATACATAGTGTCTGAAACTAAGTAGATGTTTAGTAAATCATGTTTGTCATTGTTTGACATTCCTGTGACTGAAAATCAACAATTAATCTCTAAAAGGAAAGAGAAATATTTATTGATGATTTTAGACCTTTTACAAAATACAGCTGATTTTTATTTATGTGCTCTAAAACAATATACAGATCCTGTATGGCAATGTGTAAAGAGTTTATCTCAAAAGCAATCAACCCAGTACAAGTAGGATGTCCCAGTTCTAAAGAGGGTGGAAGTCACTGTGGCAGTTCTACCTCTGAGTTAGAGCAGTGATTCTGCCCCTTTAAGCCCCACTCCCTCCCCAGGGTCTGTTCAGAAGCCTCTGGGCTGGTCCAGGCTGCTACCCTATGAACCTCGTTTCTGACAAATAGGGACAGATAGCCTTAAAATTCATCCTCCCCAAGGGAAGAAATCCAGTTGTAGCTCTTTTGCCTTTTAAAGAACATAGATTGCATATTTTTAATTTTTTTGAGGATATGTTTTTGCCAATTTGTACTTGGAGAGACATAAATATATAAAAAGGGAATTTCCTTTTCTCTGAATAATTAGGAGAGAAAAATTTAGCTTTCAGTCAGAGCACATCTGCTTCAGTTTTTCAGTTGTATATTTAAGAGGGAAGGCTGTAACAAAGAACCAGTCCTTTTTTTGTGTGTATCCATATGTTAGAGTCTTTATTCACCATGATGTATATAAACTTTATAGACAATCCCGTATATGAAATATTGTCACATTTCCATGTGATAACAACAAAAATCATTTTATTTGTATTTAGAATTGTAGTAAGAAAGTATTTAGTTGCCTCATTCATATGTTAAAGATGAAGAAACTCAAGAGAATAAATGGCAAATCCCCAGTTATATAGTGGTGAGGAATTCCTAGGTGGTACAATTAAGGGCTCAACCACTGGCTGAAATGTTGATGGTTCAAAGTTGCTGAGAGGCATCTCAGAAAAGAGTCCTGGCAATCTGCTTTTTGAAAGGTCACAGCACTGAAAACTCTATAGAGTAGTTCTAATTTGCATGGGGTCATCATGAGTCAGAATTTACTTGACACCAACTGACAGTAACAGAAACACACTTTGAATTCTATAAAACCAAAAACAAGTCGCCATTGAGTTAGCTCTGACTCGAGGCTACTCCATGTGTGTTCTAGTACTCCACACAGTTTTCAATGGCTGATTTTTCAGAAGTAGATTGCCAGGTCTTTTTTGCAAGCACCTCCAAACTTTGAGTTAGCAGTGAGAGTTCACAATTGGTATCTCTTAGGGATTCCATTATATAATAATCCCTCATCTGTGAGTGTCCAGTTTATTCAAATTTTGATCTCTCTTCTTCAAAAGGCATTGAGGTGCTAAATAAAGTTTGGTTGATGTTACTTGAGCATTTATAGTATATATGGAAAGCAGGATTTGCATTCCTTGTTTAACTCACTAGAATGTTTGAAGGATAGAATTTTGAATTCACTCTGGACTAAATAGAACACCATAGAATTTGGCACTTCAGGGTTGGATGGGGCTGTAAGAATCCAAGGTCTAACTTAACTTACCTCTGGTTATTTGATTTAAAAGTTCTTTAAAACTTCAAATTGCATGGTCAAACATTTCCTAGAAATCATTACTTTACTCTCTTATGCTCTCTTATGTTAGTGTTGATAAATATTAGTTATCAGAACTAATATTTTATATTTATATTTATATTTTAGTGCTGATCCAAGATCTCATTGTAACTCAGAACCTTGTCCCTAGATAGACCAAAGGATTAGTCTGATTTCTCCTTGTTCCTTGTATATATGAATTCTTTGCCAGATAACTTTATAGTCCCTCCCACAGATGTAGACTATATTTCCACATCCTTTGACTTTGGCTTGGCCACATGACTTCCTTACATGTTAGCAGATTTGACATAAGCAATGGTTGAAATGTATTTATATCATTGGGTTTATCTGCTTCCATGTCTGTCATCCACCATGATAGTTTCTACCCTGTCTGCCTTCAAAGGATTATATATGGAGCAGACCATGTCTTAGCAGTGGGCAAGCCAAGTATAGCTTGACCTGCTGCTTGAATAAGAACAGCTCAGCTGAGCTCAGCTTCCATCAGCTTTTGGCAGTACATCCTCAACAAAACTGCAGACACCAAAGACCAAAAAAAAAAAAAAACCAACTTTGAGATGATTTTGACTCAGAGCAATTATCAGGAAAGAATTGTGCTCTAAAGTGTTTTCAATGTGTAATTTTTCAAAAGTAGATCATCAGGCATTTTTTTCCAAGGCACTTTGGATTGACTTGAACCTGCAACCTTTCTGTTAGCAAGTGAGTACATTAAATATTAGCACTCCCCAGGGATCAGGGATTCCAGAAATGAAAGTAAGATATACTTATTACATTCTCCACAATTTTATGCTTCTTCCATAGCAAAAGATGATTGATAGAGCCTTTGGATATATATTTTGATGATAAATAGTATAGTTATAAATTGTATAACAATAACTGAGTTTAAAGTTTAAATTTAAGAGTTTTTTTTTTTAAGAGAGATTTCCAGGATTTTTATTTGTTATTGTTCTGCAGAAATTAAACCCCATTTAAAATGTAGTGTTAAAAATAAGACTCTTGATTGAAGAGGTAGAGAGCAATAGCTACAAACCCTTTTTCATCAGATTTTATTATTATTCATCCACATACTGAAAACTATTTCTCATTTGTTCATTAATTAAAAAAAAAAAAAAAAAAAAAACTCTACTAATCACTATGATGCAGCAGGTACTGAGTTTTTCAGGATGAGCATCCCAGGTGCTTCAGAGAACTCACAGCTTAAAAGGACATAGAGGTTCCAACAAACAATTAGTATACAATGAAATAAGAAGCTAAAAGGAACTTGGGAAAGGTGAAAGATTTTAAGAAGGCATTTAAACAATAGCTAAAAGATTAAGCACTTATTACTAACTAGGTGTTAATTGGCGTGTTATACATGAATTGATTCATTTAATCTTTAATATATAAGAATAAAAATCGTTAATACTATTTTCCCACCACTCATCTGTCAGTTTGTCAAACTGTTGTGGCTTATGTGTTTCTGTGGTTCTGGAAGCTAGACCATTGATAATTCATTTACCAGCAGGGTTACCCATGGTCAACAGATTTAAGAGATTTCAGCAACCTTACTTGCTAGAAGTGAGGAGTATTTGAAGCATTTATGGATGAAGATCAAAAACTAAAGCCTTCAGTAGGGATTACACCTCAATATAAAACAAAAGCCCTCACAATTGGACTGAAAAACAGCATCATGATAGATGGAGAAAATAGTGAACTTGTCAAGAGTTTCATTTTACTTGGATCAACAATCAATGTCCACAGAAGTAGCAGTCAAAAAATCAAATGATGTATTGTATTGGGCAAATCTGCAGCAAAAGATCTCTTTAAAGTGTTAAAAAGGAAAAATGTCACTTTGAATACTAAGGTACACATGAGTGCATAAGCCATGTTATGTATAATCACCTCATATGCATGAAAAGCTGCACAATAAATAAGGAAGACTTAAGAACTGATATCTTTGAATTATGGTGTTGTTGAAGAATATTATATATACCATGGACTGTCTTGGAAGAATTATGTTCCTTTGAAGTGAGGATGGTGAAACTTTGTCTCCCATGCTTTGAATATGTTATAAGTAGGGACCAGTCCCTGGAAAAGGACATCATGTTTGATAAAGTAGAGAGTCACTGAGAAAGAGGAAGACTTTCAAGGAGATAGAAAGACATAGTGGCTACAACAGTAGGTTCAAACACAGAAGCAATTGTGAGGTTGGAGCAGGACTGGGTAGTCTTTTGTTTCATTGCACATAAGGCAGCAATGAATCTCAGCCCACTCAATGCACCTAACAATGGTAACAATACTGTTTACACTTTAAAGACAAGGAAGTAGAGTTGCAGGAAGGAGGTTCCATAACACGCCCTTAGTCAAATATCATATAGTGATAGTGGTTAGATTTGAGCTCATGCAGTGTAGATTACACAGCCTGGGCTTTTAACCAGTATATATCAAGCTGCAGATAAGGTTATAGCTGAGCTGTTACATAAATGAAAATGTCTAGGGCTGCAACAAATGTCAGTATTATATTGTGATGGCAAGCGCAACATCTGAAGGAATGTGGCTACTCTAGTTTGACTCATGCTGTTATATTACATGGGTTTAAAGGCCTTTCTTTTTGAGGATTATGCCAGATGCTATTATCTACCAACCTCCTTATCTCTCCTTGCTATTCATGGAAGACTCTGACTCACACACATCCTCCCCCACTCCATTCATCTTTCATCCTAGACAACTTCATTGTCCTTGAGAATGACCCAATGAACAACCTGACTCATAATTCTTGACCTCATCTCCAATAGCCTTTACTTCTATTCTACAACACAGGCTGATGATTTATCCTTAACTTCATCACTATTGGGATTTTGCTACTCATTGAATCTTAAATATTCCATTCTCTAATCACAACCTCTGGTTTGTATAGCTTTCTAGATATCTCATTCCTATTAAATCTGCCAACAGTAACATAAAGTTTCTCCACCTCTTTCCTTCTAGAGTTTATTCCAGTACATCCCTCCTTTCTTCACTTGCTTTGCTATCTAACCTGACATGTGAATTCAATTTCCCTCAAGTCATTTAACCACTTCAATAATAGCTCCATCTGCTATTATTCAGAATTTGGGACCTTTAAATCAAACTAGATTCTGTACCACTCATTTATGTCATTTCTTCTTTCTTCACAGCAGTTATTCCAAAGTTATATCAGTGTCTTTCAATTTGTTTTATCCTCTAATTTCTTATAACAGTTTGCTTCCTTATAACCTTAGAAACAGAATGGGGTGGTTCTACTCTGATTTACAGGATCACTATGACTCAGAATTAATTCAATGGCAATGGATTTAGGTTTTTTTTTTGGCTTTTGGTTTTTGGTTTCCTGTAGCAAGTGATCTCATCTCCATTATTATTATTATTATTATTATTATTATTCCAGTTCTTCCTCCTCTCCCCTCCCACCCCTGGTAACCAATAAAGAAAATTTCCTTTCATATATAAACTTTTCCTTGACTTTTTACAATAAGAACTCATACAATATTTGTCCCTCTGTGACTGACTTATTTCACTCAGCATAAAGTCCTCCAAATTCATTCACGTTATGTGATGTTTTGCAGATTCCACATTATCCTTTAGTGTTGCAGAGTATTACATTGCATATATGTACCATAGTTGGTTATCCATTTTTCTATCGATGAGCACCTAGGTTGTTTGCATCTTCTTCCTACTATACATAGTGCTGCAATGAACATGAGTGGGCATATATCTGTCTTTGTCCTGGCTCTCACTTCTTTAGAATACATACCTAGTAATGGAATTGTTGGATCAAATGGTATTTCTAATTCCAAATTTTTAAGGAATCACCACATTGCTTTCTGGAGGTGGTTATATCATTTTACAGCCCCACCAGGAGTGTATGAGAGTCCCAATCTCTCCACATCCTCACCAGCATTTGTTATTTTCTGTCATGTTGAACTTGGCTATTAGTGCTGGGCAAAATGGTATCTCATTATTGTTTTGATTTGCATCTCTCTAATGGCTAATGATGGTAAACATTTCTTCATATGTTTGTTGGCCACCAGAATATCCTCTTTAGTGAAGTGTCTATTCATGTCTTCCACCTATTTTTGAGTTGGATTCTTTGACATTTTGTTGTTGAGATATTGGAGGTTTCTATAAATTTTAGAGATAAGCCACTTGTCAGATACATCATTGCCAAATATTTTTTTCCAGTCTGTAGGTTCTCTTTTGCCTCTTTTGGAAAAGTTTTTAGAAACACATAAAAATTTAAGTTTTAGAAGATCCCATTCATCTAGTTTATCTTCTGTTTGTGTATTTTGGGTTATGCTTGATTGTTTATTTTTGCCATAATTTAGGGTCCATAAATTTGCCCCTAGTTTTTCCTTGAGGAACATTATAGTTTCAGGTTTCACACTTAAGTCTTTGATCCATTTGGAGTTAGTTTTTGTGTATAGTGTAAGTATGGATCTTGTTTCATTTTTCTGCAAATGGATATCCAGTTTTGCCAGCACCATTTGTGAGAGAGACCATGTCTTTCCCGTTTAATGGATTTAGCCCTTTGTCAAAAATCAGCTGACTATAAGTCGATGCATCTATTTCTGGGTTCTCAATTCTGCTCTACTGGTCTGTGTGTCTGTCACTGTAACAATGTACCAGGCTGTTTTGACTATTGTGGATGTATAGTTGGTTTTGAGATCCAGGAGTGTAAGACCTCTTACTTTGTTCTTCTTAAATAGTGCTTTGCTTATCCAAGGTCTCTTTCTTTTCCATATAAAGTTAGTGATTGTTTTTTTCCATATCCTTAAAGAATGTTGATGGAATTTGGATTGGCATTGCATTGAATATATAAATTTCTTTGGGTAGAATTGAAACTTTCACAATGTTCAATCTTCCTATCGATGAGCATGGAATGTTCTTCAATTTATGTAGATCTCTAATGGTTCATGAAGTTGTGTCTCGTAGTTTTCTTTGTACAAGACTTTTGTGTCCCTAGTGAGATTTATTCCCACATATTTTATATTTGTGTTAGCTCTATTAAATGGCAGAGAGCTCTGGTAGCGTAGTGGCTAAGGCACTTGACTGCTAACCAGAAGGCTGGCAGTTCAAACCCACCAGCCACTCCTTGGAAGGAAGTTTGGGCAATCTACTTCCATAGTGATACCACCTCAGAAACCCAAGGAGGGGTCGCTATGTTTTGGGTCCAACTCCATGGCTCATAACAACAACAACAACAACATTGTAAATGGTATTGATTTCCTTATTTCCTTTTCAGCAATCCCTTTGCTGGTGTAGAGGAATACAACTGACTTTCATATGTTGATCTTGTATCATGCCACTGTGCTATATCTCTCAATTAGTTCCAATTTTTTTTTTTTTTTTTGCTGAGTCTCTTGGGTTTCCTAGGTGTAGGATCATATCATCAGCAAATAGGGATAGTTTGACTTCTTCCTTACCAGTTTGGGTGCCTTTGATTTCATTTTCTTGCCTTATTAACCTGGCTAGGACTTCCAATACAGTGTTGCGTAGAAGTGGTGGTAGAAGGCATCCTTGTCTGGCTCCTGTTCAGAAAGGGAATTGTTTCAGTCTCTCTCTATTGGGAATAATGTTGGCTATTGGTTTTGCATATATGTCCTTCATTATGTTGAGGAATGTACCTTCTATTCCTATTTTGCTGAGAGTTTTGATCAGGAATGGGTGCTGCATTTTATCAAGTGCCTTTTTTGCGTCTATTGATATGATCGTGTGGTTCTTTTCCTTTGTTTTATTTATGTGGTGAATGGCATTGATGGTTTTTCTAATGTTGAACCATCCATGAATATAAGGTATAAACCTCACTTGGTCATAATGTATTATTTTTTTTGATATGCTGTTGTAATCTATTGGCTAGGATTTTGCTGAAAATTTTTGCATCTATATTCATGAGGGATATTGTCCTATAGATTTCTTTTGAGTGATGCCTTCCTGGTTTTGGTATCAACGTTATGCTTGCTACATGAAATGAATTTAGGAGGATACCATCTTTTTTTTTTTTTTCTTCCTGGGAGCTCTGGTAGCATAGTGGCTAAGGCACTTGACTGCTAACCAGAAGGCTGGCGGTTTAAACCCACCAACCACTCCTCAGAAGGAAGATGGGGCAATCTACTTCTGTAGTGATACTGCCTCAGAAACCCAAGGTGTGGTCGTTATGAGTCGGTCTGACTCAATGGCACATAACAACACGACCATCTTTTTCTATGTTCTTGAACAGTTCGAGTAGGATTGGTAGCAGTCCTTCTCTGAACATTTGGTACAATTCTCCAGTGAAACCCCTGGCCCAGGGTTTTTTTTGTTGTTGTTGGTGGTGGTGCTGGTGGTGGTGGTGGTGGTAATTTTTTGATAACCTGTTCAATTTCTTCTTATTTTATGGGCTTGTTCAAATTTTCCACCTCAGTCTGTGTTAGTTGAGGTAAGTAGTATGTTTCTAGAAATATGTCCATTTCTTCTGGATTATCAAAATTTTGGGGGTATAGTTCTTAATAGTATCCTAATATTATCCTTTTACTTTCTGTTGGTTCTGTTATCACATAACAAATTTGTTTCTTATTCATGTTATCTGTATTCTCGCCCTCTTTTTGTTTGTTAAGTTTGCTGGTGGTTTGTCAATTTTATTGATCTTTTCAAAGAAACAACTTATGGCTTTGATTTTTTTCTATAGTCTTTCTGTTTACCATTTCATTTATTTCTGATTGAATCTTTATAATTTATTTTCTTCTGGTGACTGTAAGCTTTTTTTTTTTTTTTTTGCTATTCTTTTTCTAATTTTTGGAGATATTGGGTTAAGGTGTTGATTTTGGCTCTTCTTTTTTGATGTGTGCATTTATTGTTATAATTTGACCTCTGATCACTGCTCTTGTTGTGTCCCAAAGTCTTGGGTATGCTGTGTTTTCTTTGTCATTTGATTCAAATAATTCTATAATTTCATTTTCTATTTCTTCTATTACCCAGTCATTTTCAAGGATGGTGTTATTCAGTTGCAATGTGTTTGTTCTTTTTCCATTAATATTCCTATTGTTGATTCTAGTTTAATAGCATTATGATCTGAGAAGAAGCTTTGCAGCATTTTGATGTTTTAAAATTTATTAAGGTTTACTTTGTAACCCAACATACGGTCTATCTGGGATAATGTTCCATGTGCACTGGAAAGGAATGTAAATTGTGCTGTTGTTGGGTGAAGTGCTCTGTAGATATCTAGAAGATCAAGCTGGTGAATTATATTGTATAGTTCTTCTGCATCTTTGCTGAGTTTCTTTGCAGTTGTTCTATCTTTGATTGAAAGTGGTATATTAAAGTCTCCCACTGTGACTGTGGAGTCATCTATTTATCTTTTCTGTTTTGTTAAAATCTAGTTTATGTTTTTTGGGGCTTTTTTATTGGGTGCATGTACATTATTTTTTATGGTTATATCCTCTTGTTCAACCAATCCTTTAATCATTATCTAATGTCCTTCCTTTTCTCTTATGGTGGTTTTTGTCTTAAAGTCAATTTGATCAGAATTAATATTTCCAGTCCTGCTCTTTTTGGTTCCCATTTGCTTGGTATATCTTTTTCCAACCTTTGATTTTTAGTCTATTTTGTCTTTCTCTCTAAGGTGTGTCTCTTGTAGACAGCATATTGATGGATTATGCTTTCTTATCCAGTCTGCAACTCTCAGTCTCTTGAGTGGTGCATTTAATCCACTGATATTCAGTGTAATTATCAACAAGTATGAATTTTGTTGCCGTCATTTTGTTCTGTGTGTTTTCTTGGTGTTCCTGGTTACTTTGTTCCATATAATTTTCTGTGCTCAGTTCATTTTGTTTATGAATCATGTTATCACTTCTTTCATTGTGATTTTTTAAATATTTGCTAAATATTTGTGCTTGTCCTCTTTTTAACTTTGTTGTGAAGGATTATCATTTTTCTTTGAGGTTATCCTGTGATTTATAATTTTCTCCCCAAGTTTAGAACAGTCCATTCTATCTTGCAATTGTCTTGACTTTCTCACCATTTAGAAGTTCTGTAACTACACTATTTTTTTCTTCCTCGTAGTTTATAGTTATCCTCATTTCCAATTGATGTCTCTAGTTCCCCGTTTACAATTCTGTAGGCTTATTTACTTTGGATACTTCCATAAATGGGCTGGTTTCTGGGTTATGTCATCAAGTGTGTTAATGGTCAGTTGTTGGCTGCTGTTTGTTCTCTCTCCAAAGGACTCCCTTTAGCATTTCTTGGAAGGTTGGTCTGGTTTTAACAAATTCCCTTAATTTCTGCTTATGTGGAAATGTCTTGATTTCACCATCATATCTGAGGCACAATTTTAGTGCATATATAATTTTTGGTTGGAATTTTTTTTCTTTTAGGGTTTTATTGCCTTCTCACCTGCGTGGTTTCTGCCAAGAAATCAAACTTTAGTCTCATTGGTTGCCCTTTGTAGGAAACTTTTTGTTTTTTCCATGTTGCTTTCAGGATTCTTTTTGTCTATGGTTTTAGTGAGTTTGATGATGATATGTCTTGGTAATTTTCTTTTGGGGTCTATCTGTTTGGGGTTTCTTGGACTTCTTGAATGGATATACTCTTGTCTTTCATCATATCAGGAAATTCTCTTCTAACAAATCTTCAAGTATTTTCTCTGTTCTTTTATTTGTCCCTTCCTGTTCTGGAATTCTAATTACACATGTTGTTGTTGTTGCTGTTGTTATGTGCCATTGAGTCAGACCTGACTCATAGCAACCCCTCCTTGGGTTTCCAAGGCAGTATCACTACAGAAGTAGATTGCTCAACCTTCCTTCCGAGGAGTGGCTGGTGGGTTTGAATCGCCAGCCTTCTGGTAAGCAGTCAAGTGCCTTAGGCATTATGCTACCAGAGCTCCCAGGTTATTCTTTTTGATGATATCCCATATGCACCTTAGGGTTTCTTCATTTTGTTTTGATCTTTTTTTTTTTTTTTTTCTGATTAATCCCTTTCCAAAGAAATATTGAGGTATTTGTCTTCAATCTCGCTAATTCTGTCTTCCATTGATTTGATTTTACTTCTTTGTCCATTCAATGTGTTATCTATTTCTGAGAATTTAGTATTAATCTTCTGGATTTCTATCTGTAGATTTTGTAAAAGTTCTAATTTTTCATTTATTTTGTCATTTTGTTCTTGTTTTGTCTTCTGAAATTTTTCTAGGGTTTTCTCTGTTTTCCTCAATTTTGTCAGTGTTTTCCTTGATCTGGCTCTAAATCCATTGAAGGTACCTAAATATAATTCTTTTGAATTCTTTATTAGGGAGTTCCAATGATGCTTCTTCATCAGGGATCTGTATCCTGGTTCCTTGTTTCTACTGCTTTATTTTGTTTCTTTGTGTGGATTGTGCTGTTCTATTTTCTCTGAGACTTTGTAACATTTTTGTGTTTATATTTAATTGGTGATTGAATGCTAGAGTGATTCACCCAAGATTTTTGTTTTCTTTGTTTTATTTGGATGTATTTGAGTTAGCAGTGTACTGTGTCCCTCTATTTACCAATTGGAAGGGCTTATATACTTACATACCTGTTTCTTTCCAGTCATCAGCCTCCATATGTCCATGCTGTCTTTGGGAAATGGAGCCTCTTCTAGGTCCCTGGAACCTGAATGAGAATGCTTTCACTTTAAATATCCAAAAGGCTACCACTTATAAACATGAAAATGGCTGCACCCAAGTTCCAGTTATAAACTTTCAAAATGGTTGTGACCTCCTGACAGCTGAAAATCCACAGTTCAGTTTGTCTCCTTTGCTGTTTCACTTTTCAGTCATCAGTTACTTGTGCAGTAGTCCATGCAGCCCTTGGTGAGCAGAGATTATTTTGAGGTTAGTTCTCAGGTCCTAACACCACTTGGAAATATTCAGGCTATCCATGCTGTCAGGACAGCTGACAGTCCGCAGTTCTGTTTGCCTCTTTACTCACTGTTTTCATTCACGTTTTTCTACTAGTTGGTGTTTAGTCTACTTCTGTATTCTGCCTTTCAGAGCTCAAGCCTCTGGGATTCTCTTTTGTATCTGTGTCAATTGGTTTCTCTTTTTTTTGTTGAAGAGGGTCTGTGTAGCTTGTCTGCCTATTCTGCCATCTTACTGGAAGTCTCATCATCTCCTACTTTTTGGAGAAAATAGATTTCAGACTTGAACTCTTTAATTGCCTCCTGAAAGCTGGCAGTTCAAACCCACCAGCCACTCCTTAGAAGGAAAGTTCGGTAATGTACTTCCATAGTGATAACACCTCAGAAATCCAAGGAGGGGTCACTATGAGTCAGGTCCGACTCAACAGCACATAACAACAACAACGACATGCCTACAAAGCCCATGTTTTTCCCTTTACTTCTCATCTCAAAGGAAAATAAATTTATACCCTTTGCCCAAGTTGATCTTCTATCTTTATTTTAGAGCTTATTTCCTCTCTTCTTCTTGAAGATTCATCCATAAATGATCTTTCTCCCCCTTCCTTTTTTTTTTTTTTTTTAATTCCAAACTATTCCCTTTTTGCTGGGTCATATTTTTAAGTATGAAAATATACTCATATTACATCTATACTTTTTAAAATTATGTACATAAAACTTCATTCCACCCAATGATACCCAATAGAAATAATTATACACTCTTTTCCTTTCATATTGTAACTTCCTGAAAAAGGAATCAACATTTTCTCTGTTCTTAAACCCTTTACCACTGTATCTGGCCAAGCAATGCATCACTACCTGGAAACAATTCTGAACAAATTGTTTTTCTTGTCTAAATACAGTCCAATCCCAATACTCCTTGACTTCTCTCTGGTTCTCAAACTGTCATCCTTTCACTCTCCTTGAGCTTCTATCAGATGTCACCTCTTTATATTTCTTCTCAATTTTCCACTGTTCTTTTTCCATATATGCCTTAGATTCCTCAGCCACCCCTTATTTTTATTTCTTATTGGTTGATGTTCCTGTGGATTTTGTCTTTTGTTTTGTTTTTCTCTACTAATCCCTATTTATTCTTTACCAGAATGTCAACTCCTTAGAGTCATCATACTGACAGCTACATTTTTGTCATTGTTGTTGTTTCTCAAGCAAGTATAATGTAATGGTTGAAAATACAGATTCAGGAGGCAAGTTATCTGGGTTTACAATATGGCTTCACCATGTCCTACCTCTGTGATCGTGAAGAAGTTACTTAAATCTCTTAGACTTTTATTTTTCTTATCTGTTAATGGGTATCCTTTGGTTGTTTTGAGGATTAAATGAGTAAAATATATAAAACACTTAGAAATTTATGAGTGTGTGTCATATTCTGCCAAGTCAATTCTGATACATAGTAACCCTATAGGGCACAGAAGAACTCTTCCATAAGTTTTCCTGGGATGTAATCTGTATGGGAGTAGATGCTTTTTTTTTTTTTTTTTTTTGGTCCCATGGAACAGCTGATGGGTTCAACTGCTGACCTTTCAGTTAGCAGCCAACTGCTTAACTGTTGCATCACTAGCACTCCTTAAATACCAAGTATGTGTTAGCTATTACTAAATAACTGTCCAGAAATCGAGTTCTATATTTAAGAGCACTTACTGTCCCCAGATGTTCCATGAGTTGCTCAAAATCTTATTCACAACAGAACTCATCATTGTCTTACCATAAAAACCTTTCCTCTTAGTTGCTTTATCTGAAAGCTTTGTATCACCATTTCCAACATGAAACCAGAACCTGAGCCCTTTCCCTTGCTTTCCTTTCCATTTTCCAACAGGTTCCAAGTCTTATTTTTTCTATTGTCAAATTTTCCTCAAGTCTGTCTCCTATCTGTATCCTTACTACAGCCATAATTCATTGCCTCATTACTGGTGTGTGTATTTTATGTGTTAGAAGATGGAGGTCTAGACTATTGCAATTAATTTTCTTGTGACTAGTTATGACACTCCTCAGAAGGAAGGTTGGGCAATCCTACTTCTGTAGTGATACTGCCTCGGAAACCCAAGGAGGGGTCGCTATAAGTCGGGGCCGACTTGACGGCAAATAACAACAGTTATGACACCTTCATGTCACAGGTCTGCTTGGAATCCTTCAACAGCTATCAGTTTCAAGGAAATGTCCATACCTGAGCATGGTTTACAAGATTCTCTTTGATCTAAACACTGTTCTCTCCCTTTCCAGTTTAAACCTCTATGATTTCACCCATATAATCCACAATTCAGCCAAACTCAAATACTTCCATTTAATGATTGATGGTATCTTCCAAATCCGTTTTACTACCTGTAGTGAAGGTTTTTAAGTATACTGTTAGGTGCTGTTGAGTTGGTTTCAACTCAGAGACCCTACATACAACAAGATGAAATACTGCCCAGTCCTTTGTCATCCTCACAATTGTTGCCATGCTTGAGCCCATCATTGCAGCTACTCTATCAATCCATCTCATTAAGGGTCTTCACTTTTTTCACTGATCCTCTACCTTACCCATCAAGATATCCTTCTCCAGGGACTGGTCCCTTCTGACAACATGACCCAAAGTATGAGAGACAAGGTCTGACAATTCTTGCTTCTAAGGGGAATTCTGGCTGTACTTCCTCCAAAACAGATTTGTTCATTTTTCTGGCTGTGCATGGTACACTTAATATTCTCTGCTAACACCACAATTCAAATGCATCAATTCTTCTGTGGTCTTCCTTATTCATTGTCCTGTTCTCACAACCATATTGAAAATACCATGGCTTGCGTCGGGTGAACAAAACTTGCTCTTCAAAGTAACATCTCTAACACTTTCAATACGTCTTTTGCAGCAGATTTGCCCAATGCAATGTGTCATTTTATTTCTTGACTACTGCTTCTATAGACATTGATTTTGAATCTAAGTAAAATGAAATCCTTAACAACTTCAATCTTTTCTGTGTTTATTATGATGTTGTTTAAGTACATAGCTCATCTAAACAACTTAAAATTACAAGACAAAAATAAATTCAGATAAAAGGAAAATCTAGATTTATTTAAAATTTCACAAGTAATTTAAAATCTAATTACATAAACCTAAAACCTTTCTGACTTCTTGTAATTTTTTAGTGATTTTTCCTCATTTTATATAGATAATTTCCGTTGAAAATATATCTACTTTCTTCCCTCTTATTTAGAGCTTGACTCATATTACCCCAGTTGCTAATCTCTCTCCCAATGCTATTTCAAAGCACGTGAATTGAATATTGCAATAATGAACCCAATTTTGTAAAAAAAAAAAAAACACATAGACTGATATCACATAGACTGATAGAAAAAATATACTAATAAGTAATACCATTGGAGTGACTGTTATACTTTTTCTTTGTGTGTTTGTGTGTGTGTACACTGGGATGCTTAAAGTTTCTCTCCTATACATTTATCACATTTCTTATAAGAAAAATATGTCCAAAATTAAAACAATTATGGGTCAGTCAGCAACTTATTATATGTATTGAATCTAGATCTGTGTTCTTTTAGCATAAAACACTTGAGGTTACATGTTGTTGAATGTAAATATATAGAAAACTGCTAGTTAAATTGAATCTTTAATACAGACCACCTGAGTACTTAGCATATTTTTGCCAGATGTAGCTTTTAGATTTTTCCTCTAGCCTATATAGCACAATTATTGATGAAACACAACAGAATCAGTCATACAAAACTGTGGAATTCTCTCAAAATCATTATTGATAGAATCATGTTTGAACTTAACTCTCTTTTAAAAGGATTGAGGAATCTTTCCACATCTCAGTGTGCATAATTCTGAGTTTTTCATTCCTGGCTTGGAAAACACACGGTACTCTTTGTCTTTTCTTTTCCCAACCAGTTCCCCAACATAGTCTCCACATCCTTCTATTTATCTCTATGAACGCTACCACTACTGCTGTGTTTATACTATAGGTGACAAGACACAAACCAGAATTTGGAGAGAGTAAGTGGAATGGAACTGACTTTAAGTTGTCTTTTAAGAAATGTGCTATAATTCCAACATTTGCATCTGGCATTTTGTAGTTCATAGCCCCCTCATCCTATGCTATGAATTCCAGTCAGATGATTCATTCTGACATGGGAGTTCTTTGCTTCTTTTACACTGAGAAAATGTGAGAAAATGAAGAGGGAATGGTCTCATTCCTTTTGATTTTTATAAGCAATCTTTATTTTTTTTTCCCATAGCTGGAAAAGAGATTTTCCGATGAGAAACTTTGCAGTATGACATAACAATTCCATGTTTCTCAATTCAACTCACTCTTCTTGTTGCTCTTTCCCTCCCCCCTTCCATTTCTCACAATTCAAAGTAAATTGTGAGATTACTAGTACAATTAAGGCTCTGGAAAGAGGAAAACTGCATATTATGGCCTTGATAACCCTTCATGGAGAACAAGTCAATCCTCTGCCACAAATTCCAATTTTAGAGTTGGATTCAGCAATAATAGTGAATAGAAGAAATACAGGAAAGCAGATATGTAATTTAAAATCATCTATGGCCAGATATGTTTATCTAGAAACACTAGGCTCCTGCTAGATGTCTATCATCTCCTCTTTGCATGTATTCCACTTTGGACAGAATAGCTCTTATCTATTATCTAAGTGCTTCTACAACCTTATTTTGGAAAGGTCTCCCTGGTCACACGTACCTTAAGCTTGAAAGGAAGGCAGTTGATTTCATAATTTCTTAACTGAAATACTTTCTGTAGAACAATGCAAATTATATTTATACTGTTGCTTGCAAAGATTAAGATCAATGGAATTGTCACATGTACTGGAATTGGGATTGAAAGTTTCTTTGTTTAATAGGCAATGAATATGTTTCACCACTTAGATAAGCTATGTGCAAGAGTTAAAAGTAAAATTGTTAAATCAAGTAATCAATCTAGAAGTTAAGTATTTTAAATTAAGGCACTGGTATTTCCGTACTGCCAGATTTCAAACAAGTGCAAAAGTCATGAGAATGTGCCATCAATCACTTGCTGAGATGCTATAGGAGATACAATATTACTCGGAAGTTTTTATGTCCAACAAGTTTCCAAATTCTCTCTATTTTTCTTAATATTATACTCTCTAATCCAATGTTCGTATTACCTAGTACCACTCTGACAGGAAATATACCACAAATTGGGTGGCTTTAACAACCAGTTTATTCTCTTACAGTTCAGGAGCCTAGAAGTCAAGTTCAAAGTGCCAGGCTCTAGGTGAAAGCCCCTCAACTTTGGGGTACAGCTCTGCCTCCTGCTTCCAGGCTGCTGCAGTTCTTCACTCAGACAGCTGCTTGCCGCTGAGGCTGACAAACCCAAGGTTGACAAGTTAAAATGCACAATCCCGATGTTACCAAACCACATGGCCGGCCATTAATTTAATTCCATTGTAAGTCCCAAGGTCAGCAGTGCATGGCAGGCTGCTGAACAATGACATGGCTACGTGCAGGGTCCAAGCATGCTATAAGGTAGAGACCATTCCCAAAGCTGCTTCTTATATATGGGAAACAGCCTGCATACCCAAAGCAGCTACTCAGCTGTTTGTGGTAGATCCAACCATGGAGTTGATTGCCAGTCTCATCATGGGGAATAACTACCACTAGCTGTCCAGCCACTCAACCAGGCCCAGTCAAGTTGACACAGAAATATAACCACCACATCCACACACTATTTCTACCTCCATTGTCATTAGTTAAAAATTTCATCATTTTTTATAGTTTTTTCATTTGTTTTCCTGTCTTCAGTTAAACTTTTATAACTCTTGTAACAAAATTTCTCCCTGTGCTTGTATTAATCCAACAATCAGTGAGAATTTCTTTAATTGAAAGTGACACACCCAGCTGAACAATAGCTAAGCTAGAAAAGAGAAATTGATTGAGACAGGCAAATAGAGAGCACAAGTGGTGGATACAGATATGGCTCTCAAATTATCATATAACAGGATATAATCAGGACTATTCTACTCTTTCTATTTCTTGATCCTAATTAATTCTGCTTGCTTTATTTCCCAGATTAGATCATTTGATGTAGTGATAAGAAGACTTCAAGAATCCTAACATAAACTTCCAGCCTATAAACAATTCCATTGAAAAAATAATAAGGCTTCCTTATTTTTCCTTTGGCAAAATAAACAAACCAACAAAAAGTCAAAACTAATGGAAAGGATTATGGTTGGACTTCCTTAGGTAATTTTCCCATTCTTGAATAATTAAATGCTATATCCAGGGGCAGGAGACCATTTAAATAGCTAACTCCAGGCTAAGAGACCTCAACTCTATGAAATATCAGACATACAATAAAAAATAAGTCACATAAGGGAATAAATCAATGAAGTAAAAAAGCAGCAATAAATTGACAATAGAGTAGTCTTTAAGGTACTGCAGATATTGGTATTATGAAGAGTAAAATTTAAAATAATTATATTTAGCATATTCTAGTAGATAAAAGGCATAAAGGAGAATCTAGGCAAAGAAACAAAAACTCACGAAAAAGAGCCAAATGAAAATATGAGTTACATTACTATTGTATCTGTTGTATTGCATAACAGATTGAACCCAGCTAAACAGAGAATGAGTGCACTGGAAGAATGCATAAAGAATTGAAAACAGAGAGATAAAACACATGGTAAACAAAAACAAAGAGTAAGAGATCAGAGGATATACTTTAAAAATAAAAACTTAAAGATATCTTGAAATCCTAGAAGAGAAAAAATAAAACAGTGCTAAATAAGCAGCTGAAAAAGTGGCTGAAAATTTTCAAAATTCAAGAGAGATACTAAATGATAAATTTAGAAAACTGTATGAACTTTTAGACAAATTTTGAAGTAAAATAAACTCATACATAATGTAGTAAGCTGCTAAAGCTGAATACAAAAGAAAATCATATAAGAGTCTAAGGATAAAAGTCAGAATGCAACCAAAAGTACAAGAATAATACTGGCAACTACTTTCTGAAAAGAAACAATGAAAATAAGAAGGCAATGAAATAATATTTTTTTAAATGCTGAAAGAACGTAATTGCCAAATTAGAATTCTACACCTAATATAACTATGATGATAAAATAAATGCATTTCCTATCAAACTAAAGAATTGGAGGATTCATCACCAGCAGAATCATATTAAAGAAAATAGCATAGGATATTTGTTACACTAAAGGAAAAAAGATTACCAGTGAAATCTCAGATATACAGAAAAGGAAAAAAAAAAAAAAAAAAAAACAGCAAAAAGGATAAATCTAAATGACTGGTATTGTTGTTGTTGTTACGTGCTGTCAAGTCGGACCCAACTCATAGTGACCCTCATTGGGTTTTCGAGGCATTATCACTATGGAAGTAGATTGCCCAACCTTCCTTCCAAGGAGTGGCTGGTGGGTTTGAACCTCCAGCCTTTTGGTTAAAACATTAATAGTAGTATCTTATGAGTTTTAAATATAAATTTTTAAAATACACAAAACAGGTAAGAAGAATGGAGATAAAACACAAGTTCCTCTTATTGTCCTGGAAGGGAGTAATAAGAATTATTATTTGATTTTGACATAAAAGTGAGCATTGTGTAATATTTATTGCAATCACCAAAATAATAATAAATGAGACTATGATTACCAAGGCAAAAAAGAGAAAACTGGATTTTTTAAAGTGAATAATTACAATAAAGGCAAGAAGCAGGCAGAGAGGAACTTAGAATTAGTGAGTAAAAACATATTTTAAAATTCAATCTTCCTTCTGAAGAGTGGCTGGTGGGTTTGAACTGCCAGCCTTCTGGTTAGCAGTTAAATGCCTTAGGCACTACACCACCAGAGCTCCTATCAGAAAATATATTAAATACAAATTCACTAAATTTCCCAATTGAAAGATTGTTGGACTGTTCTCCCTCAAAAAACCCACAAAACTTAATTCTCTGCTGTATGTACAACAGAAACATCTAAAATATAAGGAAACACAATCATATTTAAAGTGAAAGGATGGACACAGATGTACCATACAAGTACTAATTAAAAGAAACTTTCTATGGTTTAATAATATCACACAAAATAGATTTCACAGGAAATTTATTTATAGAGATAAAGAAACATAATACATAATGATGAAAGTTTTACTTAAATGAGTTGATACAAAGGTTTTCAATCTGTGTGCACTTAATGCCTAAACCAAAAACCAAACTCACTGCCATCCAGTACAAAAGAATGAAACACTCCCTGGTCTAGAGCCAGCCTCATAATCTTTGCTATACTTGAGCCCATCATTACAGCCACTGTTTCAATCCATCTCATTGAGGGCCTTCTCCTTTTTGCCCTCCACTTTACCAAGCATGCTATCCTTCTGCAGGGAATCGTTCCTTCTGACAACATGACCAAAGTAGGTATGACAAAGCCTGGCTACTCTCGTTTCCAATGAGCTTTCTGGCTGCCCTTCCAGGAAAGATTTGTTAGTTCTGGCAATCCATGGTACTTCCAGTATTCTTCACCAATTGTTCCTGCTGTTATGTGCCATTAAGTCGGACCCAACTCATAGCAACCCCTCCTTGGGTTTCTAAGGCGGTATCACTAAGGAAGTAGATTGTCCAACCTTCCTTTTGAGGAGTGGCTGATGGGTTTGAACTGCCAGCCTTCTGGTTAACACTCAAGTGCCTTAGACACTTCTCTACCAGAGCTCAATTATATATCAATGTACACCATATTTTGTGTCATAAAGGAAGTTTCAATACATTTTTAAAAATTGAAATCATGGAACATGTTCTCTGACCACAATACAGTTAAGCTAGATGTCAAAAACAAAGAAAAAAAATTAAATCCTCATATGTTTGAAAACCAAGAAATATACTTCTAAATATTCCAGGAATAAAGAAAACAATCATAAAACCCTGGTGGCACAATCGTTCAGCACTTGATTGCTAATTGAAAGGTTGGCAGTTCAAGCCCACCTACATCACAGGCAAAAGATGTGGCAATCTGCTCCCAAAAAGATAACAGCCTGGTAAACACTATGTGGCAGTTCTATTCTGTCCTGCAGGATCCCTATGAGTCAGATTAACTCAATGGCACACAACAAGAAGACAAAACCACAATGGCAATCACAAAATATTATGAGCAGAATGATAATTTAAATATTACACCTAAGATCATGTAGGATACAGCTAACCCTTCATTAAAAGGAAAAATAATGGCTTTCTATGAACACATAAAATAAAAAGAAAGGTTGAAAATCAGTGAGAAAAATTGTCTCAGGCTGGGTTCTGTAGAGGAGTGAAACCACTGGAGCATGCATATGTAACTATTATATAGAAAACCAAAGTCATTGCCATTGAGTCAATTCCAACTCATGACAACCCCCATTCAGTTTCCAAGGTGGTGAATCTTTACAGATGTATATTGCCCCATCTTCCTTTCATGGAGAAGCTGGTAGGTTTGAACTGCCAATCTTCTGGTTAGCAGTCAAATGCCTTAGGCACTATGCCTTCAGAGCTCCATATATATATATATATAAACTAAAAACCATGGAGTCGGATCCGATTCACAGCAACCCCTCCGTGGGTTTCTGAGATGGTATCACTATGGAAGTTGATTTCCTAACCTTCCTTCTGAGGAGTGGCTGGTGGGTTTGAACCTCCAGCCTTCTGGTTAGCAGTCAAGTGCCTTAGGCACTATGCTACCAGAGCTCCTCCTTGTATATATAAATTGTATTATATCCGAACATGTAAATATACCAAAAACTCACTGCCCAAGAGTCAATCCTGACTGATAGCGGCCCCTCCTTGGATTTCTGAGGTGGTATCTCTACTGAAGTTTATTGCCCAATCTTCCTTCCAAGGAGTGGCTGGTGGTTTGAACTGCCAGACTTCTAGTTAGCAATCATATGCCTTAGGCACTATGCCACCAGAGCTCCCATAAATATATTTATCTATAATATAATTATATATTATATCAGTCTGATTTCCCCTTAATCATCAGGTTCAATCATATCAACCAATATGGTAACTCATTTCTTTGCTTGCTGATCCAGAGGCATGTAGGGACCAAAATATCTGGGTGACATTTCAATTCAATATATATTATACATATTATGTTATATATAATATAAGAAAGTAATATATATTATATATTATATGCTTTTATATAAATATATATAGAGAGAGATTTATTTCAAGGAAATGCTCATGTAGTTCTGGAGGCTGGCAAGTCCCAAATCTGCAGGTCACGTATCAGGCTCATTGCTGGGGCTGATGAATCCAAAATTAGCAAGTCAGAAGGCAGGCTGCTAGCTTACAGGACTGCAGAAACTGGTGAATCCCAAAATCTGCAAGTGAGGCAGCAGGCCTCTGGCTCATGTCCCAAGAACCAAAGGTCAGATGATGATGAATTGGATGCAAGGTTAAGAGAGAGAGAGCCTTGACAGAACATCCATACATATTGGACATAGGGTATACCCCCAAGGAAATTCCCCTTACATCAGATAAAAAATGAAGGATAATTACATATTACTAAGAATTATGGTCTAGCCAAGTTGACACAAACATTAACCATTACAATATATCCTTTGTCAACTTGGCACCTGTACATAACTTCTTATACCATAGATAATCTCTAAATAAAGATAATTATAAAGTCCTATTTGTGCCGAACATGCTACAACTAATACATACAAATGAAAACGTACTAGTCCTGTTTATATCTTATATTTTATAAGCAATAGATAAGAGAGGGGAGAAAAAACAAAAAAAAATATATATATGCTTTGTGTGTAGATGGGTGTGTACACAAACACATATATAATAAAGCAAGGAAAATGCATTCGTAACTATTATAGTCCTCTTTTCTGCAACTGGTCATGTGGTCATACATATTTAGAACTAGCTTGTTCTACCACCCATTCCAAATCCTTTTTGCCCTCAGCAAGCACCTCAGCGAGTTATGGTTCTTTCTCTTGTGGGGTGAACCAAACTTTCATTCCTGAAGTGTCTGTGCCATTAAAAATCATGTTGGAATTGAGTTGCTGCAGTTTTCCATAGACTTTAATCACAGAGCATGGTAGTACTAAGAGATACCCTAAGGCATCTCCTGTATTCCAGACATACATTTCTTTACCTCTATCATGTAATATCAGTCTGATTTCCCCTTAGTAATCAGGATCAATCACATCAGCCAATATGGTAACGCACTTCTCTCCCTGTTGATCAAGAAGCATGAAGAGCCCAATGTATAAAGGTGACCTTTCAGTTCAATAGAATTAGTGTTATGTCTCCAGGTGGGAGCATTCCTCCATTTGGAACTAAGATCTCTAGACCCACAGAGCAGAGGATCTCAGGGACAGGAAGAAAATTTTGCCGGTGGGTTACTAGGGTTAATACTGAGTCGCGACTCTTCCATTTACACCACCTGATTCCTGGACCCATGAATCCTGGTGTTTTGGTTACCTATTGCCACTCTGACAGGAATATACCACAAATGGGATTACTTGAAGAAGCAGGAATTTAATTCTCTTGCAGTTTGGGGGCTTTAAGTCCAAGTTCAAAGAGCCAGGCTCTAGGGGCTGGGTGAAAGCACCTCAATCTTGGGGTCCAGCGCTGCCTCCTGCTCCCAGCCCACTAAAGCTAGAGATTATTCTTCATTCAGTTGCTGGCTGCTGAGGCTGAGAGGCCCAATGCTGGCAAGTAAAAAGACACAGTCCTGATGTTACCAAACCACACAGCAGGCCATTAATTCAAGTCCATTCAAAGTCCCAGGATCAGCATAACATGGCAGGCTGCTGAACAATGACTCAGCAACATGCAGGGTTCAATTGTGCCACAAGCTAGAGACCATTCCCAAAGCCTTTTCCTTATATACAGGAAGCAGACCACATCCACAAGACAGCTACTCAGCTGCTCACAGTAGATCCCACCATGGAGTTAATTACCAGTCTCAACATGGGGAGTACTACATCCAATTGCCCAGCCACTCAACCAGGCCCAGCCAAGTTGACACACAAACTTAACTACCACACCTGGCAATGGGAGAAATAGTACCACATACTGGATGCTTATTTAAAGAATGTACAGCCTCCTGGAGAACATTGTCACAACCATGCAAAATATTGTCCCTTAGATGGCATTGCAATTATGTCTTTAGAAAACCATTCCATTATTCTCTCAAGCCAGCTGCTTCAGGATGATGGGGAACATTATTAGCCACTGATGTTGAGTCAATCCCAAATCATAGCAACCCTATAGGACAGAGTAAAACTGCCCTGGAGGTTTTCCTAGGTTGTAAATCTTATAGAAGCAGACTGCTACATCTTTGTCCCAATACATGGTTGGTATGTTGTAACCACTTACATTTGGTTAGCAACTTACTCCTTTAACCATTGTGTTACCAGTGATCCTTGGGGATATTATGAGACCAGTGAATTCCAAAAGCATGAGACCATTGTTGCACTTAATTTTCTGTGAAGTGAGTTCTTTGATCTGAGGAAATGTTGTGTGGAATGACATGATGATGGAAAAGGCAATCTGTGAGTCCACAGTTGGTAGCTTTGGTAGTAGAGTTAGGTTCATAGAAAGCAATTTGATACTCAGAGTAAGTTTCTCCACCAATAAGAACAAAATGTTGCCCTTTCCATGATGGAAGCTATCAGATATAGTCAACTTGATACAAGGTTGTTGGCTGATTGCCCAAGGAATGGTGCTATGTCAGGGACTTAGAGTTTGTCTCTGCTGCTGGCAGATTCAGTGCTCAGCATTGGCTGTAGCCAAGTTGGCAGTGGTGAGTGGAAGTCCATGTTGCTGAGCCCATGGATAACCTCCATCCCTGCCACTATGAGCATTTTTTTCATGAGACTATTGGGCAATGGCAGGAGTGGCTAGGGAAAGAACATGACTGGTTTCCATGGTATGTGTCATCCTATTTATTTGATTACTAAAATCTTCCACTGCCAATGTCACTCTTTGATGAACAGTCACATGATACATAAATATATTGACTACTTTGGCCCATTAAGAAAGGTCTATACAGTCACCTCTTCTCCATAATTTCTTGTCACCAGTTTTTCAATCATGTTCCTTCCAAGTCCTTGAACATCCAGCCAAATCATTGTCTACAGCTTATAGAGCAATATACAAATGAACATCTGTCCATTTCTCCTACCAAGCAAAGTGAACAACCAGATGTACTGCCCAAAGTTATGCTCATTGGGAAGATTTCACTTCACTACTATTCTTTAAGGAGGTCCTAGAAAGCAGCTGTAGTGCTGTTACTGTTCATTTTTTGAGTGGTGCCTGCATATTATGCAGTATCATCAGTAGACCAGGAACAAATTTTCTCTATTCTAGTCATGATTGTAAGCTTGCCCCAAAACCAATGAGGGTGGGAGTTTGCCCTGCATGGAGCCACCCCTGGGCTGCTGGCCACCATGGGCCAAGCCTGGGATAAGCAGATGGTGGGTGTTTGCCTCTGGGGCAGGCTGGATAAGTGAGCAAGGCAAGGGAGACCAAGAAATGAGCAGAGCAGTGTAAAACACCTAGGGGAGACAAACTTGTCTGTCAGTTTGTCCTGCTTTGATGGCTTGAGTGTTGCTGGGAGGCTGGAAGCTATGCCACTGGTGTTTCAAATATGAGCAGGATCATCCATGGGGGACAGGTTTCAGGGGAGGCTGTAAACTAAGACAGTCTCAGAAGAAGGATGAGTCCATCCGCTTCTCAAAGAATTGCCAGTGAAAACCTTATGAATGGCAATGAATCATATAGTGCCGGAAGATGAGCCCCTCAGGTCTGAAGGCACTCAAAATATGACTGGAGAAGAGCTGCCTCCTCAGAGTAGAGCCAATCTTCATGATATGCCTAGAGTAAAGCTTTCAGGAACCCCATTTGCTGATGTGGCACATCTTAAAATAACAAGAAATAGCTGCAAACATCCATTAATAATTGGAATATGGAATGTACAGAATAGGAATCTAGGGAAATTGAAAGTTGTCAAAAATGAAATGGAACACATAAAGATCAATATCGTAGGCATTAGTGAGCTGAAATGGACTGGTTTGGGGCATTTTGAATCAGACAACCATATGATCTACTATGCTGGAAATGACAAATTGAAGAATGGCATGGCATTCATCATCACAAAGACAGTTTCAAGATATTTCTTGAAGTACAATGCTGTCAGTGATAGGATAATATCCATACACCTACAAGGAAGACCAGTTAATACTACTACTATTCAAATTTACACACCAACCACCAAAGCCAAAGATTAAGAAATTGAAGATTTTTACCAACTTCTGCAATCTGAAATTGACCAAACATGCAATCAAGATGCATTAATTATCACTGGTGTTGGAATGCAAAAGTTGGAAACAAAAGAATCACTGGTAGTTGGAAAATATGGACTTGGTGATAGAAGTGTTGCTGGAGATTGCATGATAGAATTTTGCAAGACCAATGACTTATTCATTGCAAATACCTTTTTTCAACAACACAAATGGTGGCTATACATGTGGACTTCACCAGATGGAGTACACAGGAATCAGATTGACTACATCTGTGGAAAGAGGTAATGGAGAAGCTCAATATCTTCAGCCAAAAC